>NC_134580.1:100023924-100378924 GCF_037038515.1 Microtus pennsylvanicus | reverse complement strand
GCAGCGTTTCTGCCACTGCAGCCACTGGGGATCCTGCAGCATTTTTAATTAATCCATTACAGCCAGCCTGGGCTACGAAGTAAGTGGCAGGACAGCCAGGGCTACACAGAAACCCTGTTTTGAAACAAACAAACAAACAAAACAAATGACAAAAAAAATATTAATTTTTACCAGTTGTGGTGATCCAGGCCTGTCTCCCAGCAATCTTGATGCAGAGGCCAAAAGAGCTCAAGTTTCAGCTCAACCTGGGCTACACATCAAGACACTGTCTGAAGGAATACATAGTAAACAACATTGCTTCCTTCCAAGTAAAATCTCTTCAATGACTTCTTATTTATTTTTAGAAAAGCATCCACTTCTTGGCCTGGGTACGTAGCTTAGTTGGCAGAGTGCTTGCCCAGCATGCACAAGGCCCCGAGCTCCATCCCCAACACCACATAAATGATGTGGCAGTGCACAGGAGATGGAGACAGGAGGCCCGGAAGAGCAAGCTCATCCTCCACTACACGGTGAGTTTGACGCCAGCCTGGGTTACAAGGCCAATAAGCCCTTGCATAGACTGTCCTGCCTCCTTTCAGACACAGGCTGGCCCATTCTTTCCTCCCTCTTGTCCTCTTCCTTCCTGTCTCTACTTCCCCCTGTGCTGCCCTCCCCTCTGGAGCCGAGGCTACTCTTTGTCTCTAGGAGCTTTAGAGTCGCTGCTATTACCCACACTCCGCATGGTTGGCCTCTCCTCCTTCACAGCGAAGCTGCACGTCACTTTTGCAGAAATCCCTCCTGGGAGCTGGGCGTGCGCTAAGCTAGTAGAGTGCTTGCCTGGCGTGCAGAAGGCCCCGAATTCAGTTCCGCGCGCCATGCAGGGTGCCGCGCGCCTGCAAAGCACCTTCCCATTTGCTCTCCATCGCCTCGTTCTGTTTTCTGGGTTTGTCACAGCATGTGTTCTGTGATGATCTTGTTTCCTGTCTGAGGTAGGGGAGGGGGGCTTAGACAAGGTCTTGGACTGTTGAGTTCAGGTTAGCCTGGAACTTGCTAGGTAGTTGTTGATTTCCACTCTAGATTCATCCTTCTGTCTGCTTCCTGTGCCATCACACGGAGCTCTTTGTGTTCTTTGTTGTTAAATTCCCAGTACCTGGCACATAGTAAACGCTCAAAACATTTTCTTACAAATGAGTCAGTGATCCCTCTCACAATAAAGAATACAGAACAAATTGTTTGAACACACAGATATTGAGTAAATGTCTAATATTCTTTGTGTAGTTTTGTATTCCAATGCTGGGTATATACGATGCATCTAAATATGCAATACTATAGGCTATGGATGTTCTTCTACTGACTCAGATGCTCTGCTTTTATTGACCTCGTCCCTTGTACTGTGCATATGGGAGACTGTGCAGCTGCTCTCTCCTTTCCTGGAAATTGCTGTAGTACACAGTAGCTGATGAGCGCCTCAAAGCCATGTCTGCTGTCTTACCATACCAGATTACATAGCAGGCCTACCAGACTTAGAAGCAAATTAACTAACGCTCTTGGACCTGTAGTTCAGGGTCCCTTGTTCTGTGGACCTCTTCTCATTTCCAAAAGCCTTCCAAATAGTGTGTGCTTCAAGGGAGATATAGTTGGGACCTGTCCCTAAGTGGAGTATAAGCAACCCAGTAACATCATCAAAAGTGTGTCAACTCCTCTCCAGTGTTGTCTCCCGGGGAGCAGTAGTTCAACCTTTACATCATTGTCTTTTTTTTTTAATATTTATTTAATTATTATGTATACAATATTCTGTCTGTGTGTATGTCTGCAGGCCAGAAGAGGGCGCCAGACCTCATTCCAGATGGTTGTGAGCCACCATGTGGTTGCCGGGAATTGAACTCAGGACCTTTGGAAGAGCAGGCAATGCTCTTAACCACTGAGCCATCTCTCCAGCCCCCCATCATTGTCTTACTTGAATCTGGACCCTTATGGTTTCTGTTTGAATTATTGAAATATACAGAAACATAATCCTAAGCCATAAAGTGACCTGGGACCTACCTGTATTGCTTAGAGTGCTCTTGTAGATGCCAACTGCTCTTTAAGAAGTCTGTTATTGGGCTGCAGAGATGGCTCAGAAGTTAGGAACACTGACTGTTCTTCCAGAGGTCCTGAGTTCAATTCACAGCAACTCTTTAGTGGGCTCATTACCATCTGTAATGAGATCTGGTGCCCTCTTCTGGCCTGCAGGGTTACATGCAGGCAGAACACTGTACATATAGCAATTTTTTTTTTTTTAAGACAGGGTTTCTCTGTAGCTTTGGAGCCTATCCTGGAACAGAGGCAGAGGCAGGCAGATCTCTGTGAGTTCGAGCCCAGCCTGGTCTACAGAGCTAGTTTCAGGACAGGCTCCAAAGCCACAGAGAAACCCTGTCTCGAAAAACCAAAAAAAAAAAAAAAAAAAAGAACAGCCCAGCTGACCTATCAGTCTTCAGATGTGGGGGAATCAAGTTATCCAAAATACCTCTGTGGGACCGTTGTGAAGTAATGAGTAGCTGAAAGATTGCCTCCTCCAGAATAGAGTTTGAAGGGATTGTGATGCCTCCAGAAGTTCTTTTATTGTACAGGATTGTTTTGGCTATCCTGGTTTTCTTGCTTTTCCATATGAAGTTGAGTACTGTTCTTTCGAGGTCTTTGAAGAATTTTGCTGGGATTTTGATGGGCATTGCATTGAAGAAAAAAGAAATATTTAATGTCTAAAACTAAAATATAATAAGGTGGAGGAATAGCACTAGGGTGGGGGAGGCCTGGTTGTGTGTACCCCATTTTTTCCATTTGATCATTAACTGTATGGAGATTCTGCAGGAAGCGTTAGCGTCCTGATCTCTTGGGAATAACAAATAGGGGTATTATGTTTTCTTGTGCTTGGTTCTATGTGCCCTATCTTTAGCTGTCTGCAGCTGATTCCTTTAGAGCTGATAGCTTTGGTTCAATCACATGCCACTGTTCCACCCGGAAGTCTGAATTCGAGAGCCATGTCAATGGGATTGGGCTAGCAGCCTCAGTCTTGGTGGATCTCTGAGGGTCAATGGCCCTTAGAATTGGGGGTGCAACACATGTGTAGGATCACGATGTACCAAGCCTGTCGTGTCTTTTCTTTTCTTTCTTTGTAAACCAGGCTGGCCTTGAACTCACAGAGATCTGCTTGCTTCTGCCTCCAGAGTGCTGGCATTAAAGGTGTGCATCACCACTGCCCCCAGACCGTTCTTTTCATGGACCTGAAGATTAGCGAAGAAAACCCTATCGTCAGGAGTTAGGACAGCACCCATACCTTCCAGGATGTCTCTGCCGCAGAGGTTTCTCAGTACTGTAGAATGGATAGGGTGAATGGCTCCCTTGTTGCCATCAAGATCTTTCCAATGGACCAGACAGGTGGTAAGTTTTGAAACCTGCTGGCCTCCTACTCCACTGATGGTAGGCCCGGATTTCTAATGGGAGAAGTCGAGTGCCTCCATTTCTGTCAATATGGTGGTATCCACACCCATGTCCACCAAACCTCTAACAGATAGATGGTCAGCACTGGGAAGTTTGGAAAAACGGGCCGAGTCCAATAGAGTTTTGGATTATCAGAGCCTCATCTTACTGGTGGGGCAGTGAAGCGCCCTGCCTGGAGTTTAAAGGAGCAGGTGCTTTGGCAGATTGTGATCTGCAATCCTTTGCCCAATGAGATCCCTTACTGCCTCTGGGGCATCAGGTCCTAGGTTTTGCCCAGGGGCAGTCACGCCACAGATGGCCTGGCTTACCGCATCCCCAGCAAGGTCTGTCTACTTGGGTGTATCCTCGGCATGCTGCCTGTCCTCAAGGAAGGCATCTAGGGAAGCGATGAGGGCAGTGATGGAGTGATGGGATCATTACTGGGGTCAAGATCTCTTATGGCCAGTACTCACATATGAATGTCCTCGTCGCAGACGGCTGCAACCGCATTGTGGGTGGGGGCACTAAGCCTTTCCCAAACCAATTGTTTGATTAACATTTCTCTTTTTTTCTTTTTATTTTCTTTCTTTTTTTTGTTTTGTTTTTTTCGAGACAGGGTTTCTCTGTAGCTTTGGAGCCTGTCCTGGAACTCCCTTTGTAGACCAGGCTGGCCTCGAACTCACAGAGATCCGCCTGCCTCTGCCTCCCGAGTGCTGGGATTACAGGCGTGCGCCACCACCACCCGGCTGATTAACATTTCTCTAGTGGGGCCCGGGTCTACTCTCCACTCCACTGCCTCATTGGTATGTGCGAGAAAGTCAGTAAAAAGTTCCCTTGGCTATTGAAGAAGATTGTGGAAGTCTGCTGACGGTCCGGCGGGGTACGTGCCATGGGAGCTTTGAAGGTCAAGTTAGACAGCTGCTGGTAACAGGCTTGCTGGCCAATCTGAGCCTGATGGGTGGAACGGACAGTTACCTCGTCCAGTGAGCACGTCAAGGGTCCCTGACACATTAATGAAGAGGTTCATTCACGCTTCTGCTTGATCCTCACACGCTGATAGCCAGCTGAGAAAGGCGACTGGCTCAGCAGACTGCACCAACCGAAGTCAGGCTGGGGTTGCCCATTGAGTGAGGACCTGTTCAAAGTAAGGTGAGTCTGGGCCTGGCTCATCAGTCCCCTTCCGGATAAGGGAGCGTTCAGCTACTGGAATGGGAATCCAGGGCTGGTTAAGGTTGCAGGGAGGCTCCCGCCAGCCTTTGAGGCCTAAGGCAGGGGGAATGCAGCAGTTGTGGGGGTCATACCACAGTGCTGGGGAACTTCTGCCTTTGGGGGCAGGCGACCCTTGGTGTAGTGATATTTCATTTGTGTTTTTAATAAATAAGGCTTGTCTGATGTTCGCAGAGTAAAACAGCCACAGACTAGGCAGTGGTGACACACACCTTTAATCCCAGTAGCCACACTAGTTTGCCATAGAAACCGGGCGGTAGTGGTGCACGCTTTTAATCCCAGCCCTAGAGAGGAAGATAAATGATGGCGAGACAGCTCTCACACAGTCTCTTTCTGGGATTCCTGGAGGCAGAATTGCCGTTTTTGGACTGAGGTAGAGGTAAGAGCCAGTGGCTGACTGTTTTGTTTTTCTGGTCTTTAGGTTGAATCCCTATATCTGTCTCTAGTATCCTGTTAATCGTGCTACACCTTGGGGCATTCCAAGATCACCGCACAAAGGTGTAACCTCCCGCAGCGGGAGAGAAGCTGACAGGGAAGTAGCACATTCAGTTTTAACTGTAGCCTCGCTCTCCTTAGCACGTTTTGTTGTCTGCCTTCTCATCATTGGATGCTGAGGAGAGACCAGACATGGAGGGGTGGAGGTGGAAAGGTTACTCGTTTTGTAGAGGGAGACAATAGTCAAAGTAGGAAATTGTATCAGATCTTTATGTTTTGTGATTAGTGAGGAATTTTTGTGGTTCTTTAGGTCACAGGCATATGCCCACAGTGTCTCTGGGTGACAGATGGCATTAGGGAGTCAAGCCTTGGTTTCCCCTCCTGGGGGTGGTCAGCCCTTATATGGAGACGCTGGGCAAACCAAAACAGAAAAAAGTGCCTTCTTAACCGAATAGGTGGACAAATACGACAGATGACACAAAAGGAGGCAAGGATGGGGGTCCCAACTTTTTTTTAAAGATTTTTTATTCTGTATACAGAGCTCTGCTTGCAAGTATGCTCACACACCAGAAGAGGGCACCAGATCTCATTACAGATGGTTGTGAGCAACCATGTGGTTGCTGGGAATTGAACTCAGGACCATCTCTCCAGCCTGGGGGTCCCAACTCTTACCTGCTGAAGGCACCCAGGAGCCTTCTCATCGAAACGACACCATATTGGGGGTGCTGTCTAGCATTGCAAGTGAGGAGAGGGGAATGACTAGAACCTGTTCCAGGCAAAACCCCAAAATTACAGCTGCAATGAAAATAAAGGACTCTGACCAGGTGGCCCCAACACATATGTTAGAAGTCCCTGTCCCGGGTACCAGATGTTGCTGGGCATCTTCCACTGGGGAGGGGGTGAGGCACCGGGAGAGTCCAGCAAAAGGGATGTTGCAGACTCATGTAACAGGGAAAAGCTTATATACCCTCCCAGCACCCAGGCATTCCAATCTGTTGGCATCGCGTGGTCGCCCCTCGTTGGCTAGGACCTATTAGGACCTCTGGCTGTGCCAGGCAGACTCCAGGTTGGCTCCTCTAGGCCTGGTAGACTTTAACTTCCTACAGTTAAATTCAATTTCGCCTAACCTCTGTTAACCTAACCTGCCTAATCCCTGACAGGCACACCCAGGGCAATTCTAGATCCAGTTGGCAGGATTAACCATCCCGAGGTACTATGTAAAGTGTGTGCACCACTGGCCACCTCTTCAGTGCAGGACTGTCCCATAGTGGGCATGTTGCTTTTTCTAAAACTGCTGTGCCCTTTGTTTAGTCCTTAAAAAGGATCTATTCATTGTGCTCTCTGGGACAGTTTCTCAACCTGTGGGTCATGACCCTTTCAGGATCATCTATCAGATATCCCACATCGTATTTATATTTTGTTTCATAAAAGTAGCAAAATTACAGTTATGAAGTAGCAACAAAATAAACGTATGGTTGGGGTCACCACAACATGAGCCTGTATCCACTGCTCTAGGGGAACCCTAAAATCACAAGGAACAGCACAATTATCTCTCATCTGTGGAAGGTTGGTTTGGCCCTTCAGCCTACGGGTAGCAAAATCTGTGGATTCTCAAGTCCTTTATATAAAATGACATAGAATTGTACAAAACTACACCATCCCCCATACTCTGCAAATCACCTCTGTATTATTAATACTCAATAAGATGAAAATGCCATGTGATTATAATATATAACTTAGAAAATAAAAAGTCAACAATTTTGGACTGACTATTCCTGCTCGACAGTGTAACAGCCCTGGCTGTCCTGGAACTTGCTCTGTAGACCAGGCTGGCCTCCAACTCACAGAGCTCTGCCTGCTTCTGCCTCCCGAGAGCTGGGATTAAAGGCATGTCACCACACCCAGCAAAAAAATAAATTTGTATTGAACATATTGAAATTTGTGCTTTCAGCCTGGGGGTGTAACCCAGTGGTAGGACACTACTTCCCAAGAATGCTGGACTTCATCTCTAACAATACAGAACAAAGAAACTCTTCCCTCGGGCTTTTCTCCTTGTTTTCAGACAAAACCTTGCTATATCTATATAATGCAATCTATCCTCAAATTTAGGATAAGCCTTTTACCACACCCCCCTCCCCCAGTGCTAGGATTAAAACAAGTTTCAAAACTCCCAGTTCAAGGAGACTTGTTATTCAAGCTATCGAATAAATGATAGCAGAAAGGAATCCAGGTTTTCTTGGCTGTTTGTTTTGTTTTTCCAGACAGGGTTTCTCAGTTTTATCCCCAGCTGTCCTGGAACTTGCTCTGTACACATCTCTAGGCTGCTCTTTAAAGTATTCTGAGTAGGAGACAAAGAAGAAATAGGAAGGGTTACAAGTACAGCCAAATTCAAACTTTTTAAGAATTCCCTCCAGAGTTGTGATTCTTGCTTGCTGAGTTCCAGCAACTTGGAAGCTGAGGCAGGAGTTTAGAGCTGACCTGAGTAACACAGATTCATTTGAAAAAATATTTGTATGATTTGATACAGAAACAGCTAATTGACTTTTTACTCTTTAACCCCAAACCAAATCCACTCAAGAATCCTGACATGAACATTAGCCTCTGGAATGGGGGAGAGGGACTCACTTAGTAGAACGCTTGCCTAGCATGCTCAAGGCTCAAGTCCCAGCACCAAAAATAAGGTGGAGGAAAAAAAGCATCTGCCTCAAAATCTCCCTTTTGGGGATGCCAGGAAGCTCCAGTTCTAGACTAACTTTCCATTTCTGTCTAGCCAGAGGAATAAACATGCCTGTCTTCAAGAAATACCCAAGATTCAGACAGTAAACCATGCTCTGACCAGTCTTAACAGCCTGATGGCGTTAGCAGTGCCTTCAGCAGTTGAAGAAAGGGAAATACTCTTTCTTAACTTCTATACGGCTTTGAAAAGGTTCCCT
Organism: Microtus pennsylvanicus; assembly: GCF_037038515.1. NCBI lineage: Eukaryota > Metazoa > Chordata > Mammalia > Rodentia > Cricetidae > Microtus > Microtus pennsylvanicus. Next base: position 100,370,894 of record NC_134580.1, on the reverse strand, counting down.
GTAGCAAGAGAACCTGGTGTAGGAGGGTCATGTCTATGTGTTACTTTCGCTGGTTAGTAAAGAAACTGCCTTGGCTTTTTGATAGGCCAGCCCTTAGGTGGGTGGAGTAGACAAAACAATTCTGGGATGAAGAAAGCAGAGTCAGGCAGATGTCATGGCTCTCCTTTCTGAGACAGATGCTGATTAGACTCATGGCGGTAAGCCAGTCAAGTGGCGATAGACTTTAATGGAGATGGGTTAAATGAGTATGTAAGAGTTAGCCAGTAAGAGGTTAGAACTAATGGGCCAGGTAGTGTTTAAATGAATACAATTTGTGTGTTATTTCAGGGTATAAGCTAGCCAGGAGGCCGGGCGCCGGGAATGCAGCCTGCTGCTCCCACCTCTCCAGGTGCTGGCATTCCAGGCGTGTACCACTAAGCAGAGCTTAGTCACAGAACTCCTGGCTGGCTACTTTTCACTCCCCAGCAGTAAGCAATTAGAGCAGCTTCCTCTTCCCTTGCTTGACCCCTCCTGTCCTCTGAGAACTGTTTATAGACACTAAGCTTATGGCAGACAGAAACCTTTGGTTTAGTAGTTAAAAAAAAAAGCGCACCTTAGTTTTAGGTACTGGAAATAGAACCCCGTCTTAAACATTTCAAGCAAGAGAACTACACTAAGCTACATGTACAGGACTAGTAGTATTTTGAGACAGAATCTCAAGTATCCCAGTAGCCTCAAACCTGTTATGTAATTAGGACAACCCTGGGGTTACAAGTGTTTGCCACAATGACTACTTTATTCCAAGCCAGAAACCAAATCCAGAGCTTTGTGCATGCAAGGTAAGCATTCTCTCCACTAAAAGTAATATCTTTAGGAAGGGTAGTACATTCATCAAATAGCTAAGTATCAGTTTATATGGTTGTTTCTGAAAGCTCTGAGGGCTGGCTCAATTTAGCTTTCAAGATGGCTTCTGGCATGGCAATGCCCTTCGTATTACCTACTTTGTTCACACTTTTAAAAAAAGACTTATTATGTATACAGGGTTCTACCTGCATGTATGCCTTTAAGTACCAGATTTCATTACAGATGGTTGTGAGTCACTATGTATGTAGTTGCTGGGAATTGAACTCAAGACCTCTGGAAGAGCAGCCAGTGCTCTTAACCTCTGAGCCATCCCTCCAGCCCCCTGTTCACACTTTACAACTAGTTAGTACTTCACACTGCTGAGAATTGAACCCAGGGTCTCACATATGCTAGGTACCTACTACCCCATGCTGTTTCCCCAGCCTCTTCGCTTTCTTCACCTACCTCCTAACCAAGCACACTCATAACAAGTCTCCAACAACCATGGTGCCCTTTTAACTCCTAGTACTTGCCATGCATGCATATAGCCCAGGCTGCTGTATGTGTGGTACGATACCAGTTACTATTTCAAATACCACCCTTCAGAAGACCATCTGCTTTGGAATCCCCATTCTTGCTGTTGACTGCTTTGTAGTTTTTGTTTACCATCAGATTACTCAAAAGTAGGTATTAGTGTACCAGTTTTACAAATAAAAAATTGAGACTCAGGAAACTGAATTCAGATCAAGACTCTAATCAGCTTTTAAGAGTCCTCATCAAGCCCACCGCCCAAACTAACCTCCTTTATCTGTACTGACCTCAGATATTTTCTTTCATCTGGGCGCACAGAAACAGCTAAGACTATAATGGAGTAGTGGATATTATGAGACATACATTCTATTCCCAGCTGTGACCTTTAGCTGCATAATGGAGAGTTAATTTGGAAGCAGCAGTTTTCTTCTAGTTTCAAAACTGGATACCTTTAGCCCAGTTTGTATGGTTCTATATTCCTTTTTTTTTTTTTTTTTGGTTTTTCGAGACAGGGTTTCTCTGTAGCTTTGGAGCCTTTCTATATTCCTTTTTATAACGGTATCTTTTAGACAAACTGACGTACGAGGAAGTTTTGTATTTATGTACAACCATGACCACACAAGAATGCCAGCACACTGCAGTGCTAGGTGAATTTGGCTTTGGTTCACAGGCCCGACTTGACCTTGTTTCTGTACTGGTCTTTCCTCATCTGCAACCCACTCTGATCTTTATAGCATGTCCTAAGGTCAGTATCGAAAAGAACATGAAAATACTCAAAATCGCCGGGCGGTGGTGGCGCACGCCTTTAATCCCAGCACTCGGGAGGCAGAGGCAGGCGGATCTCTGTGAGTTCGAGACCAGCCTGGTCTACAAGAGCTAGTTCCAGGACAGGCTCCAAAGCCACAGAGAAACCTTGTCTCGAAAAACAAACAAACAAAAAAAATACTCAAAATCTCATTGTTTCTGATGGCCGATAAAACGTCATCAAAGAAAAGTACTTCCATAAAAGTTTTATTTATCCCCACAACAACCCTGTGAGGTAGGGTGATCAGGGCATTTGAAGATGAGAAAACTAAATCTACATTACTTGTTCACGGCTATACTGCATAGTAAATAAGTAGAAATTAAATTGAGATTTTTAAATGTCCATAACTTCATATTGATTCATGTGGAAATAAGTAGAGAGAATATTAACTCCTCCCTACCTTAATGCCAAAAGGACACTACCTTGAAAAATCCCATTTCAAAAGATGAAAGTAGCATTTCATTGCTCATTTCTACAAAGATTTATAAAATAAAAAAATAGTGAAATATTTTAGTTACTATATATAATGGTCTCATTCAGGGACATGTCCTTCAGCTACGTAAATGATCAGCTATTCAGAGCTCTATAAATGCAAACTCTTTAAAAAGTATGAATGACAAAAAATAATAATGAGCAGTAGCCTCAATCTTCATTATTCCTCCTCGGATCTTGAATAAGTTCTGTGAAATCTGGTCCCAGGACTTAAAAAGAAAGAAAAGAAGAAAAAAAAGAAAAGAAAAAGGAAAAAAAAAACCTACCACAGAGAGATGACTGGTGAACTTTTGTAGCCTATTCTCAAACCACACTATTTAGAACAGGGACACACCAAAGTTGTCTATTTAAATCATTAGGAGAACCTTAAAAAACGGAACTGTTCCCAGCCGTGCTCCTGACACAATGAGAAGGCTTCCCAGGGGCAGGCTTCAGGAGTTTGCAGTTCAAAAAGCTCCTCAGAGTAATTCTGATGAACATGCTGGTTTGAGAATCACTATGTATCTTAAAACAATAGTATTAAACCATAAACTAGAATAAACTTGCTCTCATTTCCTTAATTCTTTTTAAAAAAGATCTCAAAACACGTTTGTTGACTAAATTGATTTACAATGAAATCTCAATTCAAGATAACAGAGAAACATTTTGAGAAAATGTATGTGACCTGGATTTCAATAATTTAAGTAGGATTTGAATATAAGGAACTGAGTTTTAACTCTGAAAACTTTTTAAGGTATTTCATACAAATTCCTAGCAGGTTTTCAACTCAAGGGAAGACATGAAAAGCAATGGTATAATCAAATACATTAGCACTGAAGAAAAAAAAATTCAAATACAGCCCATGAGAGGAATAAGAAAGTGAATGAACGACAACCTAAGGCCTATTTATTGGCCTTACATTTTTGTTCCCAGTCCACTCTTCCCCTATAAGGGGAAATAAAATAAACATTCTTTCCTAGTTCTTGGCATAGTTATTCGGTGGGTAACTATTCTAAGTTAATTTAGACATACAAGATTTAAAGAGGTAACAAATAAATACCTAGGAAGACAAAGAGGTCAGGTCACAAAACCTTAACTAGCTAGTGATGTAGTGTATAACACCATCATATCAGTACAAGGAAACGAAGGCTTCAGTGTCCTTTATGTGACTGACACAGACGTGGAAGAGATCCGATCCTTATGAAGAATCTGTGCTTGCTGTAAGACTTGTAGGAATAATGAAACACCTTCTTCACTGATGAGATGAAGTCTCTTACAGCCAAGTTGACAACAGAATAAGAATGAACTCCATTAGAAGGCTGAATGAAGCAAAAGCTAGCAGAAAGTCATTGGCAAAAGGTAACTTAAAAAACAAAAAAACATTGTCAACCCTAAAAAAAAAATTACCCCCAGAAATATATATATGTATATATATAAAACAATGTACACATCCATATCACTGACAGTTACAAGAAAATAGCCATTTATAGAAGTCACACAATGCTTTCAACAAGTCCCAACACAATTTTGGGAAACAAATAAAGCCATTGGATAAATAAATATACATACTAGCAAATATAAAACAATTTCTGGTTACGAATTGTCATCGATTCTCTTTTAGGACCCAGAAAAATGGTAGTAAATCTGGTCAGGACTACATATATTACATGGGATTAAAAAATACAACCAATTAAAACATCCTCTAACAATGATACAAATATTTAAAAGAATGTCTTAAAGTCAAACATTCAGAACTGGAAATAGCACAATTTTAATAGGTTCTTAAGAGTTGTAATGTGTACACAGGTAGCTTGCTATGCCTCATGGATCCACTGCCCCTACATTTACTACAGGCATGTTTGCTGTGTGTACTGACAGTTGGGTGCGTCTCAATTAAAAAACGATACACCTCCGAGTAACTAAATGGAAGTGTTCTACAGCTACCAACAACGGAAAGATATGACTGGAAGATAATCTACTGAGAAGGGAAATAGCTGGCTAAAGTATTTGTAATTTGTTTTAAACTTTGTATCAATAACTTTAGAATTACCCAAATAAAGTAATGGAAAAATAATGTCCATTTATTTGGTCATATAAACTTTCCCACAATGTGTTTTCTCTGTCATTCTTGAGTCATCTATCAGCTGACTTTAAAGGAACCCTCCTCAAACGGGTCTGCTTTTATTATCAAAGTGCCCAGAGGCATAATGGTGTGTAAGTGTTTACATTTCCCCTTCAAGTTGTGGGAAGGGCTTTGAGACTGTATTCACTTAGGAAAGCTTTCAACAATTATGCATGTCAAAAAATTCAGATCTTGTGTAGGTTCGGGGTTTGCTAAAGAAGCATAAAAATGATGGGGGTCAGGAAGAAATTAACTAGGTTCACAATTTTGAGCAAGAGCATATGTAAAGGTAACGTATGTACATTTTATTTCAAGAAAGACATAAGACAAACAGCATAAAGATGCCCAGGTGCCCTAAAGATAAATACATTAAAAGATTCTCATTAAAATGAATCTGTAGTATTGTTCCTGCAAGCAAAATACCTTTTTTTAAAATAAAAAAATCAGTATTCTGAATTGCAAATGCTTTTGCTTTTTTTTTTGCAGAAAATCTGCCATGATTATTTTTTTTTAATGAATAAGGATTTTCCACAAAACAGGCTTGCTCTACATGCTAGATTTTTAAACAGTTCAGTGACACAATATGCTAACTACATACATAACAGATAATAATAAGAAAACACTCAACCTGATGAAAAGTTAAAATCTTCATTAATACACTGAAAACTGACAACTCATGCCTTTAAAATCAAAAATACAAAAATTAAATGTTTTCCTAAAAAGATTTCCTTATTTTAAGGATTCATTTGAAAATGAAGCTGCATGTAATTTGTACAAGAAGTTGTACAAGTAAACAGGTAATATACATAAAAAATTAACTGACATACTCCTCAATTATCAGTTGTCCACCTTTAATTTCCAATACTGTACTTTCTTAACAAGCATACAAAATATCAAACTTCTCTTTAGAAAAAGTGCCGTTCTTTGACATCCTTTACACAAAAACAGTCTGAGCCTGCGGCATGTCAATGCAGTTGAGAGGCAAAGCATACTAACTCTTACAAATTCTACCTTCCATAAAAAGCCCCTGAAAAGGAGATTACACGCCACTATAAAAATATCAACCTCTTGTGGTAGCTGCATTAGAGAACCAAGGCGTGACGACTATTCCCACACAGCACAGAAAACCGCTGTGAGCAGACTAACTGCACGGGTGGCTAGGAGTGTACTGAGCCACGGGTACGCATAGCTACTGTTAGGTGCCAAGCCTGTTACACAGAGTTTTAAACTGATTGTAACCGAGAGTGTAACAGAGGGACCACCAGTCCATGCAAAGCAAATACTGAGTCACTGTGCTGAATACTTCATTCCTGGAGAAAACCAAAGGCAGCAGTAACTGAATCAAGCCTGACAGGAGACTGAACTCTTTCTCCTCAATGGTGTGCACAGTGAAGTCTGAGGTATACCTTTATCCATTCCATGTGTGCCATTACAAGATATTACCATCTGGAATACATGTCATCACAATGGTTCAAATCGCTTGAATATTAGTCATTCATATATTCTTACCTACCCAGTCTCTTGATTTTTGAAGATTTTACCTACAGTAGAATATTACAGAACAAAATATAAATGCATGTTTTTTAAAAATGAAACTTACATGGACTAAAAGAGAATATTTTTAAACAAATATACAATATGCAGGCAGACAAAGCAGGAAAACGGCCATTCAAATGTGTGTGTATATATATAGGTGTGTGTATATATATATATGTATGTATATATATATATACACCCAAAAACTAAAAATTGACTATTTCCAGAAAACTGAAGCGCCTCAACTAAAAGGAATGCATCATGAGAGTCTAATCTAATAAAGGTCAGAAGTGTAAAAAGGTTATAAACCTGAACAGGAAAAATAAAACAACTTTTACTGGCCATTCCTGTTGAAATGAGAATAGTAAAGTAACAGAAAAGTGGCTACAAACCCACTGAGAGCACCAAACAGAGGGAAAATGAAAGTCCACTTTCACCTCTGTTATTATCATAAAATCCTGTGTACTACAGGTCAGACTGCTGGTGGCAGAAAACAGAATTCTTTATAAACTGCAGATGTCCTGTACATAGAAAGTTTCACTGGAGTTGTACTAGCTCTACAGACGCTTCTGTTTTGCCTACCCACTGTGTGTGTTCAATCTGAGATAGATAGTCTCTTTCTGTAACCCTTGATTATTATTGGGCACCAAAGATAAGAAAAGCAAGACGGGGTACAAAAATGCAAAATTTCAACAGTAATGGCAATGTTTTTGTCTTAGTCCAAAGGGTCCTGCATTCTCTCTCCCCCCTCAGTGATCTGACAAGTCTCTGAACTTAATCTGGGGGCAGCAAATCATGCAAGCGAAATCTGTCTCTGATGTGAGGCCGGACATCTTCATTCTGTGTGGAGAAAAGATTATTTTTGAAAAGCCACATATTTCTAAGATATGGTCCTATATAACACTCTTTACAGAGGAAGTGAACTACTTCTTTACTTAATGACACATTATTTTGCTTGACAAATACAGTCAGTTTCTATAACCAATCTATAGCTTCACATCTGTACTGGCAGACTTTTCTTTGTCATTAATCTTTAAACAGTACAGTGCAAACTATTTAACTTAGCATTTACATCATACTAGATATTACTAAGAACTCTGAAGATAATTTTAAGGATTTGGGAGGTATGTGAAGGTTGTACACAAACACCACACACAACTCTCTAAGGGACTTGAACACATGTGGATACTGTTATTATGGGGGATCCTGGATTCAATCTAGAAGGGTTATGGAGGGTTGACTGTATTAGACTACAGCATAAGTTCAAAATTACATTTAGACTTAAGCTTTTTCTTTGTCATTTTGTTAAAAAACATTAAGAAGCTAAACCAATAAATAAGTAAAAGGTTTATACCACTAAATTCTACTTTCTACAATTGATTAACTCATAAATAAGAAAATAATTCCTAGAAAAAAGGTTGAGTGACAAAGCATTACTACTAAATGTGAATTATGACCGTAAAATGCATCATTTCAGAACACATGTAAACAAAAGAGGAAACTATAAAAAGTAAAGTCAAGCACTCAGTATATAAACCTTTAAAAACTGGTAGGCCTTATTTTTTAATAATTTCTAACAGAATTCAAAACTGTTCATGGAAAACAATGGTGGGCAGTAAGGACCAGGGTTTAGAACCTGAAATGAGGCTACAAATCACTAAATTTGTGCTAAGCCCTCTATCTTTGCCCAGAGGAGGAATATTATTTATTCTTTGAGCATCCGGCCTCCAGCCCAGGATTTCTCTTATAAAGCCCAAGGAGAAGGGAGCCTTTTCTGAGTCCTTGTTCTCTCCAGAGCTTCTGGCTTCTCTGTTAATTTTCCTGACGAATCACTGAGAAGGAAAGCCTTGCTTGCTGTAGACATTGTGATTTGCTGGGCATAGTAGCACTCAAGAGGCAGGCAGGTCTCTAAAAGCTGGAGGCCGGCCTGATACACATAGTAAGTTCCAGGCCAGTCAAGTCTCTGGGACCCTGTCTCAAACAACAAAAAAACCACCTTGACCTATTTCTTTGGTCCATTTTACCGGCCACTGATAAAGTTTCCCTTGAAGACCAGCTGCATCACGGAAGGCTTCGTATCCTGCCTGAGGCAGAATCCTGGCAGTTCCAGCTGATCACAAATCTCCGCCTCCCATCAGAACTACCAGTGAGGATCCCAAATCATTTGCTCACCAGAACTACTCTCCCAGGCAATCTTTTTGTCCCACCACCACACACATGGCTGAACTCTTCCATGTCACGGAAATTCTGAGCTGTTTTTAGCTCTCACACTCCTGCTTACTCCTAACTCCAAGCAAAAGCTAGGGGAAGTTTGTAAAAGGTTAGACTCCCTGAGGCTAACTGATTGCAGTGTGTCAGCGCATCACAGTGCAAGGCCAAGCTCACTCTCGTGTTGCCAACAAGAGCCCCGCAAGTCATCCTACTTTCTGCTTATTTTTGTACATTTCATAACAGAGGACTATGAGTACTGAAAACTTTATCTTTTCAATATGCAAACAGAAACAAACTGTAGAGATTTTTTATAAGACAAGAGTTCCATTTAGTCCCAGGCTGACCTCAAGCTTACCATTCAAGAATCACCTTTAATTCCTGATCCTCCTGCCTCTGTGATCCTTAGTGCTGGGATCAACTGATCATTCATATGTACCACAACACTCAGAAAACTTTTGTTTCAATAGAAGAATGAGCCTACTCAATTTCTACTGCATATTGTTTTATTAAAAAAAAACCTACTGGTTTTTTTCAACTTCTGCCACAATCTTCTTTTTTTATTTTTTTTAGATTTATTTATTTATTTATTTATTTGTTTGTTTGTTTATTTATTTATTTATTTATTTATTATGTATACAATGTTCTGCCTGCACAAGTCCATGCAGGCCAGAAGTTGGCACCAGATTTTATTACAGGTGGTTGTGGGCCACTATGTGGTTGCTGGGAATTGAACTCAGGACCTCTGGAAAAACAACCAGTGCTCTTAACCACTGAGCCAGCTCTCCAGCCCCCATCTTCTTTTTTTTAAAAAAAGATTTATTTATTTATTATGTATTCAGTGTTCTGCCTGCATATATCCCTGCAGGCCAGAAGAGGGCACCAAATCTCATTACAGATGGTTGTGAGCACATGTGGTTGCTGGGAATTGAACTCAGGACACCTTTGGAAGAGCAGGTAAAGCTCTTAACCACTGAGCCATCTCTCCAGCCCCTTGCCACAATCTTCTACCAGTTAACTTTATTGTTTGTTGCTGTTATTTTTTAGGGAGGATTTCTCTATATATGTAACCTAGACTGCCCCCAATCTGATGATTCTCCCTCTTTAGTCTTCCAAGTTGGTACACAGTTAACTTTAAAAGCCAATACACACAGAGCGATTTGTTCAATATAGTTCAACTAACAACAACAGCAGCAGCAATAAAAATCAAATAGATGACATACTTACCATTTCTACAAGCTTCTCCAGAAATGGAATCAATTTTAGGAGTTCATTGTCATTTTTATCCATAAACCAGCTTTCTATAGGAATTCCATTAGAAAGCTAAAACAATAAATATGTAATTAAGTTCTCTTTAACTACATTAGCCTGCTTTGAAAAACTTAAAAAACAGAGTTAAATAACTATGGACATAAAAGTTTCTCTGGAAAAAAATATTATTAGATTTCACTGGCAGCAAAATAATGCAAGAGAGAGTTTAACTGACTGTTCAGTGTTCCTGACTTCCTCGGTGAGTGCAAAAGGGCTCACTAGGCTATTCTACAATATTCATTCTAGAAAGTCACCAGCACAACGCTAGTCATTGTGGAGTAAAGACAAACTACCAACCTAAACACTCTCAGAAAGCATATGTAAGTACTTTTCCACAAGGACCATGCCCTTCCTATTCATTGGTTTTTTTCTTTCTTCCTTCCTTTCTTTCCTTTTTTGGTCTCTCCTTTTCTTTTTGAAACACTCTATAGTCACTGTTCTATTCTTTTAAGAAGAAGTCTTGAGCTGGGTGGTGATGGCACATGCTTTTAATTCCAGTACTTGGGAAGCAGAGGCAGGAGGATCTCAGTTAGCTTGAGGCCAGCCTGGTCAATGAGTGAGTTTCAGGACAGGATCTAAAGATACAGAGAAACACTGTCTTGAAAAACCCAACCCCCCAAAAAAGAAAAGAAGAGAGAGAAGGGGTCTTGAACTGGGTGGTGGTAGCATACACCTTTAATCCCAGTACTAGGGAGGCAGAGGCAGGTGGAATTCTCTAAATTCGAAGCCAGCTTGCTCTACAGAGCAAGTACCAGGACAGTCAGGGCTATTACACTGACAAATCCTGTCACTCTGAGGCTCAGGCAGGCCTTTAACACCTGTGCTTAAGCAATCAATACTCCCACCCCAGACTAACCATTTTCCTGCTATCAACGCATGAGTACAAGTAAAGGTACAAATACAAGGTAGGAAAAGCACTGATTTTAACAAAGTAAACTCTGGGGCAGGGATAGGGCCTTTAATTCCACCATTTGGGAGGTAAAAGAATGCTGATCTCTCAGTTCAAGGTTGGCATGGGCTACATATACATATGTTGAGAGAGAGAGAGAGAGACAGAAAGACTGACTTAAAAGATAAAACAAAATGTCTCACAATAATTCAAGTGGTAGAACAGAGCTATAGAAATAAACAGGCCGGGTGGTGGTGATGCACACCTTTAATCCCAGCACTTGGGAGGCAGAGGCAGGCGGATCTTTGTGAGTTCGAGTCTAGCCTGGTCTACAAGAGCTAGTTCCAGGACAAGCTCCAAAGCTACAGAGAAACCTTGTCTTGAAAAACCAAAAGGTAATATTAGCAAAACACACAAAAATCTAGCCAAAACACTTTAAATTATTTAAGTCAATAGACTAGAACATTGCTAATTTTAGTTTTCAAACATGTTTATAATTTTAAAAAAATATCAAGGGGCGGGTGGTGGTGGCCTGATCTACAAGACTACAAGAGCTAGTTCCAGAAGCTATGGCTGTCACACAGGGAAAACCTACCCTGAACAAAACAAACAAACAAACAAACAAATAGAAATGCTACTAACTGGTGTCCTGACCCCTCATTTTATCTGCAGATTTACTACTTAGATTTCTCTTAATTTATGTTGTACTTCATGTAGAAAAAAAATTTCTACAAGTACTTATCCATTTGGCCTTTCTAATCCTAAAAGATTACATAGTAAACAAAAATTACTGTTTTTTTTTCTATCATAATTTCTTGGCAGCAACTGTCTTCTTTGTAATTTTTCCAATTGGGTTTCTTTAGAAATCTTCTCCCTACCTGATAGGCAAAGGCTTGTGGTGAGTTGTCAATTATTATAGTTTTGGAAAGATCTCTTCCAAGGATATTTAAGTCCTTTATATAGTTTCCTTGTACACAAACACAATGTTCTCGGAAAAGCCGATGCCTAAACAAAAATAAAAACAGATTTTAAAACATGCACTGAGATTCATATGCCACAAGATTTCTACGTATTCTTTCTCTCAGGAAGCAAATTCAACTACAAACATTGACCTAAGTTGTAGTATAGTTTCAATACAAAAATTCTTAGCAATTATTGAGACCTTTAAAAAAAAAACACCAAATATTACAATGGTTTAAACAACTCTGGCTTATACTATGTCATAAAATAAAAAGGAAATTAAAACTTTGAAGTTGTTTTTGTAATTTAATTACCCAAGAAAGCTCAGCTCAGATGCAGCATTTGGTTGTCATCGAGGTCCTGCTTTTTAACCAATTTTCCAGATGGTTGACTGAGGCACAAGTGACTTGCCCAAGGTCACAGTAAGTCTGTGGTTAGTTGGAAACCAGGATCCTGGCTCCCAGTCCTTTGCTCTAACCAGTAGACCACACAGCCTCCCTATCCCTGTACATGCCAGAATAGAAAATATAAGAAGGTATGTTTTTGTATTGGGGTTAAAATAATTTTTTTTTTTAGTTTCCTAATAGTTTTTTGAGAAAAGATGCTGAGGCCAAAACATTCCATCATTTCAACTTTCCCCAAACACTCTTATTTCTCTCTGTGTGTGTGTGTGTGTGTGTGTGTGTGTGTGTGTGTGTGTGTAATACTGATTCAAAAAACAGGGACTGAAAAAAAATCAAATGTAAACTAATAATCTTACAAACTAAATAGAAAATTCTGCCATTTTAAAAGCTATTAAAAGATGTGTAATTCTTATATACTATAGTAATTATGCAATCTGAATTTATAATCAAGATACTATTCCCTAAATATTACTAATAACTGAAACAGGTTTTTCAGCTTGAAATACGTTTGTACTATATGCCTTAACAACTGAGTTTGTCTTGCTGCTTAACCCTTAACAAATGTTCATGAGCAATATACTATTCATGCCTGTACTTTTGTTTTATAATTTCAAGAAAGGAGTATATTTTCAGCTGGGCATAGTGGTGGTGCATATACAGATGCAGCTGCATCTCTGTGAGCTCCAGGGCAGCCAGGGCTACACAGAGCAACCCTGTCTTGGAAGAAGAAAAAAAGAAAAAAGAAAAAGAAGAAAGCATTTTCTACCCATACATCCTGTCCTAGTTCAATACCAACATTTAAAAAGCACACACAAACTCATCTTAAAAAAACCAGTGCTAGTGGCAATGACGATTAGGGAGCTTTAGTTACCCAGCTACTAAGAGATAATTCTCTAAAGCACTTCAAAAAATTCCAATCAGTCACATTTTTTTCCTCTTTAAAAATCCAATATGGTAGAGCAAATGAGCATTTCCAAGTGTGTAGATTTTACAATACAATGTAACAGCATGGCTCCTCCCCAGGAAATGAAACTGCACAAGAGCCAGGACCATGCTGCTTACAACTGTTGCTACAATACTAAAGATACTGAAAAGAAATCTTTTAACATGAATAGTCATCAAAGCAAAATCTAAATTTATATACTTTTATTAAAGTTAGATACAGTGAGCATATTATTACAGTATACATTGTGAGTAGGAAATACCATATCTTATCTCTGTAACTTATTTGATCCTTTCAATTAAAAATTAAAGATCACAGTTTAATTGTAACCATTCAATAAAAGTTCTTTTGAGTTTGTTGAGACAGCATCTCACTGTATAGCTGGCATGAAACGCAGAGATCTGCCTATCTCTATTTCACAAGCTCTGGAGTTAAAGTCTTATGCCACAACACATGGGAAGAAAGTATCATCAATAGTAAACTAGGTTTAAGATTTATAACTAAAGTATGGGAGATAATGCTCAACACAATATCCAGCTAAATAGCTGCTATGAGCTTCTTACATCCTTTCTCTATTTTTTTTATCACTAAGTCAGACTTACTCCTGCGCCTCAGACGATGGAGCAAGTGTACTACAGTCTTGACTAAAGTGTCTTCAGCTGACAGAAATAAAGGACTGATTTTCAAAATTGCCCAAGGCAGCCCTGCTACCCAGAAACACACTTCATTTGCTCGTTAATGACAAACACAAGGAACAGAGTCCAGTTCAGGATAAACTGCATGATCAATCCAGTTTTAATTTCCAGATAGATGCATGTAACGTTTTCTCAGGAGAGAGGGAGGCAAATCTAGTCTTAAAGCATCCTTTCTACTATATTTCTAAATGCCATTACAAAGGCAATATAACAAACATTATCTCAGAGACACGAAAGTAAAACAAGCTCATAGTGAAAATATCCACCACCACCCGCCTCACCCAAATTCCCAAAGAAATGAAGATATAGATGTAATAGGAAATATATCTGACTTTGGGACCCTTTAAGGAATGTCTGTCTGAAGCCACATAATTAGAAACTCTTAAAGAGTTGTTTGTGAGACTTAAAAGACTCATTTACTATTCAACACAATAATCTCTAGATATCAGCCAACTGAAAATGGCCATTAAAATTAAATAAAGTCAAGGTAATTGCATGGATGAGTGTGACAGACATTTCTACGATTTCTTAATTAAATTTACCTGACCAGTTGCTTTTTAGGGTCTAGTATGTTCAGTAACTTGTCTGCATACACCTTCTTAGAAGCAGTAAAAAGAATGATCTACAAATTCAGGGAAAAGAAGTAATCATTATACATGATCTAAATATGGGTACTATATTGAATAAAAAATACATAAGTAATTAGTTTAAGCACATTTACCTCATACATCTGAGACATTCGTTCAAGGAATTCCCTGAAGAATGGTCTTAATCTCACATAAACCTGAAGAAATGCAAAGATAGTTTTCAGCAAATAAACATAATATAATTTTAAAGTTCCTATTTTAAAGTAATAGAAATATTTACTAAGTATCACTCAAACCAAACATATTCCATGTACCAGAAGCACTTAAGATGACTTTTAGAGACAGTAATCATTGTTTCATTTTTAATAGCAAATACAACTGTATTTCACTGGAAATACAAAAAGCATTTCAACTAAAAATAGATTTCCCTCATTACAGATTGTGATCCACCAATCAGTTCCATCTTCCAAGCAGGTAGCATCCATCCAATTATGCTGCAGGCTGTGAGTCCAGCTCTAAGCTGACCTGTCTCAATGGACCTTTAATTACTCAGAACGTCTTCTAAAAAAGTACCTGTTAAAAATACCTACTGAATTTTTATATTAAGACAAGTAATAGTCAAGAAGGTGGTATCTGGATTGGCGAGTTTCAATACCCCCCTTTCTAAAGAAATCAAACTTATCCTTCACATTTAATGTTTCAGACATAACAACCGAGTTTGTAAGTATACAAAGTCAGTAGTTCTCAAAGTTTACTTCTCAAGATTTTACACACATACATATATAAAAATTATATATATACTGAGTTGGGTTGAGACAGGGTTTCTGTGTCGTTCTGGCTGTCCTGGAACTCACTTTGTAGACCAGGCTGGCTTTGAACTCAGAGATCCACCTGCCTCTCTCTCGGGAGTGCTGGAATTAAAAAAAGCGTGCAACACCCAGCTATATATTCTTATCTCTAAGTTCAGCTTCTTTCCTAGTGTTACTGCTCTTTTAATATGCTGCGACAATCAGAAAAAACACACAAATATAAGCTACAAATAACCACTGAAGCCACTTACAAAGACCGTCTACTCCTCTTCTTATGTTCACTCGGTGACTAAAGTTTAGAAAAGTTTTGTACTCCATCCACTGAAAGATGACTACTGATATCATATATCATAAATAAACTGAGTTAAACAGATTGTGACTTTGTAACAAGCCTGTGGTGACAACACATCTAATGCACGCTTAGTGTTCAATTTTGCCATCTACATAAAAATGTTTCTGTGGGGGCGGTGGTGGCGCACGCCTTTAATCCCAGCACTCGGGAGGCAGAGGCAGGCGGATCTCTGTGAGTTCGAGGCCAGCCTGGTCTACAAGAGCTAGTTCCAGGACAGGAACCAAAAAAGCTACAGAGAAACCCTGTCTCGAAAAAAAAAAAATGTTCCTGTGACAAAAAGGCCAGGTCTGGGAATGTTTTATAGTAAAACTGGGAAAGCATGCAACAAAAGAAGACAAAAGTAACATTTTTCCAGCGACTTCCAGATTAGACTAAACCTATAATAGCATTATGCACACTACTGCTATTTCTATGTCTAAATTTAACACACAACCTATAATTTGACATGCTTTCAAAATGAAAGGTAGCACTAGGGACGGAAGAGTCCATTGCTAGTGCTTCCATCCTGTGAACACAAGGGTTAAGAAGAGCTGTCTGTCAAGGTGTCTATCTGCAGAACAGATTCACTGTTTAATCAGAAAGGTATCACAAAAAGATTCAAAGACACAGATAACACAGTAGCTAATGGTGAAAAAAAAATAGTGGTTAGGTCTGGAATAAGACTAGAGAGCTGTGCCATGCGATACAAATGCACACAACCATAAAGGAAAATAGTAGAGATGCCCAACAGGGTTCATGACTCAGAAATCTATTAAACATGAACAGGAATACATATGAATCAGCAAGTCCTAAGTTTTGTTCTAGAAGAAAGAATGAAGGCATGTATAATATGGTCTTTCTTTGTTCACTAGGTCTATCTACTGGGGGCAAGGTGTGCTGTGTGTGTACACGACATCGGTCAGAGGACAACTTTTTGAAAATCCATTTTCTTCTTTCCCCATGTCGGGCCCAGGAACTAAACTCAAGTGGCAAGTCTTTTCCTGTTGAGCCATCTCATTGGCTCCAAAAATTTAGCTCCTGACACTAACATTATTTAATTGTATTAGATCACAAAGACAGACACAGCCTTGCCTCTAAATCCTTCCAAACTTAAGCTCACAAGTAACAATTAGCTCCATTTTCCTTCTCCAAACTTCAGCCTCATACAGGATTCTATTATGAAGCACCCACCCATCATTTCCTACCAACTATCCTCCTAAATAAAAACTCACAACTCTTTGTTTTGTTTTGTTGAGACAGGGTCTTAGTCTGCAGCCCAGACTAGTCTGGAACTTCCTATGTAGCCAGGATGACCTGGGTACTATGGTGATCCTTCCTGCCCAGCCTTTCCAACACTGGCATTCCAGGCGTTTGTAGCCATGCCTAACCAAACACAACTCTTGTGTAAACTCTTAAAGACTAAAAGACTGATTTCACTCTAGCTAAAATGTTCTTCTAGACCTACAGCAATGCTATTTAGGTTAAGTCTGTTTCCAATAAACTAAATATATTTTGGAAAATAAGTTAAATTTAAAAATAATGCTTAATGATAGCAATAAATTATTACTATCTGGCAAGACTGACAATCACTCAAAAGTGGGTATCTGCGAATAAGTACATTTTGCCAAATTTTTAAAAATCAGAAACATTACAATTTGTTGGGTGGTGGTGGCGCATGCCTTTAATCCCAGCACTTGGGAGGCAGAGGCAGACAGATCTCTAAATGTGAGGCCAGCCTAGTCTAGTGTAAGTTATAAGACCCAGTTTCAAAACACAAAACAAACAAAAAAAATTAGAATCTATGAAGAACTGGCTTTACTAAAATTTAAATTTAGAAAGAAAAATTATATATACACGTATATAAATACATACATATATATACAGACACACAGACACACATATATACAATAAGAACCCAGTACACTACATTAACAATATAATAACTCTACTTAACAATGAATAATAATTTATTTTCTGTGTCCTCTTTGGTAGCCTGTCAATGAAAACTGATGTTCATGGTACTAACAAAACACAATATAACCACAATTACATAGAAGACTACTTATAAATTGATTATAAACACTGAATTTAAGTCTGGTCAAACACAAATTTAACTTATTTCTATTAATTTATCAAAATTTCATGTTATTTTAACAATAAGACAGAGAAACAAAGCAAAATCCTACCTACAGCAATTTCAAATTGTGAGAAAATTACTAGTCAACTTTTTTAGGAGAAATATTTTACATGATTTCCAAGCCCAGATTAACATTAAAAACAAGGGTTTTTTTGTGTTTCATTTTTCATATGATGGTGGCATACACCTTTAATCCCAGCACTCAAGAGGCAGAAGCAAAACAATCTCTCTGAGTTTGAGGCCAGCCTGGTCTACAGAGTAAGTTTCAGGGCACTTAGCGTTACTCAGAGAAACCCAGTCTTGAAAAAAAATCTTTGATATATCCTTTGAACTTATTGATATACATGTCTATAATTTAAAAAAAAATAGTAAGTTTATAGGGTAGAAGTATAAATCAAGGTTTACATGTATGCTTGGCTTAGTAGGGCGGGCCCTGGGTTAGCATTGAAAGAAACATATAGTCAGTAACTCATTAGAGATATATGCTTTTGACCCCACTGCTTCAGAGGCTGAAGCAGAAGGATTTCATTGAGTTTAATACCAGTCTGAGCCACAATAAATAAATAAATAAACAAATGCAAGTATATACCATAGAGAAAATACACTAGGTATTCCTTTAAACAAAAAGATAACTGTGAGCACTAATGATTTAATAAGCAGAGACAAGTGCAAGTCATGTCAATACATGTGATCTTAGCACTTGGGTAGCTGAAAGCAGAAAACAAATGATGCTGGAGTTTTTGAAGAATTAACTATATGTTAAATTATTGGGGGGCAGAAGATCTTATAATGAATAGACATACTGGTATACAAAGCGGCTCTGCCAATTTCCAACCTTTTGGCACAACTTCATTTCTTCATCTATAAAATAGATCCCAATGTTATAAAGGGTAAACAATACAGGTAAGCATTTGGTATCGTACCCAGTGAATGTAAGGTGACAAAAACTGGTAAACACTATTACCTAGTTCTTTATTTAAAAGTCACCAGTCCCCGTATTATGGGGTAGAACTGAGCAACCACAATCCTAAAGAGAAAGCCTTACAGCTACCAACTAGTCTCTTAAAAGAAAATCATTACTGACTCCACCAATACTTTCTTAGCATTAGCATGAAAACACAGAAAGGCTGCTCAAGTAAGAGCCATGGAGGCCCCCACTTTATAACCTATAGGTTAATTTAGTAATCATTTGCCTCAACTAGTTCCAGTAAGAGGTGGGGAATCAATCTGGGGATGAACAGGGAAGGACTCAAACACCAGAACCAGAATTTTCCTTAACTATGAAATAGAATTCAATCTGAAAAGGGGCTTAGAGTCCAAACAGGAAAAACTGAAGTTTAATGTATTCATGTACATTATTAAGTATTCAATGAAGAATAATGTTTATGATGGGAAAAAATAGGGATATATTTACACATAAATTTAAGTATATAAGTACTTTAAATGACATCTATTAAGAGAAACTATAATTACTTCAAGGGCAAAAAGAAAGTAGCCATTTAAGTAGCAAAATGTTGCCTTTAAAAACCATTTTAGCATAAGCCAACATGGTGGCCCACGCCTTTGCAAAGCAGGCAGATTTTTGTGCTATTAAGGCCATATGGTCTAGAGTGAGTTCCAGGCCAGTCAGTGCCTCAAAGTAAGACTTTGTCTGTAGTAGTAGTAATAACAACAACAATAAAAAATCATTCTAGTGAGCAATCAGGAAGTTAAAAGATTGTGAGTTCTAGGCCCGCCTGGGCTATATACATACTGAGACCATATCTCAAAAATAAAATTAAATAAAAACCACTCTCAAACATCATTCTAAAGATAATGAACCCTCCAATTTAGTTCACGCTGTAATCAACTCTCATCTCTTCTATATTTAAAATACTTTCAGCTGTTAAATAAGAACTTTCATGTGTAAAGTCCATCTACCCCTCCCCATATATAGCCCAAGCAAGCCTCAAACTCTTCTAAGCTGTGATGACACACATGCATCACCTCTCTGGCTGTATAATTTGCTTTTCTAAGTGATTTATTCCTAATTTGAGAGATACTTTAACAATTCCCATGAAATATATTTTCTAATTTTTGATAAAGAGAAAACTGTAAGTTTAATTTATATAATTTCTAATCTAAAAATCAATAATTATAACAAAAACATAGTGCCCATGCTTAAGTACTAAGAAAGATGGGAAAGTTACTTTATAATTATTCTAAAGTATTATTTTTCAGGTAAGTTATTATCCAAATACTCTTCTCTCCTATCTAAAAGTGACATCAATACTAAATATTCTTAACCCCAAATACTATATACAAGGCATAATTATATACAAACATACATGTTTATGTACAACAAAAGAAAGTTTATAAAACTCAGCAACAAAATGCCTCTTCAATTATAGAGTCAGAATTTGCAAAAGAAAATATAATCAGGTATTGACAACAGAATTTTTCATTTAAATATATTTTTCTTCATGAAGTGAAAATCAAGCTGGTTTTCTAGGAAGAGCTAAAAGCCATTGACACTTCTAACTCTTTCTGTGATATGGAAAATGCCCTGAGCTCTATGATTTTCAAGAAAACAAAGTAGGAAGAGGCTGTTTTGCTAACCAGCTCTCCACTGGCCTTTCTTCCCCCACCACTCTCTCCATAAAAGCAACCTCAACCAATGAAAGAAAGCATCTTTTACAAGTAGCTCCCTACAGCATCCTAGCTCCTTGAGTGCTTACCATAGTCTGATTTCTGGACAGCTGACCCAAAGTTTGTTGATTTTACTGATCCTCAGAAAGCCACTGACTGGCTAAAGTCTTAATGGTGAATACAGTCAAAAAATCAGATGCCCCTGCCTTACTGTACAGACTGAGGAGATGGACAACACAGTTGCGTTTGAGGCACTGTGGTCAGACATATGAGGTATCTTCTTTGTCTTCAATCAGCCACATTTGGGCTGAGTAGCTCTATTACATCTTCAAAAAACTGAGCTCCAGTTCTTGATGGAGACAGAGGAAGGTCATTGAGGAGGTGTTTCGGCTCAAGAGCTAAGTGAAAAATGTCTTTTGATTCAGTTCTGCTTGTGGATAGCAGTCATCTTCTGGATGGAAGAGGGAGTGAGATGACCTAGAGTCTTGAATTGGTGGATCTGCAGGAACAGAAACTAAATACAGTGGAGACCTCTTAACTGAGTAACACCACGAGATGGATTTCCTGACAATGTGTCATATTAAACGTGCAGTGGGAGTGGTCATGCACCTCTTTCCAAATGAAATGCATCTGTACCATTTTATGAATATATCCTTCCTTAATCACTATGGCGACAATTCTTAAGAAGATGTGTATTAAAAAGTACAGCAATTCAAACAATCTGTACCTTTTGTGAGTCTAATACCCTCAATTTCAAGTCCATTCTTTCATATTTCCCATATACACAAACAAGTCTGCCCACTATATCTAGGATCAGGAGTAATATGTCAACTTTAATTTGAGATGAATCTTTTGTTTTCCCCCCCTAAGAAATGGAATTTAGGTAAATACTAAATTCAGACTTGAATGATTTATCTGCCTGAAAATTCTAAAGGCTGGAAGTATCTGAATTTATTCCTATTTACCAAAATAAGGAGAGTATATGTCATAAAGCATAGCAATCTTAGTAGTTACCTGAAACTTCCCTCAATCTTAAAAAAGCCTATTACCAGATCACCATGAATTTAAATTTTCTATATAAAAGTAAGAATTCTGATTAATATTTGGTTACTCACTTCTACTCAAATTTAAGTATATGCTCCCAAAAAATTATTAGGCCAGCAAATTAAGGACTGTTAGCCAAATACAACCTACTACTTACTTTTTAAAATATTTTGTTCTACCAGAAGACAACCATATTTTTGGCTATTTTTTGAGACAGGGTCACATTATGGCGAGGAACTATATAGCCCAGGCTGGTCTCAAATCAATGATCTTCCTCCTGCCACAGCCTCCCCTGTACGGGAATTATAGAGTTCGGGATTATGGGCGTATGCCACCACTTCTGGCCAACTCTTTTTGATAGATGGTTCTTTCATGTTGGAAAAGCAGAAAAAGTGCTTGCAGCAAGAGCTGTAAAACCTAAAACTACTGATTTAGATTTTTCTAAAACTCCTGATTTAGATTTTTTTGTTTTGTTTTGTTTTTCAAGACCGAGTTTCTTTGTGTAGCCCTGGCTGTCATAAAACTTGCTCTGTAAACCAGGCTGGCCTTGAGCTCACAGAGGTCTGCCTGCTTCTGCCTCCCCAAGTGCTGGGATTAAAGGAGTGCGCCACCACTTCCCGGCTTTGATAATTTTTAAAGCATATTTAACATAATTTACATTTTAAACTGTTTTAAAGTAGAAAAAAGTAGAATTGAAATTAGATATAGATGACATTACAAACTGAACACAAACCTAAAATAAATCCCAAGTGGATACTTTATCTCACCTTTATTCAGAGCAAGAAGCTAATTTTTAAACACACACACACACACAGAAAAAAATGAGTGCACGCAGTTCACACATACACATACATGCACACACAAGGGGGGTGCTATGGAATAGATATATTTAAGAAGTACAAGTAAATGTCATGGATGTGCTATGTAAATTTCACCTCAATAAGTTATTTTAAAATAAGAGTATATACAGTATTTATGGGTTTCCACCTTTATGTGGGCCATATTACATTACAGTGGTTAGATATGTAAGTTACATCTTACCTAATAATGTGGTTTCTCCAAAATCTCTTAGCTCATCCCAGACCCTTGTGTATATTCTTCTTTGCCAGTAGATGGAGACAACACCACTGAAAGTTTAAAAGACATCATTCCCTGTTTAAAGGGAGCTTGCTGGTCTGAAAAAAACTGGGGGGAGCCCTAAGCCAAAGACTCCATTTTTAAAAAGCTACGTTAAAACCAGAAATCCAAGGAAATGTACCCAATATTAACTATGGATATCTTAAAAAATTTAGTAGAGGGGAATTAAATATGTCCTTCATAAAGTAAATAAATCATAATACTAAAAATGCAATCATTTCTACAGCTTCTAAAACTCAAACTTCCTGCCCACTGCTATTTAGATGGCTGGGTCACTTCACTCAGTTTCAGGAAGTGTGACTCAAAATATATGTGGAAAAGGTTTCAGAATTCTATAAAGGTAAGCATAATATATTGCATAGCTTTTCTAAGTATTACTTAATACATACAGTTATAAGCCTTTTATTCAAACAAAGACAATTATCCAGATCCACAGGAAAATAACTTTTAAAAAAAAAGGCAGAAATGGTAAAAGCAGTAAGAAAAATTTCTATATATACCCATACTGAAAGGAGCCAAATGGAATCTACTTCTCACATTTATTTCACTACTCAAAAAAAAAAAAAAACCAGAAACAAAAACAAACAAAAAAACTACACACAAAACCCCCATTTGTAAGAAATAAATTTCAAATCAGGAAATTTAAGAATTATCAAGTAAGTTTTACTTCTGAAATCCAAAGGCCTAAAACCAGTTTTCAAAGTCGTTCAAAATAAATAGCTAAAACCAAGCCACAAAGAACAACAAACAAGGCTACTACTGCACTCAAACAGAACACTAAGTTATTGCTATATTACGTATGTTGGCCTTTAAGACTCCCATCCCTTAACGGGGCTAAACATGAGCAATCTGTCTGGTAGGGAATAGTTCATTCAGGAACAAAAACAAAAACGAAACAAAAATCACCTTAAACCAAGTAATAATCCAAAATAAAAAAAATTTAAGTATGTTTTCCTCTTGCCCTAATAATGTATCAGGAATAATATCAGATTACTTTAAAAGGAAATGAATATACTACTCAGATATTATAATACCCATCTAGATTAAATTAGACCAAAAATCACTAGTAAAATTAATCCTCACTACTCATGACTACACTACATAAAAGTGTTTGGCAAAGTAGCTCGAAACTACTTCTACTTAACTCTGAAATCTTTTTTTTAAAATATTTATTTATTATGTATACAATATTCTGTTTGTGTGTATGCCTGCAGGCCAGAAGAAGGCACCAAACCCCATTACAGATGGTTGTGAGCCACCGTGTGGTTGCTGGGAATTGAACTCAGGACCTTTGGAAGAGCAGGCAATGCTCTTAACCTCTGAGCTACCTCTCCAGCCCCTTAACTCTGAAATCTTATGACTCCTACAAGACAACAACTAAAATCTATCAAAAACCATAAGCATTCGCACGTGCCCATCAACAGTACATACAAAACATACATACAAATGCCTACAACTTTATAAAACCCAAGGTGGCTTGGCTTCCTCTTGACACATTTGACCTTTTCCAATCTTTCAGCAGCTGGTATATATATATATATATATATAAAGATCACACTAATGCAAATGCAAACACACAAAGGACTTTGCAATTTTCCAAATATATTCATTGATTAATTAAGCCAATCCTGTGACAGGAAATTTTAACAAAAATATGGCCAACACAGATAATCCACAGTAAAATCTTAACAGTATTTATATTTTGCACTGTAACCTGTCCATCAACAAAGATGAGAGAAATGCAGGTACCTAAATTCTTTATATATAAAAGTAGCAACTACAGGAGTCCTTGAATTCTGTGATTAATATAAATTAGGTACACTGAACTGTAATTTACAGATAACATTACTTTAGTAAGTAAAAATGACCAACAAGGAATGAACATTCTTTGTATTAATTGGATTTAGGGGAGGAAATAAAGGCAAAACCCCCAGGTATTAACCTGGCAAGTTCTTCCTGGGGATCTGTATCAGTGTTCCTTGCCTCCACCTGCTGGCAAAGAGTATGAAACTAGTAGAGATCACAAGTTAGCAAAGTTAGAATTTTTTGGTTACAAATTAATGTTGTTCATATAACTCTCTAGCATTATGCTATTTTGTGTTAATCACTATTAAAATATAGATAAAAACTATTAATAATCTACAAAAAGAATGCTGAACATCATAAAATTTTTTTCTTGGCTCGGAATGTTACCTAATAGTTTAAAAATTAGGTTTAAAATGTCTTAATTACCTGATAAATGACATCTTGGAAAAGGACTGGAAAAGTAAGTGCTGCATCTTCTAGCTCATTCAAACTACAGTGCACTAGTGTTTCATCCTTAAAACAAACAGAGTAAAACAAAACATTAAAAGAAACTTCAAAGGACAGTTATGTGGTCATGATCACCCTTCACAGGTGGAATTTATATGTCGCATAATGTGACACAGCATATTAGGACAGGGCTATTCCTATAAGTTGGTTCTCTAGTCTAGATTTTAGAGCATAAACAGCACCATGATCCTTGGGAACTCTATTCCTTATGAGTTACAGACTCAGTGGCTGTGATAAACTTCTCAGGCACCTCTGCAGCATATTCAAGTTTGAAAACCTTTGCTCTGAGCTCTGCAGCTCAACTTTTTGTTAAAGACCATTTGTTACTCCTTTTGTATTTTAACTTCCTTAAGAAAATAATCATTTAGTTTTTTGTGTGTGTTTTTTTAAAAGACTTATTTATTTATTATGTATACAGGGTTCTGACTGCATGTGTCCCTGCAAGCCAGACGAGGGACCCAGATTCCATTATGAATGGTTATGGGCCACCATGTAGTTGCTGGGAATTGAACTCAGGACCTCTGAAAGAGTAGTCAGTGCTCTTAATTGCTGAGCCATCTCTCCAGCCCATCATTTAGTTTTTAAAAGACAGTCTCACTATATAGTCTAGGCTATCTTCAAATTCACGATCTCCTCCTCTTGAGTGCTGACATTACAGAAGCATGTGCCATCACCATCTGTTTATACTAACTATATTTTATTGAATTAGCTCATGCAAGTTTAGAATCTAATTATTTGTATTTTCTCATATAAAACATCTTCAAACTTTTATAAGATTATTAATTTAGGATTAGATGTTATAGTATCTGAGTATATTTCATCTACCTTGGTTAGACAGCTAATGAAAACTTATCATCTTAGGATATCAAATCCTGATTTCTTATTGAAAATAAGAAAAATAAGAGAGCTGCTCAAGAAAAATGTCTAAGTTAATACATGTCTTAAAACCTGAATGTTAGGGGCTGGAGAGATGGCTCAGAGGTTAAGAGTATTGCCTGCTCTTCCGAAGGTCCTGAGTTCAATTCCCAGCAACCACATGGTGGCTCACAACCATCTGTAATGAGGTCTGGTGCCCTCTTCTGGCCTGCAGGCATAACGTAGAAAGAATATTGTATATATAATAAATAAATAAATAAATATTTAAAAAAAAAAAACAAACAAACCTGAATGTTAAAAAGGACTGGGAATATAAC
This sequence comes from Microtus pennsylvanicus, assembly GCF_037038515.1. Lineage (NCBI taxonomy): Eukaryota > Metazoa > Chordata > Mammalia > Rodentia > Cricetidae > Microtus > Microtus pennsylvanicus. The sequence goes on along the minus strand of NC_134580.1, from coordinate 100,345,018 downwards.
TGACCTGGAAGAGTGTTTCTTACCATGTACCAAAGCCTCAGTTTGATTAGATCCCCAGGACTATATAATCATATAAGGGGCACATGCCTATTATCCTCAACACTTGGGAGATGGAAGCAGAAAATCAGGAATCCAAGCTCACCCTTGGCTATATAAGTTCAAGGATAGCTTAGGCTATCTCAAAAATAAAATGTACTGCTAATAACCACCCTCAAATTTTTCAATGGGCTTAGTTAAGCTCAACTAAAATAGCCAAACAGTGTTGGCACAAGCCTTAAATAAGTAAATAAATAAAAAACCAAAACCAAAACCAAACATAAGTAAAAGAACTGGCTTTACATCAAGATAAGTTTACTGAGAATTAAATAACACTTCTAATTATGGGATACCAGGAACAAGTTAAGCAATAAATTGCTCTCCAGCACATTAAATACATTTTTTGATAAGAACATAAAACTGTAAGTAGGTGGTAAATGTTAAAAAAAAAAAATCACCCCCCCCCCCACAGAAACGGGTTGGTAAAAATGAGATATTCAATTCAAACTTTTTCTGGTACCCAAAGGGTATTAAGACCCTCAGAAATGTAGATTTTTTTTCCCCAGATAGAAGTCTTGATAAACTTTATATATATAAAAAAGATTTATTTATTATGTATACAGTGTTCTGCCTGGATATATGCCTGCAGGCCAGAGAGGGCACCAGATCTCATTATGGATAGTTGTAAGCCACCATGTGGTTTTTGGGATTTGAACTCAGAACCTCTGGAAGAATAGCCAGTGCTCTTAACTGCTGTGCCATCTCTCCAGCCCAGACCTGCTACTCTTATGTCTCAGCCTCTTCCATAGATCAGGCTATAAAGTACATAAAGTTATATTCTATACCAAGTATGCAAACTAGAAATTTTTAAATCACATTGAGAAAAAAAGGTTGATTGGTAATTAAATAAATCTATTTTATTGGTAATTAAATAATCTACTTTATCGGTAATTAAATGAACTGACAACAAAAACAGAATAGGGACACAGTTCAGCTGGAAATTTCAGCACGCAAAAATCCCTAACATCAAACACACCAGGCACAGTGGCACATCGGAGACCTCAGATCCCAGTACTTGGGAGGAGAAAGTTGAAGATTCAGAAGTTCAAAATCATCCTCAGCTACATGTGGAGTTTTAGGCCAGTCCAGGTCACATGAGAACTTTTCTTAAGGGGGGAAGGGGTAGAAAAAAACACATTCTAATAATTAACTTATTGAAGCCAAATTATATTTGGACCTTCAGGAAAAGAAAATTATAAAAATAAAAGGAAATCTAAATTCTAGACATCATTTTAATAGGATCAAACTGGAAATTGCAGGGGTTTTACGGCACTGGCAAGATACTCAGTGATTAGAAACCTTGCTAGTCTTGCAGAAGTTCTGGGTTCAGTTACAACTATCCACAGCTCCAGTTCCAGGGGATCCAGAGCCCTCTTCTGGCCTCCTGTGGCACCAGACATTTACTGGTACAGAGATACATGCAGGGAAAATATTCATATACAAACATATGATGTGGGATGTCCTTCTGTATATGTGTTGCTTTTATTGGTTAATGAAAGAAGCTGCTTTGGCCTATAGCAGGGCAGAATATAGCGAGGCTGGAAGAGATATAAAGAGAGGGTAGGCAGAGTCAGGGAGACGCTATGAAGCTGCCAAAGGAGATGGTTACTGGAACCTTGCCTGATAAGCCACAGCCTCATGGCGATACACAGAATAATAGAAATGGTTTATTTTAAGATATAAGAGCTAGTCAATAAGAAGTCTGAGCTAATAGGCCAAGTAGTGTTATATAGTTTCTATGTGATTATTCGGGTCTGGGCAGCCAGGAAACGGGAAATGAACGAGCAGTCTCTGCCTACAAACATACATAAGTCTTGTTTTAAAAGAGAGACAGAGCCAGGTGGATCTCTGAGTTCGAGGTCAGCCTGGTCTTCCAAGCAAGTGCCAGGACAGGCTACAAAGGTATAAGAGAGCCGGAAGGTGGTGGTACACTCATTTAATTCCAGCACTCGGGAGGCAGAGGCAGGCAGATCTCTGTGAGTTCGAGGCCAGACTGGTCTACAAGAGCTAGTTCCAGGACAGGCTCTAAAGTTACAGAGAAACCCTGCCTCGAAAAACAATAAAAACAAAACAAACAACAACAACAAAAAAACAGAGAGAGAGAATTCAGGCAGAGGATATAATACAGTGTATATCACCTGTCTTGCATATGCAAGACCCTGGATCAATTACCAACTTCTCAAAAAAATAAACATCAAATAAAATTAGAAACAAATCACAGGATCTCAAGAATGTGGAGGAAAAACTCATTTAAATACAAAAGTAAAAGTCTAATTGATTTTCAAAATATACCAAATTCAACCAAACTAGTCTAATGCTAGGATCTGTAGAGTCCCTAGCATTTATTCACTTAAATAAAAGCATTTCAAACACTCAGAACATATTTACAGTAAATATGGTGACTCCTTATTTGCTTGTATTCTTTACAGCACTTTAGACTGTTACTTTAAGAGAATTTAACCCTTATTCTTTGTACCTGTAAAGATAACACACTCACCAAATCTAAGACCAGGGAGAACTCTGGTGTGCTTCTCGTTTTCAAAGGAAGAGCAGGTTTCCTATTTAGTTGTTCTTCTGTCAGAGGCGGAACATGTTTGATGAAATAATAGCTATAAATCAAATTTTAAGAAAATATCAACACTTCTATGTTCCATACATATCAAACACTACTGAATTTATACTAGCTTGGGATGTGCTCAGCTATACAGCATTTGCCTAGAAGGTTCAAGACCTTGGGTTCAATCCCTACAGTACAAAGTAAAACAAAAGCAGCCTGTGATGGCTGGTCTTTATTATCTACCCCAATGGATTATTACATAGGCACAAAAGGAATTGCTATGCTACTCAATTTTAAATAGTTGTAACTAGACTCAAACACATCTCAACTGATCCCAATAAGAACAATCAATATGGCCGGGCGGTGGTGGCGCACGCCTTTAATCCCAGCACTCAGGAGGCAGAGGCAGGTGGATCTTTGGGAGTTCGAGACCAGCCTGGTCTGCAAGAGCTAGAGAAACCCTGTCTCCAAAAACCAAAATAAACAAACAAACAAAGAAAGAATAATCAATATGTTTTTGCCTACAAGAAATAAGTTTGGTTTTTATTCTATGTCTCATCTCTTGTAGACCAAAGAAATAGGTGTTTATTCCTCTAGAGCAGCAGCTCTCAACCTGCAGGACGTCACCCCTTTGGGGTCGAATGACCTTTTCACAGGGGTCACATATCAGATATTTACTTTAGAATTCATAACAGTAGCAAAACTAGTTATGAAATTTTGCAACCTATTAATTTTATGGCTGGGGGTCACCACAACATGAGGAACTGGACTGAAAGGTAGCAACGCTAAGAAGGTTGAGAACCACTGCTCTAGAAAAATCCAGACTTCGGGACTCTGAATTCTTGGACATTATTTTCTTCATGCTGATGGTTGTGGAAACGTTTTCCCTGAAAAAAAGTTACTTTGAGCTAGGTGATTGTGGTGGTGTATGCCTTTAATCCCAGCGCTCAGGAGGCAGAGTCAGGTGAGTTTACAGCCAGCCTGGTCTACAGAGTAAGTTCCATGACAGCCAGGGCTACATAGTGAAACCATGTCATGAAAAACCAAAAACTAAAAAGCATTTAATATACCTAGACTTCCAAACACAATACTAAGAAAATATAAAGCCTAAATGAAGAATGCAGAGCATCAGCTGTCTGTCCTCGTGAGTACATGGAAATGAACAGGAAAATGGAATTCTCTCCCCAACATCATGAGAGAGTATCCTGTTAGGTACTCCTTACTTGGGAAGAAGTTGAAACTCAACATTCAAAGTAAATTTTCTTTCTTTTTTTTTAATATTTATTGATTTATTGTGTATACAAAATTCTGTCTGTGTGTATGCATGAAGGCCAGAAGAGGGCACCAGACCTCATCACAGATGGTTGTGAGCCCTCATGTGGTTGCTGGGAATTGAACTCAGGACCTTTGGAAGAGCAGGCAATGCTCTTAACCTCTGAGCCATCTCTCCAGCCCCCTCAAAGTAAATTTTCTACTGGACAAATATTTTTCAATTTCATCATGAAGCTGAAAATTGTTCAAGATAGAAAATTTGATAACCAGAAAACAACTCACGGGTCAAATACTTCCCAGTCTTCCTCATAGGTGGCCTCTGCATGGGCTGACGAGTAACCACTCTCTGGAGTTACTGGTGCTATTTAGGAAGACAAAGAGGGAAGATTACTTTCACTTCTCTGAAGCTTCCCACAAAGTACACATTTTTACTGTTTCTATACAAGAGCTTCTTGAGGTTCTGTGTATTTTAGGTTAAAGATAAAATAATTCATAAAGATCACTTAAAAACAATTCAGTAACACATTCAACTCTACACCCAAAGGAAATTAATTACTGCTATCGATGACATGGCAAACTACAACATGGGTAGAATTTAAATGTCTATCAGCTAAGAGGAGATCTATTATTAGAAAGTAATACTCAGCAACAACAACAACAACAACAAAAAGAGCAAAAAATCTTGTGCTAATTAGTATTTTGTCAATTTAACAAAAGCTAGAGTCCTTTTAGAAGGTAAAACCTCAATTAAGAAAAGGCCTCCGGGGCTATAGTTATGTCTCAGTGATTAAGAGCAGTGGCTGCTCTTCCAGGGGACTCAGGTTTAATTCCCACTACCCACCTTGGCAACGAACACTGTAACTCCAGTTCCAGGGAATCTGACACCCTCACATAGACATACAAGCAGATAAAACACCAATGTACATAAAACTAAGAAGAGAGGGAGAGAGAAGGAAGGAAGGAAGGAAGGAAGGAAGGAAGGAAGGAAGGAAGGAAGGAAGGAAGGAAGGAAGGAAGGAAGGAAGGAAGCCTACATCAGATTGGCCTGCAGGCAAGTCTGTGGATATTTTCTTGATTGACAATTGGTGTAGGAATGTCCAGCCCACCCCTAAGAAGGTTTATATAAAAAACAAGTTGAATGAGCCATGAGGAGCAAGCCAATAAGCAAAGTTCCTCTATGATCTCTGCTTCAGGTCCTGTCACGAGTTCTCAATAACCTATGAAATAAAATAAACCCTTTCTTAAATTGCTTTGTTTGTTTGCTTTGTTTTTCAAGATAGGGCTCTCTGTGTTGCTTTGGCTGTCCTGGAACTCACTCTATAGACCAGGCTGGCCTCCAACTCACAGAGATCTGCCTGCCTCTGCCTCCTGAGTACTGAGATTAAAGGTGTATGCCACCACCGCCTGGCTTGTTTTTGTTCATGACATTTATCACAGCAATAAAAAGCAAACCAGAACAATTCATTTCCAATTGGACAGTATATACATGCAGTAGTACTAAGACAGCAAGCCATGTACATACAGGTGTTCAATCAATACCTGCTGACAACAAGCCAAATATAGTTGTAAAATCTAAAACCCACTAACATTCTAAGTAATCCACTAATCCCCAGACATTCAGAACAGAGATGCAGCTTGAGCACTGTGTTAAGTAACCTGAGTCAGTTGCAAAGAGGAGCACATGAGTTCACCATGTGGCGGTTAGGAGAGGAGAGGATGATCAACCGGCACTAAGTATCTCAGTTTCAAAAAGAAGTTCTCATGCGCTATTGTACATGAGATATAATAATGTATTAAACATTTTAAAAAGCTAGGGGGAAAAACATTGTTTATCATGAAGAAATGTTATGTATGAAGAGATAAACAGATTTAGCCTAACTTAAATACTATAAATTATACATGTAAACTAAAATATTACATAGCAGATACCTCCCCTTCCCATGTTTTTGTATTGTCCTATTTTGTTTTGTGACATTGTCTCGCTTTGTAGACTAGATGAGCTTTGAATTCACTATGTAGCCCAGGCTAGCCTCAAATTACCAATTCTCCTGTTTCGGCTTCCTAAGTGCTGGGATCACAAGAATGCTCCACCACCCCTAGCTTTTATTTCTCACTCTCTTTCTTTTTTAGATTTATCTATATAACTGTCTTGTCTACATGTATGTCTGTGCACCATGGGGCCTTGAGAGGTCAGAAGAGGGTGTTGGTTATCCTAGAACTGGAGATACAAATGGTTGTAAGCCTGAACCTAGTGTCCTCAACAAGGGAAACAAGTGTTCTGTAGTAATATGAGTGGCGGGCATCCCTGGCACCCAGTTATACCCAAAATAATTAAACGGAAACTGTATTCTTTTAAACACTGCCTGGCCCATTAGTTCCAGCCTCTTATTGGCTAGCTCTTACATATTGATCTAACCCATTTCTAATAATCTGTGTAGCCCACGAGGTGGCTTACCAGGGAGGATCTTAACCTGCATCTGTGTCCGGCAGGAGAATCATGGCGACTGCCTGACTCGACTCCTTTCTCCCAGCATTCTGTTTTGTCTACTCCACCTACCTAATTTTCTGTCCTATTAAAGGGCCAGGGCAGTTTTTTTTATTACTTAACCAATGAAACAACAGATAGAAAGATGACCCTCCTCCATCAGTGTTCCTAACCAACAACTACTAAGTCATCTCTTTCGCCCCGACAGCTCTTACTGTATAAGACAAGGCCTCACTACGTAACTCAAGTTGGCCTCAAATCATGAGATCCTTCAAGTATTGGCAATATGTTTAATTTTTCTGTTGTGACCAAAATCATAAAGGCAGAGAGAAAAAAAGAATAAGACAACAAATCAGGAAGAAAAAAAAAAACCCTTGAAGAAAAGAAACCCTAAAAAAAGAACATATGTCCAGAAATTTCAAAGTTACCTATGATTATAAAAATTTAAGAAAAGAGCCGGGTAGTGATGATGACGCATGCCTTTAATCCCAGTACTCGGGAGGCAGAGGCAGGCGGATCTCCTTGAGTTTGAGGCCAGCCTGGTCTACAAAGCAAGTTCTAAGATACACTCCAATGCTACAAAGAAACCCTGTTTCAAAAAAACCCACCCCAAAATAACAAACAAAACAAAAGTTAAGAAAAGGTTGAGGGCTGAGGAGACGGCACAGCAGTAAATAACACTATGTGTATTTAAAAATGACCTGGAGTCAGTCCCCAGCTCCCACGTGGTGTCTTATAATTTACAATTCACTGTAACTCCAGTTCTAGGGACTTGATGCTTGCCCACTGCTGGCCTCTACAGGAACCAGTAATACATAGTACACAGACATACATGCAGGCAAAAACACAAAACCAAAGGAATTAAAAATAAAAATAAAGAAATAAAAATGGTTTAAGAAGGCCCGGCAATGGGGGCATGCCTTTAACCCCAGCACTCGGAGGTAGAGGCAGGTGGGTCTCTGTGAGTTTGAGGCCAGCCAGCCTGGTCTACATAGTGAGTTTCAGGAAAGGCTCCAAAGCTTCAGAGAACCCTGTCTCGAGAAACCAGAAGAAAAAAAAAATCCAAAAGCAATTTTATTTTGTATTCCATGGTTCATTCTATTGGAGCCAAGGACATGTCAAGTGACAGCATCAGAAACAACTTTCTACAATGGCTAGAGAGGGCAGTGAAGCTCACAAGGTAAACAAGTAATATCTGAGATAAAAGAGAGAATTCAATATAATTATTAAATTCCAGCACTGTGGGGATGTGCCACCAAGCCCAGATATTTATCTACTTTTAGTTCCTTATTTCTGAGGAGTGTAATGGCTTGATTAACTGTTTGAAATTGTCTGAAGCTTAAATAAGTAGTCCAAAGTTATAAAGCCAAGGAAATGATAGAGCAAGCCTCCAGTATTCCTGACATCTTTGGCTATATTCTCAAAGTTAAAACAAGCAGCACTTTATCATTACTATTGATTTTATTTATTGACCGCTTTTCCCCCACTTTATTCTTCAAAACAGGGTTTCACTGTGTAGCCCTGGCTGGCCTTGCACTCACAGAGATCCACCTGCCTCTACCTCCCATGTGTGGCATAACTGCCTAGTCTATTTATTTTAATTTTGAAATAAGGTCTTTCTGTAGCCCTGGTTGTCCTGGAACTCACTAAGCAGATCAGGCTGGCCTTGATCTCAAAACAGAGACCCACCTACCTCTGCCTCCTTTAAAAGATAAATAAAAGTCACTTCTGTCTATCTTTTCATAGCATTCCAGAATAACAGTGATGTGCATTTGCTATTACGCTATCATAATTTTTCTCTATATTTGGTTCTTTAATTCAACTGTAAAAAGTTCAGAGGCAGCCGGCCAGTGGAGGAACACACCTTTACTCCCAGCACTTTGGAGGCAGAAGCAAGTGCATCTCTGAGTTTAAGGCCAGCCTGATCTATTCAGATAGCCAGAGCTACATAATGAGACCCAAAAATAAACAAATAAAAAATGGGAGAACAAGCCGGGCGGTGGTGGCGCACGCCTTTAATCCCAGCACTCGGGAGGCAGAGGCAGGTGGATCTCTGTGAGTTCGAGGCCAGCCTGGTCTACAAGAGCTAGTTCCAGGACAGGAACCAAAAACTAAGGAGAAACCCTGTCTCGAAAATAAAAATCAAAAAAAAAAAAAAAAGGCAGAACATAATTTCATCTTGTACTTTTTAAAAAAAATTTACTTATTAAGTATACAGTATTCTGCCTGCATGTAGCCCTGCAGACCAGAAGAGGGCACCAAATCTCACAGCAGATAGTTGTGAGCCACCATGTGATTGCTGGGAATTGAACTCAGGACCTTTGGAAGAGCAGGCAAAGCTCTTAACCACTGAGCCATCTCTCCAGCCCCTCATCTTGTATTTTTTATAAACATGTATCACAGTAAGTAATAAATTCAGATATCACGTGTTCCATATTTCAATGGCAACTAGCACAGGAATGTAACAATGATAGAACTTTGTAAAGATCTAAGATTAAGCTGCAAAGTCTGGCATAGGGGAAGATATATTCTGGGCAAGGTAGCCTCCATTTATGAATCAAATAAATCTAAAGGTATGAGATTGCCTTTCTCTACACTGGGACTTTAGTCTTAAGGACCCAAGGCTATTATGTATAATGACAGAATTTGGGGACAAAATTTGTTCAGCCTTTTTAATTTCAAAGAATAAAAACTTAACCATTCAATCTAGTCATTTAAGAAAAAATATTAAATTCTGTGTTTTTGTAACTATTCATAAGATGTGTCAAAGGGGTTATTTTATTCACCAGTAAGAGGTGGGATATCGCGGGTAACTGTTTCTTCTGCTTCTTCTAAACCATTATTTATCGATGGCCTCACTTGAACTGCTTGACTTGAGTAAGCTGCTCCATTAGCTGACGTTGTGCTGGTAGTGATTTCATCCACCTGTTCCATATCAAGTTGCTTTACTATCTCCTCAGCTTCCACAGCCTGTCCCGGGGAATCCGAGCCTGACGTTCCTGAAATTGTCCATAAGTAAACTCTAAATCACTTCAAAGCACAAATATTAGAAAAGCTAAATACAATCAACACTACAATTTATTTAAATGATAACCCATAAAAAAGCAAAACTGAGGGTACCACTGTTTGAAATATCTATAAAAATCCCAATAAACAATGGGGAATAAAGATTACTACAGGCACCTGTCCTTGTTTTTTAGTACTAGGTACTGAACCTAGGAGTTCATCACACACTAGCCAAGCCCAGCCCTCTGCCACTGAGCTATAGCCCTAGACTTCTTTCACTCTCTGAGGCAAGGTATCATTGAGTACTCCAGTAAGAGTTTGAACATTCAATCCTCCTGCCTCAGCCTCCACAGCAGTTTTGGATTATAGGTCTGTGTCACCAGGAATGACTACACTAATATTTATGAATTAAGTTTTCCTTAACTTCTCAAATAGTTCAGAAACACCTCATAAGTCAAATAACAACCACAATTTAGAACTTTCCATTAAAGTACTGCGTGTGAGGCATTTGATAAACATCCATCACCCCCAAACAGCTCTCCATCTTTCCAGTTCAAATACAATAAACATTCTAGCCACTAGGACAGCTAAAGTCTCAAGTTATCCAAGAAGGGGCTAAATGTTGCCCTAACCATAATTAATCTTTTTATTAAAAGACTCAAGATTAAATTTTTTTTTTAATTTTTCATGACAGGGTTTCTCTATAGCTTTGGATCCTGTCCTGGAACTAGCTCTTATAGATCAAGTGGCCTCGAACTCACAGAGATCTGCCTGCCTCTGTCTCCCAAGTGCTGGGACAAAAGGTGTATGCCACCACCGCCCAGCTAAAAAATGATTTTTACTTACCATTTTTATTTGCTGGTGAAAAAAAGTTGAAGACAGGAGAAAATATGGTCCCCAGCAATGTAGTCCTTGGTGGGCTACCTGCAGAAGGGTTATCTTCTAATTTCCCATTTTGTTTTATATGTTGATTTGTCATTTCATAACTACCAGCTTCTAAGAAAGAAACAGAGAAGAAAGTAATGTCTACAAACACTGCATTTCAGGTTATGTGCTGTAAATAATTTTTAATGTATTTACATTAAAATGTATTTCATGTAGACTAACATTAATGTTCATAAGTGCTTATTAAAGAACTCCTGAGGCAAATTCCTTAAAAATCAAACTCTTTTATCTATTTACAATGCTCTGTTAACACTCACTTGTTCAGGTGGAAGCTCCACTTTGTCCCCACCCCTCTCTTTCCTGACCCCACCTTCAGAAAGGCAATCAAGCAGTGGTTCCTCTCTGAGATGCTCGAGACCAAGCTTACAGGGTATTTAAGAGGGGAAGGAGTTTGAGTGTGTGTGAGAGTGTGTGTGCCTCAGACCTGCCATGTGATTTCTGCTTTCGTCCCCAAGAATCACCCAGGGGTGGTTTGCTTATTAAACCTGGACTTTTAACTTGGCCTGATCTGATTTATTGCATCAGGAGAGAAACCCAATATTGGGGTACAGAAACCTTTCATCACTGAGTTTTTTCAAAGGTGATTTGCATCTAAAATGAAATAAACTGAAAGGTTTCCGATCAGCAGAAAATGAAGAAAATCCTTGTAAGCAAGCAAACAAGTTACCAATTCTAACACTCAGACACATGATTCCTGCTGTTTATATTTTGGGACATTAGCTATTTCAGAAAACTTTTTTTGACATCTACTTCTAGTAAATGACTGCTAATGAATATAGTTAGATCCACAAACAAGGGTTTTATATAATTTCAACTAAATTGTCATAATGTTGATGCGTATCCCTTTTCTTGGTGTTGGAAACTGAACAAGCTATCCAAGCACCCTATTACTGTGGTAATTCCTCCTAGCTCCAATTCATAAATATTGTAGAGTAAGTAATATAAATTTGGTATTCTGCCTGTACTCATTTTAATCCAAAGAAAAAATTGTAGAAAAATAATTTTTAATTTTACTTGATGCTTTAAACTAATTCTCGGTACAAAAATAGACTATAAAAACAAAGCAAGGGGGCTGGAGAGATGGCTCAGTGGTTAAGAGCATTGCCTGCTCTTCCAAAGGTCCTGAGTTCAATTCCCGGCAACCACATGGTGGCTCACAACCATCTGGAATGAGGTCTGGTGCCCTCTTCTGGCCTGCAGACATACATACAGACAGAATATTGTATACATAGTAGATAAACAAATATTTAAAAAAAAAAAAACAACAACAACAAAGGAAGGGGCTGGAGAGATGACTCAGCAGTTAAGAAAACTGACTGCCCCTACAGGTCTTGAGTTCAATTCCCAGCAACCACATGGTGGTGGCTCACAACCATCTATAGTGGGATCTGATGCCCTCTTACGGCATAAAGGTGTACATGCAGAAAGAGCACTCACACATATAAATAAATCTTTTCTTTCTCTTTTTTTTAAAAGGCAAAAATTGTACTAAATGTTTTGTTTGGTTTTTTTTTAAATATTTATTTATTTATTATGTATACAATATTCTGTCTGTATGCCTGAAGGCCAGAAGAGGGTGCCAGACCTCTTTACAGATGGTTGTGAGCCACCATGTGGTTGCTGGGAATTGAACTCAGGACCTTTGGAAGAGCAGGCAATGCTCTTAACCACTGAGCCATCTCTCCAGCCCCTGTACTAAATGTTTTATTGTTGCTTTTTGAGTTAGTATTTTGATTTGTTGCCTAGCCTGGCCTTGATGTCTCAATCCTCTTGCCTTTTGAGTTCTATGGTTATAGGCAAAGGCCACTATGCCTAGCTTCAAAGCAGGTTTTCAAAACAAAGGGTCATGGCAGGTGTGGAGGGACTTTTGCTTACAGCTAAAAGAAAGATAGCATCAAATCATCAACAAACCTCCATTGACTGGACTTTTCCGTCTTACTCGAGATAACTGCTTGTTAGGCTTTTCTCCAGCTCTTGGTGTTGATGAAATCAAATTATTATCTATATCACGTTCAATTCTACTCCGTTTCGAAGGATTTTCTCTCTCTTCCTTAAGACACAACAGAAAAAAATTTACTGAGCATAATTATTCTGCCTTTCAATTTAAATGAAATATATAAGACACAATATATTTTTCTCATGCTTTTCAAATCATGAAGAAACAAAATGCAATTAACAATGAAGATAGACCAGCAATGTTAAAGTGTTAATGTAGTTATACTTCACAATTATAAGTAAAGCATCCCCAGAACAAGTTTTCTAAGGCTCCTAAATTTTCTATGCTCCTGAAACATTGAATTTTACAATATGCTCTGGATTACTGACCAGCTTTATTATTTATCTCATTCATCTAAGACTCTTCACAGAACACACAGTAACAGTAATTCAGACCTGGTGAACAGACCTATAAACACCATTACTTGAGAGGCTAGAGCAGGACAGCCAATTCAAGGTCAGCCCAAGATATTTGGTAAGACCTCAACTTAAGAAAAACCACAGCTGGGCAATGGTAGTGCAAACTTTTAATCCCAGCACTAGGGAGATGGAGTGATATGGCTAGGTGGAGAGAGGTATATAAGGTATGAGGAGACAAGAGCTCACTGCAGCCTGCAGTCGTTTTGAGGACAGGATTGCCCCTTTGCTTGTCTGAGCCTTGGCAGAGGTAAGAACTCTCTAGTGGCTGGCTGCTTTGCTTTTCTGATCTTCAGCTTGAACCCCAATATCTGTTTCTGGGTTTTTATTATTCGTGCTACACAAATCTGTCTCAACAAGACAAACAAAGGGTTGGGGCTGTTGCTCAGTGCTTATTTAGCATGAATAAGGCCCTGGCTTTGTTCTCCAGCAGCCAAAGCAGGTGCTGTGACATGTGTTTATCTCAGCACGTTGCCAGCAGTTTGGAGGTAGACGCAGGAGGATCAGGAGTTCGGGGTCATCCTCTGATACATAAAGCGGCATGAAACTTAGAGAAAGGAAAACGAAGAAAAGATTACCTACTTATTATTTATTATGGTCCTGGGCCAGTTAAGATGCCTTAATAGGCAAAGGTTCCTGCTGTCCACCCGAGTTGGAGCCTTACGACTCTCATGGTTGTGAGATCCTGACCTTCACACATGTGTTTTGGCATATACACACCCATACATATACGTGTACATAATAAATAAAAAGTAATTAAAGTATTTATTATGGTACCATCAGTTATTTCATTCTAAGGATTACAATATTACTATCCATGTCAGGTGTGGTGGTGCACATCTTTAATATCTGCACTCGGGACACAGATGGATCTCTTTGTGTTCAAGGCTAGCCTAATCTACACAGAGTTCTAGGATAGCTAAGGCTACAGGAAAACCCTGAATTGAAAAACCAACCAACCAACCAACCAATCTTACTATCCAAACCCTAATTTGAAACATTTCTTCAAGTTTCTTCTTAGTTTCTTTTAGTAGAGAATAGTAGAAATGCTGAATGCTAGGCATATATAATGTAGTAGACAGAGCAGAAAACATATAAATGCAACATGCATGGAGAAGTGCTTTTTGTTTTGGAAAGCATCGTGCATGATACATGCTTTTAATCCCAGCACTCAGGAGACAGAGGCAGGCAGATCTCTGGGAGTTTCTGGGCAGCCTGATTTATATAGAGTTCCAGGTAGTCCTGGACTTTTGGTGAAACTCTGATCCAAAACAAAAATGATCTAATAATGTTTTTCAGATCAAGGGACATAAATCCAACAGTGAATCATGAAATTAATTTATAGTTTTATGATCATCTTTAAAAGAAATGACAGAACGAAGCCGGCGGTGGTGGCGCATGCCTTTAATCTAGCACTCAAAAGGCAGAGGCAGGTGGATCTCTGTGAGTTTGAGGACAGACTGGTCTATAAGAGCTAGTTCCAGAACTGCTAGGATTGTTACACAGAGAAACCCTGTCTCTAAAAACCAAAAGAGTTCCAGGACAGCCAGGACTGTTACACAGAGAAACCCTGCTTCTGCTTGGGGAGTGGGGGAAGGGAGGGAGTCTTCAAAAAAAAAAATTAAATTAAAAAGAATTTGTTAGCTATAACCATATTTATCACTATGAATAAGCCAAGAAACTGATTGTTATCTTTCAAAAATACTTGCCAAGAAACACAGAATAAAGTCATTAACAGCCATAACAAAATCTACATTATAAATAATAAGTTTCTGAGACTGATTTTCCACTTTGTATCATCTACTCTGAAAACGATTCTGAGACCAAGCACTTGGCATCGACCCCAATTTCCCTGACACTTAGAAGAGTAACTGACTTTCTTAAGTTGCTTATGAGAAACCCATAATATCAATGTAGAACACATCTAAGTCATTTTTTCTTTAATAATTTTGTTTCTGCTGCAGTTTTTAATAATTTTGTTCTTGCTATACCCATTGCTCATCTTCACTATGCTAAATCTGTTTTCTTTAATAATTCAAAAGAATGAAGAAAATCCTCTTTTGCTCTCCACAATACTATCTGAAAAACAGAAGGCTAGTGGTACAGCGGCACAATTATAATCCCAACACTCAGGAAGTTAAAGCAAGGCGACCTGGGCTACATAGCAAATACCTCTCAAAACTACAAAGCAACCAGGCCAGAAAGCTATCATTAGTTCTGTGGAACGTTTGTTTTGAACTTTCATTCATTTCACATGCAATATAAAACCAAAATGTGTAAAACCCTTAAAATGAGCTCTAGCAATATCAACTTCTATATGCTTAGAGAAAATAACCTAAGCATGATTTTTTTTATGTAGGTGTGAGGCTAAAGTATTACCTTGGGCGTGCTTCCTTTAATGAATTTTTTAATTGAGGACAATAAGCCAGTTTCATTCTTTGATGGTTTTTCTCCTCCCGAAGGTAAGCTATCATCAACCTCTGAGTATTTCCTTTTTGCTCTGGCAGTGCGCTGTGCTTGGATTGGACTGGATTGCTGAGAAGCCTTCCGTGTTCTCAGCTTCATCTTTTATGGGTGCCACATGTAAACCTGTAGGAAAAAAAATAACACAAATTACCCAATATGCCCAGTTAACTTACACAATAAAAATCTACTTCTTTAAAAGAGCCCAGGTTTCTAAGAGGAAGTGAAAGGCACTGTATTTTATATGTAATCTACCAAGTAAACTCAACAACATGTTGATATTGCATCCTATAAGAGAAAGTAGAGTAATACCAAAGGGAGTACACAATCTTTCTAACACTGTGCTTACCCTTACCTATGCCAAAATTATGATAAGTCATCATTTACTCTACAAATATTTATTAAGCAGTTAAACACACTTGAGATCCCAAGCTAGGTAAGCACTGAGATAACAGTAAACAATGTAGGGAAGGGTTTTGTCCTTTTGACCTTAAGATATATTAGGGGTAAAACCTGTCATTTGAAGAATGAATTTCATAAATATTATATTTATGAAACCAATAGCAATGTAAGAGTTGAAAGAGAGGCTGGATCACTTTGATAAGAGTTCAGTCTTATCACACATAATAAAACTAGATTTATGGGCGGATGTGTGAATTAATGCTACAACATGAGAGGTCTCAGGTTCTGCTTCCAGCTACACAAATACAAATATACATAATTGCGGGCGGTGGTGGCGCACACCTTTAATCCCAGCACTCGGGAGGCAGAGGCAGGCGGATCTTTGTGAGTTCGAGGCCAGCCTGGTCTACAAGAGCTAGTTCCAGGACAGGCACCAAAAACTACAGAGAAACCCTGTCTTGAAAAAAAAAACAAAAACAAATATACATAATTAAAAAGAAATTTTGGAGAGATGGCTCAGCAGTTAAGAGCACTTGTTGCTCTTCCAGAGAACCCAGGTTTGATTTTTCTCACCTACAATGGAGGCTCACAACAATCTGGTCCAGTTCCAGGGGACCTGACACCCTCTTTAGGATTCTCCAAGTACCAGCACCTTCATGGTACTCAGATACACATGTAGGTAGGCAAAACACAAATTCAAAAAAAATGTTTAGAAAGAAAGAAAAAGGAAAAATGTTGTTAAATGAACATACTTGTAAGACAACCCATAAAATAAACACACACACACACACACACACAAAATCCCAAATCCCAAATCTGGTGTTGGAGAGATTTGAGAGATGGCTTGGAGATAAAAAATGCTTGCCTCTTCAAAGCCTGCTTAAAACATCTTTAATCTCAGTACTCAGTAGGCAGAGGCAGGCAGTTCTGTAAGAGCAGGAGGCTAGCCTGGGCTACATGACAGCCTGTCTCAAAAAAGAATAAATCAGACATCAAAATTAAAAATTTTAATTGTGTACCAAGGACGCTAATATACAAAGTCAAAACGTAACCCAAGAGCCAGTGAGCTGGATCAATGGGTAAACACAGTTTGAATTTAACCCTCAGGACCCACATGGTGGGATATTAGAGGCCCATAAATTGTCCTCCAACCTTGCATATCATGGCATGCATATGAATTGTGTATATATATATATAAAGAAAATATGTACAAATCATTCATCTTAAGGAATTGGTATCCAGACTACATAAAGGAACCCCATCAGACACTAGAAATTGACTAGATTCCAAAAGAAACACCAGCAACAGACAAGGTAACCAAGAACTGAGGCCAGCCTAGAGAGTTACCCAGGGTCTTAAGAGGAAAATGCCAGGGCCAAGTAAAACACTGTTTTCTTTCTTTACTTTCAATCTGGCCAGGCTGATCCTTTCCTTGAACTAAATCAGAAGACAATATGAAGGGGGGGGGCAGACTTATTAAAACTGTAATCCAAGAAAGGACTATAACCAATTCTGCTTAAAGTTCTGCTGTAACAAACCGGGCAATGGTGGCGCACGCCTTTAATCCCAGCACTCGGGAGGCAGAGGCAGGCGGATCTCTGTGAGTTCGAGACCAGCCTGGTCTACAGAGCTAGTTCCAGGACAGGCTCCAAAGCCACAGAGAAACCCTGTCTCGAAAAACCAAAAAAAAAAAAAAAAAAAGTTCTGCTGTAACAGAATTCTGCCTCAATTACAGAAAGCTGATAATTAAGTTGCCGCAGCCCAACACCAACAACAGTTGAAAATTTGGGTGAATCACAAAAGAGATTTTTCTTGTAACCATAGTAGTAAGGACTTGCAGTAACTAAGAAATCTCAATCCAAGGGCTGGAGAGATGGCTCAGAGGTTAAGAGCACTGATTGCTCTTCCAAAGATCCTGAGTTCAATTCCCAGCAACCACATGGTGGCTCACAACCATCTATAATGAGATCTGGTGCCCTCTTCTGGCATACAAACATGCATGGGAGGAATGTTGTATACATAATAAATAAATAAATCTTTAAAAAAAAAAAGAAAGAAATCTCAATCCAAGAAAAAGCCAGGTGCTGGTGGTGGTGGTACACACAGTTGATCCCAGTACTTAGGGAGGCAGAGGCAGGCTGACCTTCATGAGTTCAAGGACAGTCAGTCTGTCTACAGAGCAAGTTCCAGAACAGTCAGGGCTATTAGAGAAACCCTGTCACGAAAAAACCCAACGTGTGTGTGTGTGTGTGTGTGTGTGTGTGTGTGTGTGTGATTTTTAAACTTTTCTTTAGACTTATTGGAGTTATGGATGGTTGTGAGCCACCACATGGGTGCTGGGAATCATACCCAGGACCTTTGCAAGAGCAACAAATGCTCTTGACCACTGAGCTATCTCTGTCCTTAAAACTGTTAGCAGACTGAATGCACGTGGGCTAGCATGAGGACACAGTATATATCTGTGGTGCTGGAGCAACCTCTAGTGTAGGAAATAGAGTCCAAACCAGATTCTCTCTCCTAAGGTACAAAACTGTGAAGGCTCTGGAGCCACAAGTCCAGCTGACCCCAAAGACATAAGAGAAGCTGTCACTAAGGATAAGAAAAGGATGGGAGATGTTCACAACCGCCACTAGGATAGCATGCACCAGGTAAAATGAAGGCAAAGAGTTAAATAAACAAAAGCCCAGAGCTGAACAGGAAAACTAAGATGCTTTCCCATATTTCAGCTAGGATTCTGAGTAACGTAACAAGGGAACTTAATTAAGCCAATGACGCACAAAGGAATCCTCTGCAACAAAACTGAAACTCAACTCTTGACTAGGCTAACACAAATGCCTTCAATTACAAGTCCATAAATCCAATTTTCCAAATATACTCTACCAGCAGTTACTTTCTATTCATAATATTCAGTAAAATATTCCCAAAGCTAGAAAGGTGGCAAGTTGAGCAGAAGCACTTGCTACACAAGCCTAGTAACCTGAGTTCAAACCCCAGAGCCCATAAAGGTGAAAGGAGAGTTGCCCTCTGGCCTCTACATGCCCTGTGGCATGCTCCCCTAACACACACACACACACACACACACACACACACACACACACACACACACACACACACACACACACTCTCACACACATACCAGCAACAAATGCAACAAACTATCCACAAACAAACAAACCGGAAAAAATAAGGCTGGGGATGGAGTTTCGGTTCAGGGGCAGAACACTGACTTAGCATGCATAAGATCCTAGGTTGTCTCTAGAATTATAGAATAGAGGGGAGGGAGAGTAAATACAACCAGAAGTTGACTTTTTAAGAACAGATCAGTAAATTGATAAACTTATAGCAAGAATAAAAAAAGAGGATACCACTATTGGGAACGAAAACTTGAAAATAAGACTGTAGACTCAGAAAGAATTATGGAGCATTCCAAACATCTTTACATTCACCAATTCAGGTAGAATGGACAAATTCTGAGGAATGTGAGGAAAAATGTGAGTCACAAGCAGGGAAATGGTCATGCTTAGTTTTAATAAATCTAGTACTAGTGAACGAAAATGATAAAAATGAGAATAGTTAAGTCCAAAAACTTGAGACATAAAAATCACTTTTGGGAGTGGGGTGGTTTAAGACAGGGTTTCTCTGTGTAGCTTTAGAGCTTGTCCTGGAACTCACTCTGTAGACCAGGCCAGGCTCAACTCACAGAGATCTGCCTGCCTCTGCCTCCTGGGTTAAAGGTTGTGAATAAAGGCGTGCACCACCACCATCCAGCAGCACTCTTTTTTTTTAAACATTCCAACCAGATCTCACTCAGGATTTTTTTAAAATTTATTTAACTTTATTTTACATGCTTTTGGTGTGAAGGTGTCAGAGCTCCTGGAACTGGAGTTACAGACAGTTTTGAGTACCATGTGGGTGCTGGGAATTGAATCCAAGTCCTCAGGAAGAACAGCTAGTGCTCTAAACTGCTAAACCATCTCTAGCCCCTCATTCAGATTATGACAACTAAAAACTGAGCAGTAAGTTTGTTCTGTAGTTACTTGATGCCCAGGTAAGCAGATTACAGAGGAGGGGTGTTGGTGCTGGAAAAAGTCTTCCAAAGATTCACCATAAACAACAACATTAATTCTACAAGTTTTCTAAACTACCATCTTAAATTCCAGACTCACACCTAACTACCACGTTTGGCACTTCAAACTCAACTTACACAAAACTGAATTCATTCTTATCCCATTCCATCCCAAAATATCTACCTCCTGTTGTATATTTTTCTCCTATGGTCACCCATATAGCCTACCAATCAAGAAATCCAAACTCCACCACCCAGCTAGTTGTGACACCCTGCCCTTACCCCTACAGTCAATTACCAAATTCTGATTTTTAACCTCTAAAATTAATTTTCCAGTCTTTCCCTTTAAAAAATCTATCCTCTGAACTACAGAAATGTGCCTATTCCTCTTACCTAGTTTCTCATCAACTGCTTTCCAATGTAAACTAAATTCACTGGTAAATATGTACTGCAGTGTGTGTGTGTGTCTGTCTGTGTGTGTCTGTCTGTGTGTCTGTGTGTATGGTGCAAATACAAAGAGGTGTTCATGTGTGTTGATGTTCCTGTGTGGAAGACAGAAGTAGACATCAGATGCCTTCCTCAGTCTTTCTTACAGAACTTGGAGCGCACAATCAGCACCAGAAATCCACCTGTCTTACTTCCCCAAAGAAGCTTTCCAGCCAGTCTTTCTCTTTGTTGTTTTTTGCTGTTATTCTCTGTACTGCAGTAGTTATAGCTGCTGACACTCTGGGCTCTCTACCCACATTTCTGTCCTCTTTACCACAAATATTATTTCAACTAATTATCTCGTTATCCTCACTGTTTAAAACTCAGCCTAAGTATCACAGAACCAATAAAAGAACCACCCCCACACCTATAAACTTCTGTAAAGCCTGAGGTCATCTCTCCTACCAAATTACCCTAAAATAATCTCCTTCAATAGATTCAATTGCACTTGACAAAAGTGAGTCCTGATGGCCAGGACAGGAGATGTATGAACCCTTGGCTAAGCATGCAGAGGTACTGCAATAATTAAAAACTCTTTAAGGCAATGATCTCTAACAACCTGACACACACAACCAGTCTCCCCTGAACTCAACAATTTTCTTCCCATGTCTTTCAAAAAAAATCACATAAGAGAAAACTGTATCGCTGAAACAATCAGAAGTACATTAAGAATGTTTGCTTACAAAATTGGGGCCAATTAATAAATAAGTTCTTCTTCATCACAAAATTCCTGCTACCTACCAAAGCTATAATTTTTTTTGCATTTTCTTGCCATCCTGTGTATGACTGAGCGGAGATTGGGCACTGACATGACATTGCATACCTGCAGGCATCAGAAGACAGCTTCCAGGTGTGCATTCTCTCCTTCCGCCATGTGGGTTCAGGGCTCAAGCTCAGCAGGTCAGACTTGGCAACTCTCTGAACCATCTCACTGACCCAAGCAATTTTTTTTTTTTTTTTTGGTTTTTCGAGACAGGGTTTCTCTGTGGTTTTGGAGCCTGTCCTGGAACTAGCTCTTGTAGACCAGGCTGGTCTCGAACTCACAGAGATACGCCTGCCTCTGCCTCCCAAGTGCTGGGATTAAAGGCGTGTGCCACCACCGCCTGGCTGACCCAAGCAATTTTTAAGGCAGACAGTTAAATTAAAAATCCTCTTAGGTTACCAGATTACAATAATGGTACAAGTATTAGACTGGCTTTATCTAGGTGTTTCCTAGATAAATGCAGCAATTTCTCAGTAATGATACAAGAACAAACTCAGTTTAGTTTGTCACGGAGGTCTTCAGCACACTAATTTCTAAATAAGGACAGACAATAAAGAAAACTGTAAAAGCCGGATGGTGGTGGCTCATGCCTTCCTTATTTATCCCAGCACTCGGGAGGCAGAAGCAGTCGGATCTTTGTGAGTTGGAGGCGAGCCTGGTCTACAAGAGCTAGTTCCAGGACAGGATCTAAAACTGCAGTGAAACCCTATCTAGAAAAACCAACACCCCCCACCAAAGGGCAAAGCTAGCCATGATTGTCAATTATAAAGAATATTTGAAACTGGGCAGTAGTGCCATACGCCTTTAATGCCAGTACTAGGGAGGCAGAGGCAGGCAGTTCTCTGTAAATTCAAGGCCAGCATGGCCTACAAAGAGAGTTTCAGGACAGCCAGGGCTGTTACACAGAGAAATCCTGTCTTGGGGGGGAGGGGAAAATAAATAGACTAGAGGTATAGATTCATGGTGGAGTAGTTACCTTAGTGTGGGCAAGGTCCTGTAGTCTAGACAGTATCATGGAAGAAATACCATGCCAATTAGGCGGCTCAACAGCTAAACTGTGGTGGTGCATGCCTTTAATCCCAACACTTGGGAGACAGAGATAGGCGGATCTCTGTGAGTTTGAGGCCAGTCTGATCTACAAAACAAGTTCCAAGACAGCCAGGACTGTTATACAGAGAAACCCTGTCTCAAAAAAGGCAAAAAAACAAAACAAAAAAAACCCCACCAAGTCTGACAATATGAGTTCAATCCCCAAAATCCACATGGTGCATCATTGGACTTAACTAAATATAAATTTTACCTTTTTGTAAAAGGCTGAGCTGGGCAAGGTGATCATACCTATAATCTTGGCATTGAGAGGACGATCAAGTTTAAGGCCAACCTGGGCTACAGAGTGAGATCCTATCTCAAAACATATATGGATACATACATAATAAATCAAAATGAAAGACAAGTCATTGCTCCAACCTGTCCAAACAGCACTCAGTTAAACATCTATTACACATTTAAAGTCTGCAAAAGCTCAGCAGGTAAGGGCTTCCCACCAAGCCTGACTGACAGGCGTCTGAGTCCCAGAACCTACATGGTGAAAGTCAAGACCTGACTCCTACAAACTGTCTCTCACTGCCACAAGCATACCAAGTGCAAGTGTTACAGTCGCACAAACTCATACACATGCAGATACACATGAGAGTCAATGAACGTAAAACTTTTTTAATTAAAAAAAAAACAACAACTCAGTTTTAAAACAATGAACTTAACTTTGGAAGAATTAAGGATTTTTTTCTCTGATAAATCTAAAATTCTACAATTCTTTTTTTTTAAATATTTATTTATTTATTATGTATACAATATTCTGTCTGTGTGTATACCTGCAGTCCAGAAGAGGGCACCAGACCCCATTACAGATGGTTGTGAGCCACCATGTGGTTGCTGGGAATTGAACTCAGGACCTTTGGAAGAGCAAGCA
The DNA here is from genome assembly GCF_037038515.1 of Microtus pennsylvanicus. Lineage (NCBI taxonomy): Eukaryota > Metazoa > Chordata > Mammalia > Rodentia > Cricetidae > Microtus > Microtus pennsylvanicus. The sequence goes on along the minus strand of NC_134580.1, from coordinate 100,322,096 downwards.
ATGCTCTTAACCACTGAGCCATCTCTCCAGCCCCCAAATTCTACAATTCTTATTCAACCAAAAAAAAAATCATTATGAGTGCTCCTCATCATGATACCCATGAAAGAAGCAGTTGAAAGTAGTCTAGTAGTCCATTCTCATGTACCTAAACTGAAATCAGTGCTCCACTGTTAGGTCTGCCCATTTTCTCTCCCCAACTAATCTAAGTCACTAAAGTAATTCAGAAAGAGGCTGTTCTACCACCTTATAAAAATTAAGGGCTGGGCAGTGGTGGAACACGCCTTTAATCCCAGCAGAGACAGGAGGGTATCTGTGAGTTCAAGGCTAGTGTGGCCTACAGAGCAAGTTCCAGAACAGGTTCCAAAACTACAAAGAAATCCTGTCTCAAGGGGGTGGGGGAGAGACACGACAAAAAGTCTACATACACAGAGTTAATAAAGTTTAAACCTAATTATTTTAAAGTATTCAAGTGCCACTTTTCTTTATTTAAAAAGAAATGAGGCAGGGAAGTAGTGGTACAGACCTTTAATCCCAGGATTTAGGAAGCTGAGGCAGGCAATCTGTGAGTTTGAGGCCAGCTCAATCTACAAAAGCTGAGTTCCAGGACAGCCAGCACTGCTAAACAGAGAAACTCTGTCTTGAAAAGCCAAAACCAAAAGGAAACAAGAAAAAGTACCTGCCCTACAAATTATTGCAGCTATGAAAGCCTGAGTGTTAGAAATCCAACTCAGTAATGTTCAATCTTTCAATCTACTATAGAAAGCTATGCCTATAGTAAAATATGGGATCCCAATATAGTTAACTATCCTACTTTGACTATATGTCAAAATTTTATTTGTTGCTGGACATGGTGGCTTATGCCTATAATCTAAGGATTTTTGAAGTAGAGGCAAAAAGAACAAAGAGGTTCAAGGTCAGCCCCTGCTACATAGACTATTCAAAGCCTGTCTGGCCTTCCACAAACAAAATAAAAACCATTTGTCTGTAAAGTCTTACCTGAGGCCACACTTAAAGGCCCAGCGATGGTGGTGCACGCCTTTAATCCCAGCACTTGGGAGGCAGAGGCAGGCGGATCTCTGTGAGTTCGAGACCAGCCTGGTCTACAGAGCTAGTTCCAGGACAGGCTCCAAAGCCATAGAGAAACCCTGTCTCGAAAAACCAAAAAAAAAAAAAAAAAAAAAAAAAAAAAAAAAAATCCTTACTGCCAGGTTCACAAAAGTACCAAAGGATTCCTGGAGGCCTAAGAGTCTCACTGTGTACATTTTATTCTCATCAAGCTTGTTTTACCTAGACAATACTCTTAAATTCCACATATCTCCTGGTCATAACTAGCATATAAAAGTTTAACTTTCTTTGCTAGGCAGTGGTGACACTAGTCTTTTATTCCAGCACTCACAAAGGAGATGATTCTCTGAGTTTGAGGCCAGCCTGGTCTACAGAATGAGTCTCAGAAGAGCCAGGACTACATAGATAAACCCTGCCTTTAAAAAAGAAAAGAAAATTTAACTTTTCTCAATCCCACTTGTAGTTTAACAAGCTATTCTACACTTACAAGTAAAATACAATGACATTTTATCTAAAATTTTTAAAATTTGTAATTTGTTTTGAGACAAGGTCTTTCTGTGTAGCCCTGGCTTGGCTATCCTGTACTAGGTCTGTAGACCAGGCTGGCCTCAAACACACAAAAACTACCTGCTTCTTCCCCCAAGTGCTGATCCTAAAGGCATGTGCCATCGCACCCAGGAGAATTTGTAATTTTAAACAATGTACTTCAGAAAGAATTCCATAGAATGAGGATATATAAATGAACTCAAGCATGGATATTCTTAACAAAATCTCAACTACCCAGGGCTACCTATTTGTTCAATAACAATTCAGCACAGTGTAAATTAAAAAGGCATGTACTCAATGGCTACAGCGACGTAAATCTTTATTCCAAGGACTTAGAAGGTAGAGGTAAGAGGTTCTCTGTGAGTTTAAGGCCAGCGTAGTCTACATTGGAAGTTTCAGGCAAGCCAGAGCTATATAGTGTATAGTGGGACTTTTTCTTAATGGAATAAAAACGCATGTACTCATACAAACATTAATGAATATGGATGTTAGGGCATAAGGATATCAGGGTAAGAAAAAACGGAAGTCAAATTGTTCATTCTAGGAAGTTTCATGCCTGTTAAACAGCCTAATTTTGGGATATGGTGGCATTAACCTGTAATCTTAGCACTCCTGGCTGAGGCAGAAGGATCTGGAGTTTGAGTAAGCTTGGGCTACACAGCCAGACCCTGACTCATTATAAAAACAAACAAGTGACCCAGCACTCGGGAGGCAGAGGCAGGCGGATCTCTGTGAGTTCGAGACCAGCCTGGTCTACAGAGCTAGTTCCAGGACAGGCTCCAAAGCCACACAGAAACCCTGTCTCGAAAAACCAAAAAAAAAACCAAAACAAAACAAGTGAGCCGGGCAGCGGTGGCACACGCCTTTAATCCCAGCACTTGGGAGGCAGAGAAACCCTGTCTCAAAAAACAAACAAAAAAAAAAACAAGTGAATAAATAAACAGCCTCATCACAAATGACCCTTGTAGCCAATCCAGTTAAAACGGCTTGTCAATTTCAACCAACTAATAAAAATTACTTAAGAGCATACCCAGGGCTGGAGAGATGGCTCAGAGGGTAAGAACACTGGCTGCTCTTCCAGAGGTCCTGTGTTCAATTCCCAGCAACCACATGGTGGCTCACAACCATCTATAATGAGACCTGGTGCCTTCCATGCCAGCAGTACATTGTATGCTTAATAATTAAATCTTTTTTTTTTTTTTAAAAAAAGACCATACCCATATATGAGGTCCTCTTCACATGTTTGGCATTTGTGATTTAAACTATCTTTTCCCCTTATATATTTCCTAACAACTTGATAAATTACAAATACAATGAGATGTTGCCTTTTTAAATTCCTGGCAAATCACTACATTCTTTAACTCATCAATCAAAAGTATAGTGTATTGTAACCAAGATAACTTAATTCTACTTTATCCAATCAGCAACTGATTCTGCAGCTACAAGTCTAATGTCCAGTACATCCTTTCCAAACAGGTCCAAGCCTTTTAGAGGCAGGGCCTCACATAGCCCCAACTGGCCTCCAATTTGTAACTGAACTTGTGATTCTTCTGCTTCCATCTCCCTGACACACCATTATAACCAGCTGATGTGGTAATGGGGATCTGGGTACTAGAACCCAGTGCTTCCTGCATGCTAGGCGAGCACTCTACCAATTGAGCTACATACCCAGCCAGATTTTTTAAAAATCATCACAAGAAGATGCCACCTGAACAAAATCTACAGTCTTGGAATAGGTTAGATTAATTTGGAAAAGAAAACTTTCCAACCACCACTTTCCTAATGGTGGGAGAAAATAACACCACCAGCACAAACACAATGTCCAAAAGGCACTAGCACTGTGTGAAACAGAAAACCCTAAAACATACCTATACATTGCCATACAGCTGCAACACACAGATGTTAAAGACTACACCACTTGGCAGCATTCATATCCATTCAAATCATGTACAGGAAAGGATTAAGAATGTAGGGATTAAGCTGGGCAATGGTGGAGCACACCTTTAATCCCAGGATTCAGGAAGCAGAGGCCAGCCAGGTCTACAAAGTGCGTCTAGGCCAGGCAGGGCTGTTACACAGAGAAACCCTGTCTGGGGGGGGGGGGGCAAAAAAATCCAATCCCTAACTTCAAACTTTACTTCAGAGCTACAGTACTGAAAACAGCCTGGTATTGGCATAAAAACAGACAGGGGGACCAATGGAACTGAATAGAAGACCTGGATATCAATCCACACATCTCCGGGACACCTGATCTTTCATAAAGAAGCAAAATATATCAAATAGAAAAAAAGAAAGCATATTTAACAAGTGGTCCTGGCCTAACTGGATTTCAACATGTAGAAGAATGAAAATAGACCCATATCTATCACCATGCACAAAACTCAAGTGCAAATGGACCAAAGACCTCAACATAAAGCCTCATAGAAGAGAAAGTGGGAAGTACACTTGCACTCATTGGCACAGGAGACCACTTCCTAAATAGAATCCCAGCAGCACAGACAGTGAGAGAAACAATTAATAAATGGGACCTCCTGAAACTGAAAAGCTCTGTAAAGCAAAGGACATGGTCAACAAGACAAAACGACAGCCTACAGAATGGGAAAAGATCTTCACTAACCCCACATCAGACAGAGGTCTGATCTCCAAAATATACAAAGAACTCAAGAAATTGGACACCAAAAAAAATCACATAGTCCAATAAAAAAAAATGGAGTACAGACCTAAACAGAGAACTCTCAACAGAAGAATCTAAAATGGCTGAAAGGCATTTAAGGAAATGTTCAACATCCTTAGTCATCAGAGAAATGCAAATCAAAACAACTCTGAGATTCCGTCTTACACCTGTAAGAATGGCCAAGATCAAAAACACTGATGACAACTTATGCTGGAGAGGTTGTGGGGAAAAGGGAACACTTCTGCATTGCTGGTGGGAATGCAAGCTGGTACAACCCCTTTGGATGTCAGTGTGGCGATTTCTCAGAAAATTAGGAAACAACCTTCCTCAAGACCCAGTAATACCACTTTTGGGTATATATCCAAAGGATACTCAATCGTGTCACAAGGACATGTGCTCAACTATGTTCATAGCAGCTTTGTTTGTCATAGCCAGAATCTGGAAACAACCTAAATGCCCCTTGACTGAAGAATGGATGAGGAAAATGTGGTACATTTACACAATGGAGTACTACACAGCAGAAAAAAATGACAGGTTGAATTTTGCAGGAAAATGGATGGAGCTAGAAAACATTTTGAGTGAGGTAACCCAAACAAGAAAGACAATTATCACATGTACTCACTCATAGGTGGTTTTTAACATAAAAAAGCCAGCCTACAATCCCAGAGAATTTAGACAACAATGAGGACATTAAGAGAGACTTACATAGATCTAATCTACATGGGAAGTAGAAAGTAGAAAAAGACAAGATCTCCTGAGTAAATTGGGAGCATGGGGACCTTGGGGGAGGACTGAAGGGGGGGGAGGAGAGAGGCAGGAAAGGGAGTAGAGAAAAATGTAGAGCCCAATAAGTATCAATAAAAAAATGTAAAAAAAAATGAAAAACAGAAAGAAAGAAGACAAAGAACGCAGGGACTAATGGAATGTAATAGTAACTAACTTGGCAAAATCCTGGAAACAGTCTACAATGCAGACTCTGCTACGTATAAATTAAATTTTACCAAAAAAAAAAAACTATCTCCCAAACAACTTAAAATACAAAGCCTGCACTAGACACATAACTTATCCGGATTCTTTCAAGTAATGTAATTGACCACATTTAAAAATAAATAAATAAATTGAAAGGGCGGTGGTGGCACATGCCTTTAATCCCAGCACTCAGGAGGCAGAGACAGGTGGATCTTAATGAGTTTGAGACCAACCTGGTATACAAGAGCTAGTTCCAGGACAGGATCCAAAGCTACAGAGAAACCCTGTCTCGAAAAACCAAAAAAAATAAATAAATTGATAACCCCTAAGTCAACCGAACCTAAAAAGAAGTGAGCTCAGCTCACTCCTAACACTACTTCACCTAAGAGCTACATTTTACCTTGACTTTCTTTATGACGTGGGCTAAGTCTTTCAAATGAAAACTATAATGATGTTTGCACGTGCCTTCTTATTACTGAAATTGAATCCTGACATGAACATGAAGTACTCAAGGCTGGACCTATGGAGCAGAAAAATACTGAATGACAAACATTAACTGACATGTAACATAAGCCATGTTTTAACCTTCATTTTTATTCATGGGGGAAAACACCTATAATGCCCCAAATTCTACATGACCAAAATACTGAAAAAACAAAAACAAAAACTGAGGACCTCTGTACATCTAGAAAATGTGAGCAAAAAAAAAAAAGCTTCAAATTGCCATTTCGCTGCTTTTATAAAGATAACTGCTGGATCACAAGCAAAAATGTGTAACTTGGCATCTGATGAATCGAAGTAACAAGCAATCTACAATCTAAAAATTATGCAGATAAGCCTATCATTTCATGTCACTAATTTGTATACCGACGTAAAGGAGTAATCTTGGTTTTGCCTGCCGAGCATTAGAAAGATGATAAATTCCTGCCTTAGAGTAACATCTACTCAGTCCATTCATCTCGGGAGTTTAGGGTAGTTTCCCAACAGTATCTCCGTAGGTTTCCCTGTGGTACTCATTCACACATCCAACTGCCACTAGGGCGAGAAGTAAATAAACAATGTTTACTTATGCAATTATTTATAACAGAATCCTGGTCAAGAATGCAAAAGTAAAGTAAGCCGGGCATACCCAAAGGAAACGGCACGTTTGTATAATCCAAATTCACCCCGAGCTGACCACTATGGAAACCAGAGGCCTCCCACACGGGCTCGTTTTTACTACCACTCTTGATTTTCAGAAGGAGTAATGTCAACTCAACGTTTTACCAGTACAGAAGACAGAAGTTCCTGTAACCTCTCGTTCCAGATTCTCAAAGGCTGTTTATAAGAGCTGAGCTAAAGCAACGCCCCCCAAAGCACCCCACAAGAATTAAACACCCCAAACGTTACGTGGGCCCACAAGAAGGTTCGAAAAGGCAATCTAACTTCATTAGTCATAAGGACCACGGGGTCAGAGACCAGGAAGGTGAGATGGGGTTGGGGGTAGGTAGCAAAGTGAAATCTAACCCCAGAAATCACAACACAGGCCGCAGCCTAAGAGCTGAAGCTGGCGGGAAGTGAGCTCCCTTTCCGTTCCCAGGGGAAAGTCCAGGCCAGAGCGGCGACCACACTGTGGACTTACAAGGCGCCAACAGTGCATGCCTACGGACGCGCTGGAACCGCTGAAGGCTCGGCTAGGGAAGGGGAGGAGATCCCGGCAGACGGCCCTGGGAGAGGACTGAGCTTGGGAGCAACGGCAGCGTCTGGACCAAGGGAATTACCTTCACTGTGACGACAGAAAAGTGTCTTCAGGCTCCGGCGATGGTCCCGACTGCGCAATAGGTGGTGTCTTTCCCGCTTATCCCTCAACAGCAACAGAACCAGCTCCTTCAGCCAGTCGCCATTTCCCGCCTACCGACCTGCTGCACCGCACGGGCAGGGACCCGGATGGAAAGCGGCCTCTGCGCGCAGGCGCCCTGGCTTCCTCCTCCCCCGCCCAGCCGCTCTCCGGCTAGGCGGGAGGGAAGGAATGCAGGAGGCCTGGGCGGCAGCGGGGGTAGAGGGGGGGGAAGGGGCAACTTTCACTTCCGTAAAGAGGGTGAAGTTTCTGCCGCCCTAGGGAACTCAGCGGCGCGAATTCCTGACAAAACAATAAAAATAAAAATAGAAAAGACGAAAAAGCGAGCGCAGGGCCTTAGGGTCCGCGAGTTGGACGGGACGCAGCTACTGAGTGGGGCACGGGGCCTAAGAGATGTTTGTACTTCGGGGGCCTCCGTAGCGGGCTGCAGGGTGGTCGCAGGGGGCGAAGGGAGGAAAGCGTTAGCAGCGGAGGCGGGGACGCCGGGGACGGTTTTCCCTCCCGCCGCTAACGGAACCGCCTAGGGCCAAGCGACGAGGGGAGCGCGCCCTCGCCGCGGAGGCGGGGTTTAAGAACGCGCCGAGCGCCCGGAGGCCAGGGTTAGAGACTAGGAGGCGGTGGGTGGAGCCGGCTGGAAGGGGCGGTGCTAACGGCTTGGCGCGCTGGAGCCGGAGCCAGGGACCCAGCCTGGTCCGGATGCTGGATGCTTTTAGGGTTTCTCCGGGCTCCCCGAGCTTCTCTTTTTTGCTCACTTTCCTACCGGCAGCCGCTGTCGTTCTCGGTCCTGTGATACAAACCCATACCCTTCGCTTCTTCGCGATGTGGACAGTGATCCTGTATGCTGAAAAATCGGATCTTTCAAATGCGTTTCCACACGCAACTATGGGCTCCAAGCACGAGAAAATGTTCTGTCCAGATCAGCGGTTCTCAACCTTACTAAAGCTGCGGACCTTTAACCCAGTTCCTCGTGTTGTGGTGACCCCCAACCATAAAATTGTTTTAGTTGCTACTTCCTAACCAATTTTGGTACCGTTATGAATCGTAATGTAAATATCTGTTTTCCGGTGGTCTTAGGCGACCCGAATGAAAGGGTCGAGACCCACAGGTTGAGAACACTGATCTAGCTAGCGGATTTAGCTTTGGACTGAAACTGTAAGCCGCTTTCATATTTCTGTAAGAAATGTTTATCGGAAAACTGTGTAAAAGGAACATAACAGTGAACTAGGAAAAACAACTGCATTCCCGAGTTAACACTCCACCAAAGAAGACAGTTCTAAGGGTTTGATAAGGTGGGAGAAGCGATGTGGTCGCGCTAGCTACGGGCTCTGGGGAGCTTAGACTTAGTTAAACTTAAATTTAACCAAGTAAGCCGTAAGCCGGGTGGTGTGCACCTTCAATTCAAGTATTGGTTGGCAGAGGCAGTCAGGAGCTCTGTACGTTTGAGGCCAGCCTGGTTTGCAGAACAGAGTGAGTTCCAGGACAACCAGGGCTACACAGAACTGTCTGGAAAAAAGACAAGAAAAACTTTGCTAAGTGCAGCGTGAATGATGGTTTGATTTTTGTAAGAGCTGTGTTCTTAGATAAAGGATACAAGTAAAAGTTCCACGGCAGGAATTGTTGGTGGTAGGGGATAATAGCAGATGAGGCGGAAAGGTTAATGTATAAATGTACTTTTTTTTGTTTTGTTTTGTTTTTCGAGACAAATTTTCTGTAGTTTCGGGGCCTGGCCTGGAAATTGCTCCACAGAACGGGCTGACCTTGAACTCACAGAGATTCGCTTGTCTCTGCCTCCTGAGTGCTAGGGTTAAAGGCGTGTGCCACCACCGCTCTGCCTAGAGTGCTCTTATAAAGTTTCTTTTTCAAAATGTGGAACAGGTGGTTTGTCTTCAGAAGAGATCCTATCAGAGTCCACTTGCAATCTTCCCAGCATAAAATTGGTTTGAGACTGGGCATGGGTGACATTCAGGATTACTGAGGCAGGAGGTTAAAAAATTCCAACCAGGGCTGGAGAGATGGCTCAGTGGTTAAGAGCATTGCCTGCTCTTCCAAAGGTCCTGAGTTCAATTCCCAGCAACCACATGGTGGCTCACAACCATCTGTAATGGGGTCTGGTGCCCTCTTCTGGCATGCGGACATAGACACAGACAGAATATTGTATACATAATAAATAAATAAATATTAAAAAAAAATTCCAACCAGCCCGGGCTACATAATGCTAACCTGGCTCCAAAAGAAAGAGAGGGGAGAAAAAGTTAAGAAATCTTTGAATACAGCATCGATTACAAATCGATGGTGATCAAAGCATAGAACAAGTTTGGAGTCCACATAGTCATAGGCTCCTGAAAGACCAACTGAAAATCAAAAAATAATTCATGGTTATCTAGTGCCTATGTTGGAAAGTAATAGAATGTAAACTAAAAAATTATCCCCATTGAGTACTAAAATTACTTTATATACATTTTTACACACACACACACTACTGTTGAATGTGAAGGTCAAAAGACAATTCTGTGGTTCTTTCCTGCTTCCAGAGATGACACTTATGTCATCAGGCCTGCGCAAAAGCTCTTTTTTTTTTTTTTTTTTTTTTTTTTTTTGGTTTTTCGAAACAGGATTTCTCTGTGGTTTTGGAGCCTGTCCTGGAACTAGCTATTGTAGACCAGGCTGGTCTCGAACTCACAGAGATCTGCCTGCCTCTGCCTCCTGAGTGTTGGGATTAAAGGTGTGCGCCACCACCACCACCGGGCCTAAGACTTTTTATTTTATTTTATTTTTTTTCCTAAGACTTTTTAAAATGTATTTGGGTGCTTTATATGCACTATGTATGTGGCTAATGCCCAAGGAGGTCAGAAGAGGGCGCTAGACCCAGGCCCTCTGGAAGAATACATAGAAATGCATACATACGTAGTCTGTAAATGCATGTTTTAGGTTTTAGAAGCATATAAGTTTGAAAAAGCTACTTTTTGGAACTTTTTAATTTTTATTTTAAAAAGTTTAGGTGTATGGTGAAATGGCTCCCTGGTTAAGAGTTCTGGCTGCCTCCTCCAAGTGCTGGTATCGAGGGCACACACCACCACACTCAGCACTGGCTTTGGTTTTTCAACACAGTTTCTTTGTAGTTCAGCTTGGTCTCAAACTCCCACATATCTGAGGATGACCTTGAACTTCCAGCCCAGCTGCCTCTACCTTGCAAGGGCCAAGATTACAGACAATGTGACATCACACATCAATTAAAAAAAGTTTCTGGAGAAACATGACATATGATATTTACAAAATAATGACATCATCTCAGATCTTTAGTCTATGGTTCAAATGGGATGTCCCTGTTGTGACTTGACTAAGAATGTCCCCAATAGGCTCATGTACTTGGTACCAAGTTGGTTGCAATGTTTGGGGAGGTGCAGGCTTCTGAAGGAAATACATCACTGGGTGTGGACTTTGAGGGTTTACAGCCCTACCCTGATTCCAGCTGGCTCTCTGTGCTTCCTGTGTGTGGTTAGCCAACTTCCCTGTCCTATCCCCACCATTCAGAAGACTCTAGTCTTTTGAAAACAAGTGTAAGCTCCTAATCTGCTTTTAGTCCCAGTATTTTATCACAGCAATAGAAAAGAAACTGACTCAGCTCACCAAACAAAACAAAACAAAACCTTTGAATCGCCACTGACACCAAAGGGAGAAAATTCCACACTTGACCTTCAGGTGACAGTCAATTTCAGGTTGACTAAAAACTTCAGGCTGTCTACATAAGGTGCACAGGAAATAAATTCTGTGTTTAGATGAGGTCCCACCTCCACAACAGCTCATTGATACATGCGGAAATATTCCAGTATCCAAAAACACTAAATCACTTTTAGTCCCAAGCATTTCAGATCACTTCACCCATATAAGAAATTTATTTTTAGTTGAATCATATGGTATATTTGTAATGGTAAAAGTAAAATGCTGTAGGTTCCTGAGTGAATGCAGCAGGCAATGGGCCATGAGACCACGCTGCAGGTCCTCTAGCAGGGGCAGGCAGCAGGCAGCGGATCCTGAGAGCAGCCGGTCCAGGGCAGGGACAGCACAATTCCCCAAGTGGCTGCAGTGGGCCATGAGGGACAGTGAGTCCCACAGAGGAGAGACAGATGAATGGGCATGCCACAAGACCAAGGTGGCTGGTCCAGGGCAGGGAGCCACACAGCAGGCGAGAGACAGAGACACAGTTAGACATGCCATGCAGAGTGAGGTTGGATATTTATTTAGTGGGTTATGGAGAGGAAAGTGGAGAAGGGTAGACAGAGACAGGCAGAGAGAGAAAAAGAAGGGGGAAGGGAGAAAAGGGGAGAGACAGAAGCTACCTCTTTGAAAGGGAGACAGAAAAGAAGGAAGATCAGCTTGGGAGAGGAAGTGGGTATGGCTTGTCTCTGAAAGGGATAGAGCAGACCATTACAATATTAACTTCACAACTCATCATTTAATCCATTGTGTAATCAATTTATTAGTGCAATAATATATTAAATATTGAGATATCCAGGCTGTCATTTTGCTGTGTAATGACTTGACAGCAATGAAACTTTATATGGTCCAAACTAGATTTTTCTCTCATCCATTTATACCTCAGTGTTTTAGACTTTGGTAAAGACAGGTTTTCTTCAAACCCAAGTATAATCCAGATGATCTTCAATATTTCATATTCAATATTCCAAATTCAGTTTTCATGCCTATTCAATATTCCATACCTATTCCATATCCATTGGATTCACCCTACTATCTAAAAAGAGAAAAAAGTCTATAATGTATATACTGCCCACTTTTGTTAATGTCTCCTAAACAACATAATGTAATAATTATTTACGCAACATTCAGAGTGTATCAAGGACTGTAAACAACCTAGCAATAACTTGAAGATTTGTGATGGTTTAAAAGGCTAGGGGTAGGGGCTAGAGAGATGGCTCAGTGGTTAAGAGCATTGCCTGCTCTTCCAAAAGTCCTGAGTTCAATTCCCAGCAACTACATGGTGGCTCACAATCATCTATAATAAGGTCTGGTGCCATCTTCTGGCCTGCAGGCATACACACAGAATATTGTATATATAACAAATAAATAAATATTAAAAAAAATAAAAATAAAAGGCTAGGGGTGTAGTCAAGGACTTGGCAGCATCAGTGATAGTTAGTTTTTGTTTTTTTGGGTTTTTTTTGTTTTTTTTTTTCGAGACAGGGTTTCTCTGTGGCTTTGGAGCCTGTCCTGGAACTAGCTCTGTAGACCAGGCTGGTCTCAAACTCACAGAGATCTGCCTGCCTCTGCCTCCTGAGTGCTGGGATTAAAGGCATGTGCCACCACCGCTCGGCATTTTTTTTTAATACTCTAATTTGGATTTTTTTTTTAGATTTACTTATTATGTATACAGTGTTCTACCTGCATGTATCCCTGTAGAATAGAAGAGGGCACTGTAATGATTGTTCTGTCTCTTTAAGAGACAAGCCACGCCCACTCCCTCCCCCATCCATTGAGGCAAGCTGATCTTCAGCTTCCTGGCCCAAGCTAGCTCTCTTTTCTGTCTTCTTCTCGGAGAGGCAGCTTCTGCCTCTCTTCCCACTTTTCCCCTTCTGCCTCTCTCCCCACTTTTCCCCATCCCCCGCTTCTGTCTCTCCCTTCTCTCTTTCTCTGCTCTTCTCCCCATCTCCCTTCCCCCTCCACAGCCCCCTGAATAAATATCCAACCTCACTCTGCATGGCATGCCTATCCATGTATCTGTCTCTCTGCCTGCCCTCCGCCATCACATGGAGACCTGCCACGTGGTCTCCTGCCCCGTCCCTACTTGGGACTGGCTGCTTTCAGCAGCAAGCTGCTGGTGACTTGCAGCCTGCTTGGGACTGGTTGCTTACTGCAGCAAGCTGCCGAGGACCCACAGCAAATCCATTACAGGCACCAAATCTCATTATAGATGGTTGTCAGCCACCATGTGGTTGCTGGGAATTGAACTCAGGATCTTTGGAAAAGCAGGCAAAGCCATCTCTCCAGCCCCAATAGCTGGTTTTAATATCAACTGAATAACTGCCTGTTATACCCAGATCCACAAGGTCCCCCAAAACCCAACAAGGAGACTGAGTCCTGTGTGAAAAAGAAAAGAGCCTTTATTTTACACAAGTTTGCAAACTCAGTCTCTCAGCATGCCCAATGTATTGGAATAATTGGAGAGCCCCAGTTCAGGGTTGAGTTTTATAGTAGCAAAGGTAGGGGTGAGGGATTTCTAAGGTTCAGGACCCATGATATGCTGACATTTGTCTTGGAGTATACTGGTGAAAAGCGATTTTTGGGCGTGTGTGCTGGCAGGTGATCCTATCTACAATGGTTGGAATGTTAAGAATTTCCTTTGGAGGGTCTGTTTCTGCCTGGGTAGTCTCAGTTTGTGGTCTTTCTTGGACCCAGGCATTGCCCTAGGGTAAACTACTGAGACTCAGGCTTCTATTGACTTTGCTGTGGCTGGGTCCACCCTGTCCTGATAACATTAGTTGACCTGGGAAGATCTACTCCAAGTAAGGGCTGCTGGTAAAATCCAGATTTTTTTTTGTTTTTGTTTTCTTTATCTTCCCCCTTCCCCCCCAAACAGGGTTTCTCTGTAGCTTTGAGGCCTGTCTTGGAACTAGCTCTTGTAGACCAGGCTGGCCTGGAACTCACAGAGATCTGCCTGTTTCTGCCCTCCTGTGGGGATTAAATCGTCCACCACTATATCTGGCACCTCCCTCTTTTTCTTCTCGCAGCACAGTGGATCAAATCTAGAGCCTCATGCAAGGTGAGGCAGGCTCTATCAGATATCAGGTGTTTCCAATTTGAGCGTAGTACAGCTCGGCTCTCAGTCCTATCTGGGCTTGTGGATTATTAGGGCTGTATCTCTCAAGAGCTCCTCTTCTCTGGTAGCCCACCAAACGGATTCCAGCTTTTTGAGCTGTCCCAACAATGGTCTCAGTGTTCTCAGGGCAGAGCCCTTGTGTTTTGCTCTGACACCAATCTTTTTACAGCACAGGAAGCTGGGTGATTGTGAGGCTCACAACCCATTTCCCTTCTCTTAAAAATGGTTGCCTCCTGTTTGTAATTCTAGCATTGAGAAGCCTGAACATAAGATTGGTGTGATCTTGGGCTACATAGTAACAATCAGGCCATCTTAGGCTCTAGTATGAGAACTATCTTTTGGTCCTCCTGCCTCCTCCACCTCCTCAGCATAATCCTCCCATTGTGTGCCACCAGGTTTGGTGACACTGACTCAAAAACTCAGTTGACTCTGCACTGCCAAGCAGAAGCAGGGTAAACTAAAGCATGATAAAGCTTAGCATCTCTGCTTTCATCATGTCTTTAGCTGAGTTAGATTTCCGTTTCACTCTACGTGGAGAGGTGTGAATCCCTAAAGGGGCGGGCAGTTAGCAATGGTCATCCTCCCTCTTTTGAAAGGCCCAAAACACTAACACAGTAGTAGTGTAAAGATTTTCCAACAATATAATCAGCAGGTTATGAGAGCCAGCTTTTAGCACATCCTTTTCTAGACCCCTGAAACGGCACCTAGTGGCCCACTGCCTGCCAGGGACAGTGATCTTTATCTGTGACTTTATGGTGAGGCTGGTGTATAAAACAAGAGGAACCACCTTCACCTTACAGTAAGAACCAAACTGCCCCTCAGGTGCTAAGACTCACCCTAGAGCCTCCAAACACTAGAACTAAGGCGTCATTCAGTCAGGTCACAGCCTGACCAAGACTGCCTAACTATGTGCGTCTCCTGCCTGTGGCCTTGAGTTTTCAAAGCTGTCTTCCCAGACTTTGATCCTTTTTTTTTTTTTTTTTTTTTTTTTTTTTTTTGGTTTTTCGAGACAGGGTTTCTCTGTGGCTTTGGAGCCTGTCCTGGAACTAGCTCTTGTAGACCAGGTTGGTCTCAAACTCATTAAGATCCACCTGTCTCTGCCTCCCGAGTGCTGGGATTAAAGGCATGTGCCACCATCGCCCGGCCCTTTGATACTTTTTTAATTAAAAATTTTAATAAGGGGGCTGGAGAGATGGCTCAGTGGTTAAGAGCACCGGCCGCTCTTCCAGAGGTCCTGAGTTCAATTTCCAGCAACCAACCCGTTATATGGTGGCTCACAACTATCTGTAATGAGATCTGGCGCCCTCTTCTGGCGTGTGGGCATACATGCAGGCAGAATGTTGTATACATAATAAATAAATAAATCTTTAAAAAAAATTTTAATAAGCCAGGTGGCTGTGGTACACACCTTTAATTCCAGTACTGGGGAGACCCAGTCAAGCAGATCTGTCTGAGTTCAAGGCCAGCCTGGTCTACAGTCAGGAAAGCCATGGTTACATAAAGAAACCCTGTCTCCAAAAATAAAAAATAAATAAATTAATTAATCAATTAATTTAAAACATTATCTTTGTTGCCGGGTGGTGGTGGCACAAGTCTTTAATCCCAGTACTCAGGAGGCAGAGGCAGGCGGATCTCTGTGAGTTCGAGGCCAGCCTGGTGTACAAGAGCTAGTTCCAGGACAGGCTCCAAAAGCTATAGAGAAAGCCTGTCTCGAAAAACCAAACAAACAAAAATATCTTTGTCTTTAAAAATTTTAAGTATAATTATATCATTTCTCTGCTTCACCCCTCCCATGTAATCCCCACTCTATCCCAAATCCACAGGGCCTCATTTCTTTGTGTGTAAAAATTTAATACAATCTTTTCTCATTTTACATAACTATCCTAGTTCGCACTCTCTCCTCTCCTCCCTCTCTCTCTGACCCTCCCCCACTCACTACTCAGAAAGGGTAAGGTTTCCCATGGGGAGTTAACAAAGTCTGATACTTCACTTTGAGGCAGGACCAAGGCCCTCTTCCCTCTATCTAGGTTGAGCAAGGCATCCCTCCAAAGAGAATGTTCTCCAAGGCACCAGTTCAAGGACTAGGGATAAATCCTGGTCCCACTGTCAGTGGCTCCACAGACTTCCCAAGCCTCACAACTGTCCCCCACAGTTAGTGGGCCTAGTTTGGTCCTATACAGGTTCCCCCGCTATTAGTGCAGAGTCAGTGAGCTCTCACTAGCTCAGGTCAGCTGTTTCTGTGGGATTCCTCATCATGGTCTTGACCCTTTTGCTCATATTATTGGTCTTCCCTCTCTTGGATTGATCAGTAGCTTGGCCTGATGCTTGGGTGTAGATCTCTGTATCTGCTTCCATCAGTTGCTGGATGAAGGTTCTAGGCAGTCATCATTCTGATACAGGGAAAGGCCTGTTCAGGCATCCTCTCCACTGTTGCTTAGTGTCTTAGCTGGGGTCATCCTTGTGGATTCCTGGGAATTTCCCTAGTGCCAGGTTTCTTGCTAGTCCCTTAATGGCTCTCTCAATCAAGATATCTTTCCTTTCTCCGCCTCTCTGTCCTTCCCCCTTCCCTCCATCCTCCTCCTGCCTCCCCTTCTCCTCTCTCTCCCAATTTTCTCAGGAGATCTTGTCTGTTTCCCAGCCTTCCTTTAACAATTGTTCAGTGTTGCCTGTTCATACTTCTAAGGCTGATCACTTGGTATTGGGTAACGAATTAGGGGGATCATCCCTGGGGAACACCAATTCTCCCATTCATAGCAGTCGTTAATTCCTTAGAGTTCTTTAGGGGATGTATCCCACGATTGCTCCCTTTTACACTGGGTTATCAGCTGTTCAGGTCTTGTTTAGGCAGCCATGTGGTTGAGATTTCATGGTGTAACTCCTGCTATAGCTACCCTCCCAGCAGACTTCCTAGTCCTCTGGCTCTTACAATCTTTGTTCCCTCTTCAGCGTTAGTTCCCGAGCCTCACATGCAAGCGTTGTGCTGTGCATGTCCCAGTTGTGGCTGGCACCTCATGGTCAGTTCTCTGCATTTTGACTAGCTGTGGCTTTCTGTAATGGTCTCCAGCTGCAAAAAGAAGGGTTTGCTTTGAGGGGTGAGACCTATACTCATCTATGGGTGTAAAGATAAGTATCTCGAGTACAATTAGGAATTCTGCTGGTCAGGAAAGCCTTGGCGTAGGTTCCTCTCTTAGGTCTCTGACCTCTCCGTCCACAGGTAGCTGCCTAGGTTTACAGTACCAGCAGGATTTCCCTCCTGTTCAGCAGATCTTTAAGTTGTTAGATATGTGTCATTATTTTAGCATTGTAAGTATGTTTTGGTGCAGTAAATGTTATGGTTCATAGGCTTTACAGCTGGGTAGGATTATCCGGTGCTGCTCTTCCTTGGCAACCCGCATAGCACTGGTACTATGAGAGTCACTCCTTGGGGAGGAAGTTTCAGGTCAGTTCCATTTCTCCAAGTACTAGCTAAGGTGTATCAAGTTCTCAGTAATGAGACAACCAGGGCAACAGCAAGAGAATATTGTTTTATGTCTCTTGGAATCCCTTATCCAACAAGTTTGGAGGGGTTTCTCATGCATGATATTAGGGTTTTTGTTACAGTCCATGGCTCTTTCAGGAAGCATTATTGCCCTAAGTGGCAGCTCTGTGTGTGTGTGTGCGCGCGCGTGTGCACATACATCTATATGGTGGTTTGAATGAGGATGGCCCCCACAGGCTCATGGATTTGAATGTTTGATCACCAAGGGAATTTGGAACTGTTAGGAGGTGTGGACCCTTGGAGGAGGCATGACACTGAGGTGGGGCTTTGAGAGTTCAAAAGTCCAATCCAGGCCTAGTGTGTCTGTCTGAAGTATACTTAGTGTTATTTAACCTCCTCTCCAGGAAAAGCCCCCTCTTCCCGTTTCTTTTTATCACATTTTGTCTGATTCATTTGAACCAAGCGCTAGAACAGAACCTGGCCATCTTACTCCCTTATCTCACTGTCTAGAACTAAAGCTAAAGACACCGAAGTTTTCTACCTTTCCAAACAACCCCGCTCCTGCAGTTCAGTTTAGCCTAAAATAAATGCTGACATTTATTCAAATTTCAGAGTCTAGATGCAAATGTTTACATTTACATAATTTTTTATATATCTAGCAAAATCAAAACTGTGAAACAAGTTTAACTTTTAATTTATTAGAACCCAGTAAGATTTTTTAAAAGCAGCGTTCCTGTCAAATTAACACTTAATTCAGGGCAAAAATACACTGAAACAAACAAAACAAACAACCCTAAATCTTAAGGTAGAAGTAAAACACTGTAAACAAAACAGCAAGTCTAATACAGACTGTAGAATGCCACAATTTAAAGAGATCCACATAGCACTTGATAGCACTACAATGTTAATACAGTCAGAAATATTATCAATTGGTCTAAGATTCCCCAGTTTATAAAATGTCTAGGCTGTCCAATGAAGTTTTTGCTGTATAGGACAGCTACGATACAAACAATTGGCTGTTTTGATGACAATGAAACTGGCAGGAGACTTTCTGGTCTGTCTATACAGTTCCATAATGCCAAGTACAAAGCATCACCAGGCATTCAGCTGGCTCCCCTTGCACTCCTGCAGGTGCGCCTCACTGCCCGTCAACCACACGTTAGTGTGACTCCTCACAGTTTTACTGTAGGCCTGACTTTACGGACAACAAAGTTTCTTGGTGTGGGTGTGTGTTTGTACACAAGCATTTACACGTGTGCAGGAGTAGGCGCAGGTGTTTGTGTTTGTATATGGAGGCCAGAGGTCAATCTGTGTGTGGTGTTCCTCGGCAGTAGTCCTGATTGGGACCTGGAACTTGCTAATTAGGCCAGGATGGCGGCCAGCAAGCCCCAGGGACCCATCTGTCTTTGCTTCCTCAACACTGGATAATCTGATATAGTAGAAAAACAAATTTTAATAAGTTTTTCCATCTTTTCCTGGCCACTAAATAACTTTGGACTGAAATATAAGAACTTCAGCATCTCACTAAGTGATGCTTCTATTGGCTAGTATTTTTATTACAACCTTAGTGTAGAGACTTTCCATATGTGTTTACTTGTTTATTTTTTAGTGTTGGGAATCAACCTAGGCCTCACACTACCACTGAGTTATGTCACTCCCCAATATTTCATGTTTATGTGCAATTACAGGGTTTCAGCCTTACATTTCCCCCTGATGATCAATACCTTTCATGTTTAGGTAACATGAAAAAATTTAAAAGTGAAATCAGAAAACAAGGATTAGCTAGCTTATACATCCTAATGAAATAACGGCAAAGATATAATGCACTGAAAATAATTCTGTAAGTCTAGCAAACGAGCTTGGTGGGTTCTTAACTAACATTAATTACAAATATTCATTTTTATTACAAAGTTTTCGACTATTTCAATAAAACAGCTGTAGACTTCATGGTACTTCTATTCATCTGTTCATTAATAAAAACCTGTTAAAATCCCTTACTTAGTAGTTCTGGAAAACTCTAATCAAGTACAATCATTAAAACTACCAGAAGAGCTTTGCTGTATGACTGCAGACTCATTTCAAGGTGGACTTGGTCACTTTCAGGAGCTGACATGTAAACGGTGAATACTTTCACCAGACTCAACTCTGAAAATAGAAAGAATTTTAGCCAGTGCTGACTACAGTTAAACAGTACTGGTATTACCTGAAAAAATAAAAATTCATTGTCAACCATGCATTCCGCAACTTCAAGAACTAAGTTAAGAATAACTTATAAACACTGTTATGATGAGCTGGGCTTCCATCAGGCCTCAGGCCTCAGCACTCGAGCCAAAGAAAAGGAGCAGGAGGTCATTCTGTACACACATTGCTTGGCATCCAGGTCCCCACTGTGTGTGTAACTATTCTACCGTAACTCTTTAGAGAGTGTTAAATGAGGGGTAGTAGAGGACACCTATGGGAAGTAACAAAAATGTATTAGTGTCTACACTAACTTCTCACTGCCATTACACTGTGTGCAGCATTTAACCTGTACAAACATTTGTTCCTGTTTGTCTTTTTGTGAAAAAAATTAGGTTCAATAAAATGTGAAATTTACATTAGTTTGCTTTAAATGCAAAGATTAACTGTTTTTGGCTCAGCTGTGTTGTAACCAAAAAAAGTATCTGCTTTGATAATACAATATGAAAAAGTTCACATATGTACATCGGTACATTCCTTCATTAAAATTTCCTTAAATCTATCGCAATGTATCTTTACAACTGATACAACTGATCTTTACAACAGAAGTCAAAACTGACAAGTAGAGATGATTCACTGCACAGCACTTTGGGTTGCGAGCATCCCTTAGACTTAAAGGACATCATTGAAGCGCTGTTTGCCATAGTCTGCAGGATCCATCTGAAGTTCTCGTTCTTCATCATCTGCAAACAAATAATACATATCACAAGTAGAGTTCCAAAGTCGCCACAGCCAGCCAGCTTCAAACTGTCTCCAGTTTTTCACCTTTCTGGCAATCTTTCCACATTTCTTATCTGTTACCTTAGCTGGTTCTTTAGCTGCACGGTTGAAGAGTGAAAAGTCTCTCATTACTTCCCAAAAGTTAATTTTAACAAACTTTTTTTTTTTTATCATGTCATGGTGGCTCACACCTGTAATCCCAGCACTAGGGAAGATTCGGAGGCAGAAGGATCAGGAGTTCAAGACCCGGACTACATAGAGAGCTTGAGGTAAACCTGGGCTACATAAGACCCCATTTCAAAGAAACAAAACAGGAACCATCCCCAATCTAAAAAGAGAACAAGAACCATCTCTGACAGGTATCATGGAGACAGGCAAATGTACAATAGATAGAGCTAACAAAATGTTAGGAATCTCCAGGACCGAAGCGCCAGTGCTGTGCATCTTAGCTGAGCTGGGTGTGCACGTGCCTGTGAGGTCAGAGCTTCAAGTCATTCCTAGCTCCAGAGCCAGTTCCAGGACAGCCTAAGCTACAGGAGACACTCTTGAAAATTCACCACCACCTTTTCAAATTATAAAGGTAACCTATAGTGGCCACAAAAAAAAGAAAAAAAAATCAGAAAATAAGAGACGAGAAGTTCTCCCCAGTCCCAACATAGAACATTTCAGTGATGTTCTCTGAGAATAGTTTTCCCCTGACTTCCTAAATGCAACACACTAACCAAAACATAACGCTTTCTTAAAAAAAAAAAATTAGCCAGGTGAGTTCAAGGCCAGCCTGGTCTACAGAGTGACCAGGAGTTCCAGGCCAGCCTGGGCTACACAGAGAAACCTTGTCTCTAAAAAAACCAAAGGAAAAAAAGAAAAAAAGAAAAAACGAAAAAACTGTTAGGCCCTCAAAGCCTTTTTGAAGAGCTGTATGAAGTGACTACCGAGTGCCTTGCGGTCAGATCTCTCTAGCTACAATCCCACCTGCCAGCTGCCGTTCTTGTGCTGTCAGCTTATCTCTCAATAACAACCCCCTTTTCTAATTTTTAAATATAACTGTTCAAAATAAGCACAATTATGTTATAGTTAAGCTACAAAGGAAGACCCAGGCAGTGGTGGCACACGCATTTAGTTATAGCACTGGGGAGGTAGAGGCAGGTGGATCTCTGTGAGTTCTAGGCCAGTCTGGTCTATGAAGCAAGTTCCAGGACAGCCAAGGCTACACAGAGAAACCTTGTCTCCAAAAAAAGGTGGGGGGGGGGGGGAGGAAAGAAGTTTAATTAAAGTCTCAGGAGTTGGCTCTCTTTGTTCAATGCTTCATTTTGTTATTTATCTTCTAGTATCTCCCATAGTTGATTGGATATCATGCTGAAAATGAAGAGCAGAGTGGCTGCATGGGTATGCTTTTGTATGCAATATTGGAAAACTGAAAAATCATATGCTGGACCATTATAAATTAGGGACCATCTTTGAATCTTAATTATATTGAATTAAAATTTTTATGAATTCTTTATGAGAATGTCATACCTGTATTTTGATCATACTGACCCCCAAGCCCTACACCAACTCCTCCCAGATCTAAACTCCCTACAACAGTTTGTTTTTGAGACAACTTCACTATGTAGCTCAGGCTGGCTTTGAACTCATAATCCTCCTGTTTCAACCTTCCACATGCTGTTTTGGCCTTTCAGAAATGACAAACAAGCCAACTTTATTTTTCCTTTCAACAACTTTCCTGTTAAAATCAAAGAAATTCTTGTTTAGAATTGCAGGCAACCATTTTGTACCATATTCTTAAAACTGATCACTTTTTTGTTTTTTAGGAAGTGGTGCTGTGGACTGACTTCCAAAAAGTCTGTCTGCACACTCGTCATCCTCAGCCTGGTTAGATCTGTGTGTCATTTGATTTTCTTCTGTTTTATGTGCTATGGATGGACCCAAGGCTCTGATCACACTACTCACCAAGCCATATCCCTAGATGGATTTTACTTTTTATTTTTGAGATAGTATCTCACTAAAAGTTGCCTAGGCTGGTCTTGAATTTACAATCCCCTGTCCTCAGCCTACAGAGCTCCTGGGATTAGAGGCCTGTGCCACCAGGCCTTGCTTGATAATCACGTATGTTATCTTTAAAGTAAAACGCATCCCAGATGTAAACATTTGTAAAGGCTGAAGTTATATTCACATTTGTGTGTTATAATCATGGCAATCACTTTCTTATAAAAAACAAAAACCACACTTAAAAAACAAAACAAAACAAACCTATCTTTGTCTTTAAAAGTGGGGAAACAATCATAGACACTTAGCCAGAATGCCCTCTGGAGAACCTGAGTTATGAGGTCTCAATCTATGCCTCTGAACACATCTTTCAAGAATTAGTAACTAAATGAAGACAATCATGGAGCAATGGAACATTTTGAGAAATTAAACACAAAAGTTATTGCAGGAAAAATGTTGTTACTTTTCTGAACTTTATATGAATAAATACAAAGAGAAAGCAGCAGAACCTGAAGTATCTAACCATGAGGAAACCAAGGCAATACAACCAGAGAGCTAGCCATCATTTGTGATATCAGTGTAAAGCCCCCTGAGAGTGTAAGAAAGGACTATGAACTAAACTATGACACTGAGGCCCACAGAGTCACAAGCTCACCCACAGAGCGGAGGACAACTATCCTTCAAAGGAGGCAATCCAGAGAGAAAATTCTAGATTTTTTTACTTAAAAAACTATTGAGCAAACACTTAAGACAGTGCTTTACAGAATGAAGTGCTCTGTTTTAAGTGCTGATACCAAATCATGCAGTCTACATAACTTCTGTTAGAAGTACATACACACATACGTAAGTACATGTATTTCTGCCTTATAGTTGTGGGAATTACAAGAGAGAATTGGAATCCAGGCTTTTAATCATTGGGATGTAGGCTCTGAAATACTCAGCTAAACTTCTGTATGTAGACAGTACCTACTGCTTATTAATATTTACAAATAAACTAAAGACTTCGAGATTAAAGAGCAAAGGAAATTTATATTCTTTTTAAAATTTTACTTTTGAGCTGGAAAGACAGCTCGGCAGTTAAGAGCATTTGCTGCTCTTCTAAAGGATCTGAGTTCAGTGCTCAGTACCCAAAACAGGTGGCTTACAATTATCTGTAACTCTAGTTCAGGGGATCTGATGACATAGACATACACAGGAACACTTAAAAGTAACAATTTTTTTTTAAGATTTATTTATTTATTATGTATACAACATTCCTTCTATGTATGCTTGCACACCAGAAGAGGGCACCAGATCTCCTTACAGATGGCCGTGAGCCATCATGTGGTTGCTGGGAATTGAACTCAGGACCTTTGGAAGAGCAGCCAGTGCTCTTAACCTCTGAGCCATCTCTCCAGCTCCAAAAGTAACAACTGTTTAAAAAACTTAAAAATTTTATGTATGTGAGTGTTTTGTTTGTTCCCAACCTACATGGGCTGGAGGTCAGAAGAGGGTACTGGATCCCCTGGAACTGGAGTTCCAGATGGTCGTGGAATGCCATGTGGATGTTGGGCATTGAGCCCAGGTCCTCTGACGAACAGTTGAGCCACCTACCCCTCCAGGCCCAAGTTTCTATCTTCTTATAAGCATAAAGAATGAAATCCCAGCACTTGGGAGGCAGAGGCAGGGGATGTCTGTAAGTCTGAGGTCAGCTTGGACTACAGCTCGAGTTCCAGGACAGCTGGGGCTATTACAGAGAAATCTCATCTCAAAAAACAAAACAAAACAAAATAAAACAAAACAAAATAAAACAAACAAACAAAAAAAAACCCCAAAGACTTGTTATCTATCTAAGGCATACTGTTTCCAGAGTTACTCTTTTCAAATTTTTATATCATTGCAAATAAATTATTCCCTTTAGGATACTCTAAGAATCTGAAATAAAAATAAGTCAACACAGGAAAGGAGGCCTTATTTAATTTTATTAGCACATACTGGAGGTAACAGTAATAGTGCTGACTCCATTATCAGTTATGTATGAACAGAGAACAGTAAGGCTGGAATGCTTTAGCTTCCTATTGGTCAAAGTCACCATTTTACAATCTGACTTGTTTAAGATCTATGCCAGAGTATATTTAACAGAAATCTTAGCCTTCAGTTGGAATTTCTAACCCTGTATCCCTCACTCCTCAAACTGCTCCCACAATCAGCAGAGCAGAGCCTGTGCCTAGAAAACCTTAATAATACTTCTTCCTCAAGTCCTCCCCACTTCTTCCCTGCTCTTAAGCAAGGTCTTGGTGCTGGAGAGATAGCTCAGCAGTAAGAGTACTAGATGTTCTTCTAAGGGACTCAGGTTTGATTCCCTGCACCTATATGGTGGCTAACAACCATATGTAACTCCAGCTCCAGGGGATATAACACCCACTTCTGTCCTCTTCTGGCATCAGACACACACGTAAACAAAACACTCAACATAAAATAGGGAAAAAATTTAAAGTAAAAGAAAAGATGTGGGGGGCTGGAGAAATGGCTCAGAGGTTAAGAGCACTGCCTGCTCTTCCAAAGGTCCTGAGTTCAATTCCCAGCAACCACATGGTGGCTCACAACCATCTGTAATGAGGTCTGGTGCCCTCTTCTGGCCTTCAGACATACATACAGACAGAATATTGCATACATAATAAATCAATAAATATTAAAAAAAAAGAAAAGGTGTGGCCAGGAGGTGGTGGCACACGCCTTTAGTCCCAGCACTGGGGAGGCAGAGGCAGGCAGATCTCTCTGAGTTCAAGGCCAGCCTGGTCTACAAGAGCTAGTTCCAGAACTGGCTCCAAAGAAACCCTGTTTTAAAAAACCAAAAAGAAAAGATGTGGATCTGTAGCTCAGAATAGCTTAGAGCTCTCTCTGTTGTCCTGTCTCAGCTTCCTGAGTGCTGGATTACATGTGTGGGCCCCCATGCCCAGCCACACTTCAGGGCACCAGGGTTTGTTTTTATCTTTGGTAGTAAGGCTCTAACAGTGGAAAAACATTTCTTTTTTCCTGAGTTTGGGGATAAATGTGCCTCAGGCATTTTGAAATAGGGATTGTATTTTCCTACAGTAATTAAGTTATACACAACAACTCCATTGAAAGGTGGGCCACATTCTAGCTCTAAATGAAAAACTGCACAGAATATCTATGTGATTTAAGAAGCACTACACAGACTTTCTTTTAACTCTAACTCCAATATGTGGTTTTGTTCTCCCAGCCCCCATTTCTCAATTTTAAGACTTGCTTGGGCTGTAAAAGCACTGTAACGATACTGACACAGTGAAAAATGATTTCAACTCTGCAAAATCTGACCTTGCAATAATATCTGCAAACTAACTTGTTAAGTAGGGGCTGAGCTGCTCCCCCCCCCACTCTTTGGACAGTTAATAATGAACCTAATTTTACAAATGCGTTTGAAATTATTTTAAGTCTTTTAAATACTTATGTTAAAGTCAGTTTACCCAATATATTTCCCTTTACTGGGGCTGCCATTCCTGCTTATTTCTATTCTGTGATGAGTCTCCACTATTACTAACAAACACTAAAATAAGATAAATATTAAGAAGCAAGTCTCAACTCAAGGAAGATTTACTTGCAAACACTGAAGCAAAGAATTTAGAACTGAGGATGTGGCTTAGTTGGTAGAGTGCTCACCCACTACCTGTGAGGCCCTATGTTTCTTTCCCAGCACCACATAAGACTGGAGGTGTTGGCATATGCTTCTAATTCAGCCCTTGGGAGATGGAGGCAGGAGATTAAAAGTTCAAGGTTGCCCTCAACTATATGCTAAATGTGAGCCTGGATTACAAGAGATCCTAAAAGAAGAGGGGGGGGGGATAAAAAGCACCTCCCTACTTCACTGAAAACATCTTGGGCCTTAGAACCAATAAACTTAGATTCTTTTGTGAAAGGAAAAGCATAGCAGTAATGAGAAATGGGTGTGGAGAATACAAGAACGGAAGAGGGAAATCACTGAAGATAAATCACTCACTGTGCATAAAATTGACACAAATATTAAAAGAAATTCTGTGATTAAAAATCATCAGGCTTAAGACAAGCAAAAATGTAAGAATTATTAATAATACTTGAAATTAATTGCTCTAATAAAAACCTCAAAATGAACTAATTAAATGATAGATATCCTTAAGGGGGGGGGAAGACTCCTCAAAGTGCAAATGAGCAAGCTGTGACCAGAGTTAAAGAACATTCAGCCGGTCAGTTATAAGAACAGAAGCCAATGGAAAAGAATAACTAACAGTTAACAGCATTGCTTGGGCCCTGAGTGTAAACACTGTGGGAGAACAGGCACAAAAAAGAACACAAATAAGATGCAAGGTAAAATAAATGAAAATTCTGGTTGCTCAAGAGCTTACAATCTAATTGGTGATGATACACATGCAAGACAAAAGACATAAAGTGTTACAGATAAAGGCAAGCAAACATAATCCAATCAAATCATAAAAGCAATGAGCAAAGTAAAAAATGATGAGAAAAGAATGAGATGATGTCCTCACAGAACTTCCAGTACCTATTAATCTCCTTTTCCACAAATAACTGTATTTATTCTTATTCCCAATCTAGAGTGGACTACAAAATAATGCCTAGGATGTCAGATCACTAGCCTTCCTTTTTATCCTAACTATATAGTATTCGAGGGCAATTAAATTATTTTCTAAGTTTTAAAAAAATTAATTCTTGTCCTGAACCTAAGTAACTTAATAACTATAAAAAGAAATAAAAACTGGTTACCCCAGAAAACTCATGCACTGTATTACAGAAATCTTATACTTTATACCCTAAGATCAAAGGTAACTTTTATAAAAAACACTCTAAAACTCTAAAACTCCATAGATACTACTGAACACAAGCAGGCAGAAAAGAAGCCCAAAGCCCCACTACAGCACAGCAGTGTGGTCCGAGGCATGCACACAGGTAGGAATCTTAACTTTTACTAAGTTAAAAGCTTAGAAGCAATTGTTAACAAGAAAAAAATGTGTTGAATCTGTGTATTAACCATGAAGACAAATCTTTCAAACCTTTCGTTAAATATAAAGGTTAAAGTTGTCAGAACACTTCACCTTCTCATGTCCCATCATGGGCAGAATAAATTTCTGTTCCTTATGGAGACCATGTGGCTTTGCTTTAACAAAAAAGCTGTCTGGGCAATATTTGTATATACTTAGAATACTAAGTATGCTCCAGTGAGATTTTTTTTAAAAAAAAAAAGGTATTTTCTGAAGTATTTGCCTCAAGTAATGCCTAGAGTCATTTCAAACAATTTAATCCTAAAAATTTTGAGAACTCTGCATTTCAAATTGTCACTATATCAATAATATAATATGAAAATGAAAAGAATGACCCTTCCAATTACTCACAAACTTCTATCATAAAATAGTTCTCAAAACTGAAAAATTGCACAAAATCTTGAGTTCAGACTAAGATACAGCTATGACTGTAAGTGGGGAAAATTCTACACAAATTCAACCAAACCTAAGAGGTGAGTTTCACGGTCACAGCATGGAAGCCAGGCCACGCTCACCTTGGACGTCTTCCTCTCCACCATCACCATCTTCTTCCTCATTGTAAGCCAGCTCAGCCTGCTTGTCTGCCTCATACTCACCTACGTTACCATCATCCCCATTATAATCCGCCAGTTTAGAGCCATGCTGCGGATCAACAGGGGATTCATTTTCATCAAAGAATCGGCCTGTGAAGTAGGTAGAGGATTAATTCAAGAGTAAAGAGCAGAGAAGAAGGGACCTATACTGAAGACAGACGGGAAAGTAGTCAAGGGAAACCCAGCAACGTTCAGAGTACTGGTCACAAAAGAACACATTTTATGAAGATTATACAAGACAAAAGTAATTAAGAATGAAGACTCAAAATACCTTAAAAAAATAAGTTTATTGATTATACTTTAAGAGAATAGTGGGCCGAGCAGCAACTCTACTCCTGCTGTACCCCCAAATAAAATTTAGTCAACAATTTCTCTTTTGTGTTTAGTGTTTCCTGTTAAGATTTAATGTTTTCTGCAGGCGGTGGTGATGGACACTTTTAATCCCAGAACTTTGAGGCAGAGGTAGGAGGAGCTCCAGGACAACAACAACAACAACAACAAAAAAGTTTAATGTTTTTTGCTGAGGCAAAGTTTTATTGTGTAGATCAAGATGGTCTCCCTAATTCTGGTGATTTAAAAGTTTTCTTAAAGTAAAGGGTGCCATGTTTAGAATTCCCTTCCTTTCTTCCTTCCTTCCTTCCTTCCTTCCTTCCTTCCTTCCTTCCTTCCTTCCTTCCTTCCTTCCTTCCTTCTTCCCTCCCTCCCTTCCTTCCTTTCTTTTTTGAGAGCTTTGGAGCCTGTCCTGGAACCAGCTCTTGTAGACCAGGTGGGCCTCGAAATCACAGAGATCTGCCTTCCTCTACCTCCCAAATGCTGGGATTAAAGGCATGCACCACCACAGGCCTGGCTAGAATTCCTTTTCTAATGACCTATAATCAATCTCTCTCTCTCTCTCTCTCTCTCTCTCTCTCTCTCTCTCTCTCTCTCTCTTGGTTTTACAAGAGAGGGTTTCACAGTGTAGCCCTGGCTGTTCTGGAACTCTCTCTATAGACCAGGCTGTCCTCAAACTCATGAGATCTACCTGCTTCTGCTTTCTGAGTGCTGGGATTAAAGGCATGTGCCACTACTGTCTGGAAGACCTATAATTTCATTAATGTAAGTACTAGTTGAAAATGATATTTTAGGAAGAGAATAAATATGATATGTACTGAAATCTGAAGTCGTTTACTGCTACATATATTATTCATGAATGATTTGAAGACCATTTTTAAAGCAATCATTGAGTTCTATGCAAACTGAATTCTCTTTGCACTGTAAGACAAACTAACACTATCTGAAGGCTACTTCAAATTCCTTTTAGTAATACTGACTAGCCATAGCCATGGGCTCCTAAGGAGGCATGGCAAACAGTACAAATCAGATCCTTATTAGTATTTGCCTTGAAAAAATCCTGTTATCCCTTTCTGTTTCCTAGGTCAGGTCTTTTAAATGTCAATGGAAGCTTAAAGAAGTTGGTCTATTTAAAATCACATATGCTTTCATAACAATGAAAATTCAAGAAGGGCAATAAACTTAATACCTCATATAAAAAGCTGTTAATACCTGGACATTAAAAGCAGAAATGGGGCCAGTGAGATGGCTCAGCAGGTAATGGGCCTTCTGCCATGCCTGATCTCTCTCCCTGATATATAAGAACACACATTCCAAAATGTACAAGTAAACACTCCAGGTACACAAAAATCTAATCCACAAACAGACGAGGGCTGGGAGTAAAAATTAGTGATAGATCACTTGTCTACACTACATCAAGCTATGTGCTCAGTTCCTAGACCTGCAACAAAGAAAGCAATAAAAACTTCACAAAACTACTTTAGCATTAAATTTACCAGAATGAAAATTAATATTAAAGGTCAGGAAAGATGACTCTGATGGTAAAGGTACTTGCTACAAAAGTCTGATGACCTGAGTAAAATCCTGGAGCCCAAGGCAAAGATGAAAGGAGAAGAACAACTCCTACAAGTTATCTTCTGCCTCTATACTCTCACCATGGTGCACACGCGTGCATACACACATTTAAAAATACGAACATCATTATAATCTCCAAATAGGAATGAGGTTAATTTACTAAGGACATAAAGGAACCTGAAATCAAGCCTGAAGACCTGAATTCCATTCTTAAAAGGCACACGGTGAGCTGGGCAGTGGTGGTGCATGCCTTTAATTCCAGCACTCAGAAGGCAGAGGCAGGTGGATAAGGCCAGCTTGGTCTGCAGAGTGAGTTCTAGGACAGACAAGACTACACAGCGAAACCCTGTCTTGAAGAAAAACAAAAACAAAAAACAAAACAAAATAAAACAAAAAGAAACCAACAACAACCAAAAAGGGAGACAGTGGGAGGAGAAAGGGCAAGTTGTCCTTTGGCTGACATGCATACACTGTAGCAGGTGTATGAACACACATACAATATAAATGTAATAAATATTTCCAATCACTTCTAATTAAAAAAATCACATAGATCTACACACAATTCCCATGTTAGCTGAATATAGCCACAGATCATAAAGTTTTCTATTTCTTTTCTTTTCTTTTCTTTTCTTTCTTCCTTCCTTCCTTCCTTCCTTCCTTCCTTCCTTCCTTCCTTCCTTCCTTTCTCTTTCTTTCTTTCTTTCTTTCTTTCTTTCTTTCTTTCTTTCTTTCTTTCTTTCTTTCTTTCTTTCTTTCTTTCTTTCTTTCTTTCTTTCTTTCTTTCTTTTTTGTGACAGGGTTTCTCTGTAGCTTTGAAACCTGTCCTGGAACTAGCTCTTGTAGAACAGGCTGGCCTTGAACTCACAGAGATCTGCCTGCCTCAGCCTCCCCAGTGCTGGGATCAATGGCGTGCACCACCACTACCCAGTTAAGTTTTCTATTTCTGCAAAAGATTTTTCAACAAAACATTGTGAACATATTGTGAACATATAGTTATAGCCCAATAAAAGATCAAACTGCCAAATTTCATAGAAGTCTAAGCATTCCTATAAAGTGTGTACTTATGTATCTAATAAACAAGAAGGCTTAACCTTACTTTCAATTCCAAATATTCTTCCACCTATTTGGAATATAGTTAAAGAAAAATTAATAATTAAAATCAAATCTGGGCATGGCAGTGTACACCTTTAATCCCAGCACTTGGGAGGCAGAGGTGGGCAGATCTTTGTGAGTTCAAGGCCAGCCTGGTCTATAGAGTGAGTTCCACTCAGTGAAACCCTGTCTTGAAAAACAAAACAATTAAAATCATAAATAATATTCTAGTGCTTCCAGACGAAGAACAAAATCAGAATAAATTAGTAAAATATTCTCTCGTTTTTAATTATTTTTAAAAATATGTATGTGTGCACGTGCACATATGTGTGCACCAGCAATGCCTGTGGAGGTCAGAAGATGTTGGATCCTTTGGAGCTGGTGCTGGGAATCAAACTCAGGTCCTCTGCAAAAGTACTCTGCTCTTAACTTCAGAGCCTTTTCTCTAGCACCCTCCCCGCCACTGTTTTCCTAAAGATAAAAAGAGTAGTTGAATCTGGAATTCTTCATTTCAGTTAGACTGGCCCACCTGTGAGCCCCTCCACCCTACTGATTAAAAATAAAAACTGAAACAAATATATATACACATATATGGTTTATTCACTTATTTATTTTGAGAAACGTTCTCAGTGTGTGGTCTAGAGCTCATTATGTAAATCAAACTGGCCTGGAACTCACAGAGATCCACCTATCTATGCCTCTGGAGTTCCAGGATTAAAGATGTATACTGCCTTATAATTTTTCAATAAGAGAAAATACAAAAATTTTAGGGCTAGCCGGGTGGTAGTGGCACATGCCTTTGATCCCAGCACTTGGGAGGCAGAGGCAGGTGGATCTGTGTGACTTCAAGGCCAGCCTGGTCTACAGAGCTAGTTCCAGGACAGCTAGGGCTACACAGAAAAACCCTGTTTAGGGCTAATAATCTTACACCAAAATATATAAAATGAAAACATTAATTGTATATTAAGTATCATTATATATTAAATAAATAAATTCATTGCTTATCTAAAGGAATACAAAATTCAAATACTGATAGAACAACTTTATCAGTGTTTAACAAATGCTTGCTAGACTGGGAGAACAAAAAGTAATACACTCTCACCCTAATGATGTTATCATCTTAGCAGAGAAGAGAAAAGTAAGCAGTCATCATAGGACAAAGTGACATGCTGCATATACTAATGAAAGCATGCTCTGAAGAAGCTCAAGAAGAGAAACTGACTTAGACAAGATAGCACAGACAAAGCTAGGACCGTACCAAATATGTGACAGCACAACAGTTTCAAAGTACAAGAAGGTGCTCGCTAAAAACAGCACAAAGACATATTAAAGAGTATTCTACTTCCAAATAACAGTCTTGGGATTGGAGCTGCAACTAGGTAATAGAGCATTTGCCTAGCACGTGCACGCGCTGGACTCCCTCCGTCCCCTGCTCCTGAGCAGACAACATGTTCCCAAAGCAGCATTTTCAAGTTTTAATGTACACGTAAAAAGAGGTTTAAGTCAGGAACTGCAATCTTCATAGCAATCTGACTGGTGTTGCTCATTGCCACTCACCAACTCTCTGGCAGGATAGAGAGTGTAGCTCTAATAATCCCGTTATTGAAGATTGTTGACAAGGATATAAAAACTTAACAAGGGTATCTGGTTATGAGTGCACATGCCTTTAATTCCACAACTCAGGAGGCAGAGGCAGGCAGATCTCTGTTAGAAGCTAGCCTGGTCTACACAGCAAGATCCAGGCCAGACAGTTATATGGAGAGACCCTGTCTCAAAAAACAAAACCAAAACCAAAAAACCAAAATCCTCCAAAAAACCAAAACCAAAACAACAACAAAAAAAAACTTTTAAAAAAGCTAAAAAAAAAAAGAGGGAGAAAAATTTGACAAAGACAAAAATAAATGAGAAAATGATAAGGCTATGGGGCTAATCTTCACTGTCAACTTGACTAGATTCAGAGTCCTAATGAAATATACTTCTAGATGTGTCTAGGACATTTCTAGAAAAGGATTAACTGAAGAGGAAGGACCACCCTGAATGTAGACAAATCCATCCTATGGGCTAGGGTCTCTGAATGAAAAAGAGAAAGCAAGCTAGAGAAAGAATGCTAGTACCATTCATCCTTTCTACCTTTTCTGACTGTGAGCATGCCTTCCCTACCATAATGGACTCTGTTACCATGAACTGTGAGCCAAAACAAACATTTCCCTCCTTAAGTTGCTTCTTGCAAGATGGTGTGGTTACGGCAATGAAAGTAACTAATATGAAATACAAAAGGAAGAAAATTACAAGGTAAAACTACACTTTAAAATAAACTTTAGTCATGACTCAATGATGTTCACCCCCGGCAAACAAAGCTGAATGAATAATACTGATGACATTCTCTGAGTATAAATAAAAATGGCAGTAAAAGTCATAGATCTACAGATCTTAAGACAGAATTCTTAAAAATTGGACTCTTTAAATAAAGGGGAACTTAACCACAAAGGCCAGTTTTACACTTACAAGAAAGACATTAGATTTAACATTTTAAACATTATCAGAAATTTGGTGTGAGTAATTTGAGTTAAGAATCGTGAAGATAAGCCGGGCGATTGTGGCGCACGCCTTTAATCCCAGCACTCGGGAGGCAGAGGCAGGCGGATCTCTGTGAGTTCGAGACCAGCCTGGTCTAGAAGAGCTAGTTCCAGGACAGGCTCCAAAGCCACAGAGAAACCCTGTCTCGAAAAACAAACAAACAAACAAACAAACAAACAAAAAGAATCGTGAAGATAATTCTATAAAATCTTTTCCCACACCGTCAATAAGTATTTTTGCAAATCCTTGTAAAAAAATGTATTGAATGCATGAGCAAATAGTAGCAGAAAGCTACAAAATGAGTAGTACCATGCACTCACAATGTAGGGAGAGGTGGATCTCTGTGAAAGGTAAATTATCTACTTACAGTAATAGTTGAAGACACAACAAGGGTTTAGAGAGATGGCTCAGTGGATAAAGCGCTTGCTGCTTAAGAGTGGAACCCAGAGCTGAGGTTCCCAGCACCTATCTGAAAATTACAGGTGACAACCTGTAATTCTAGCACACAGGAAGCAGAGACAAGATCCCCAAGGCAAGCTAGCCAGTTACACTTGATGTGATTGATTCAGCCTCAGCAAAAAGTAGACAGTGATATAGGAAGACACCTCATGCTAATTTCAGGTCTCCACATGCATGCACATACATGTGTCAATATCCTCATGAACACACATGTATATATACAAACACATGCACAAACAAAACACAACGAAAACAAACCTAGTTTGAAATAACAAGAAAAAAGGTAAATATATAATATCAACTATAGTGATATTTTATTTATGTTTTATAAATAAAGCTTGCCTGAAGACCAGAAGGTAAAACTAAGCCACCAGAGGCCATGCAGTGGTGTCACACACTCTTAATCCCAGGATTTGGGAGACAGAGGCAGATGGAGCTCTGTCAGTTCAAGACCCTGCTGGGCTACACAAGATCAATGAAGAAACAAATTCAGGTAGTGGTGGCTCACACCTTTAATCCCGCACTACAGAGGAATATAAACTGGGATAAGATAGGCTTTAGTTTGAGGATTTTTTAGAGGTAAGGGCTCTCTAGTGGCTTGGCTGCTTTGCTTTTCTGACCTTCAGGTTGAACCCCAATATCTGTCTCGGTTTTTATTATTCATGCTACAATCAACTGAATTTAAAGAGCAACAATTTCAGAGATAATCATAAGACTACCAAAGCCAAGGAAGTATGAAGTCTTGGATGTAAAGATTATAGATTATGACTAATATTTATACAGTATAGGAAATAGATTTTGTTAAGTAGTAGTAAACAGTCTCAACTCAACATAAATTAAGTTTTCTGAAAGGTGTTCATTAGAACTTAATCAACTGATGCTCAGGATATAGATAGAGGCCTAGCCTCTATAAGGTCTTGGATTCAATCCACACATCTCAAAAAAAAGAATATAACTGTAAGTAAAATTTTTTTTGAAGAAAAAAACCCCCAACCTTTTTAAACTTTAAGGATCGAATCCATACAAAACAGTACTTCTCAAACTCACAGACTCAAGATAAATGTACTAATTAGAACTGACAGGTGAAATGGCTCAGAGAGTAAAAAGTGTTTGTTACATAATATGGCAACCTGAATTCAGTTCCCAGAACACAGGAAAAGATGGAAAGAACCAACTCCACAAAGCTCTCCTCTGGACTCCAATGCATCATGCTCTACAAACATATGTCTTCATACATATAAAATCATACTTTAAAGGAGCTGATGAAGGTAACTTCTGGAGATATGAAAGCTTCATCCCTACTGGCTAGCTTTCCTGTGCTGGGAGGTGCAATGCAGGCTACTGGAGAAGAAAAGCCATCAGCAGTCCTATCCCGCTGTCAACTCTGGTAAGAAGGCCCATTGGAGCAACAGTATCTTCAAATCATGGGAGTAACCACTTTCTGACTGAATGTAAGGTCTGCTCCACAAACCATACTTGGGACTAGTACTGGGGCCAAGAACCTGTGGCTACACAGGTCATAGGCTCTAAAGGAAAACCTACAACAAGGAGCTGAGATGGCTGAGTGGTTAAGAACACTTGACATTGTTGCAGAGGACAGGGCTACACAGAGAAACTTTGTCTCAAAAAAACATAAACACACACACACACATACACACACACACACACACACACACACACACAGAGAGAGAGAGAGAGAGAGAGAGAGAGAGAGAGAGAGAGAGAGAGAGAGAGAGAGAAACTGAAGGTGGTATAGTTAAGGGTTCTAGTATTTAATATAGAAAACTAATAGCTATAGTATCCCTAATATATAAGAAATTCTGAATGAAATTCACAAAGAATAAAAAAATTCTTATAACAACAAAAAAATTTCAATCTTAAAACTGGCAGAGGACTTGAATGGACATTTCTCCAAAGAGGACACACAAATGGAACATCAAAAGGAGCTCAGTCTCAAGGGACATAAATCAAAAGCAAAAGATCTGAAGCCTAGGATGCCAGTGCAAAGCCAAGAGTGAGACCACAGCCCTGAAAACAAACAAGAGAAAGAGTTAGAACCCACCACATCCACTGGGGTGACAGCAGAGACAGACAGACAGACAGACAGACAAGGAGAGGAAAAAGACTAAGTGTTGCTAGGGGTTAGGGAAACTGTAACTTTTTTTTTTTTTTTTTTTTTTTGGGAAACAGTGTCTCAATGTAGTTCAGGCTGATCTTGAACTCACTATGGAAGCTGAGATTACAAGTGTGCCTCCTGGCTTTATGTGGTGCTGACAAAGAATCAGAGCCAGGACAGAGCTTTCTGTATGCTAGGCTAGTGAATGCTAGGCAAGCACTCTACCAACTGAGCCATATCCCCTGCCCTGGAACTCTTCCATATTACAGGGGAAAATGTATTAATAAAATGGTGCAGCTGTTATGGAAAATAGCCTGGCAGTTCCTCAAAAAGCTAAACATAGATTACTGTGTGACTCAGCAATCCCCGTCTAGGTACATACCCTGAAGCAGAAAACAGGTGTTTAGCAAGCCTGTGCATGAAGCTTCATGGCAGCAATCCTCAAAATAGTCAAAAAGTAGAAATAAATCAAGTGTCCAAAAATAGGCGAATAAACAAACTGCATGCATAAACTGATTGCTATCTAGCTTATAAAGGAATAAAACAGCATTGCATGCTACACCACTCAAAGACTCCAAACATGTTAAGCCAGGCATTAAAGGGCACCTTCTCATTTGCTATGACCTTGAACTTCAGACAGCTCAGACACTGGGCTCACAGGAGTGTACTACCATACTTGGTTTAAGGCCACACATTTCATAATTATATTTATTGAGATATCTACAATACCAGATTAGTGGTTGCCAGGGGCTCTTAGGAGAGAATAGGGAATGACAATTTAATGGGCTCAGGACACTTCTGACTGCTCTTCCAGAGGATGAGGTTTCAATTCCCAGCACCCACATGGAGGCTCACAACTGTGTGTAACTCCGGTTCCAGGACACCCAGAACTGTCTTCTGGCCTCTGAAGGCACCTGCACATACATCTGCACACACTTTACTCCCAAAGTACACATAAATCAAAAAGTCAATCAATTAGTTAATTAAAGAAAATACATAATAAGGCCTTCTACCAGGAAAGGCACCAGAGTAGGAAAAAGATTCAAAAGTCATTTATTAAAGGGTAATATCTAAGTTATTTTAAAAGATCTGAAGTAAGTATACAGAAATAAACTATAAAATGTTCAGAGTAAGTGGCTTAAAAAATCAATACAAGTACACCTTTAATCCCAGCACTAGGGAGGCAGAGGCAGGCGGATCTCTGTGAGTTCGAGGCCTGGTCTATAAGAGCTAGTTCCAGGACAGTTAAGTCTGTTACACAGAGGCACCATCAGAAAGTGGGGCTAGAGACTGAACCAAGGGTCTTATATAAGCTAGAGAAGTGTGCTACTACTGAGCTATACTTCCAAACCCAACCAAAACACCATGAAGGAAACATTATATTCTTTTTTTAAATTGATATTTATTGAGCTCTACATTTTTCTCTGCTCCCCTCCCTTCCTCTCCCCCCTCCCCTTCAGCCCTCCCCCAAGGTCCCAATGCTCCCAATTTACTCAGGAGATCTTGTCTTGGAAACATTATATTCTAAATACCCTAGAAGATAAGTGGGTGTGGACAGAGCAGAGGACAACAGATCAGTGACACTGAAAACTGCTCTAAAGAAGAATGTGATGACCTAACAGCTACAAAGCTGATCAAGTAAGTACTTGACTCAGTAATTGCACTCTCTTTGAAGAAACACTCAAAGTAGGAAGCATCAATAATCTAAGGGAAAGCAAACTCATAATCATGACAACTAAAATAAGAAAATATGAAATAATCTAAATAATAAGAGTAAAAGGCACAATGGAATTTAGATATTAAAAACGTATATGTAGACTAGGCAGATACCTCAGAAGGTAAACACATGCTCAAGTGTAAAGACCTGAGCTTAAAACCCCAGGATTCCTGTAAAAGCCAGACACGTAACCCAAGCAATGGTGATCCTGTAGGTAGATGGGAGGCTGAGACAGATAAGGTCCCAGAAGTTCAAGAGCCAGCTAGTCTGGCATATAAAGTTGAAAACAACATGCCAGTAACTATTCCAAACAAGGCGAAAGGTATGAGCCAGAGGGGAAAGTGAGGCACAAACCCGAAGTGTCCTCTGACCACTTAAGCACTGTGGCATATGGACTCACATTCATACACACAGATGCACATATGCAAAGAATATATTTGTGTCTCTTTTAATAACAAAACCAAAATTATTGGTTAAGGGGTTGGAGAGATATCTCAGCAGTTAAGATGGATGCTCTTCCAGAGAAATTGGGTTGAAGTCCCAGCACCCAGATGGTGGCTTACAACTGCCTGTAACATGTGTTCCATGGATCTGATACCTTCTTCTGGCCTCCACAGGCACCAGATACATAAGTGGTACACAGACATAGACACAGATGAAACACCCATACACATAAAATAAAAAGTAAGATCAAAGGTATGTAAGAGAGCTGGTGTAGTGGTATACACCTGTACCACCCAGGAAGCTGAGTTTGGAGAGAACTACAAGTTCTAGGTCATCTTGGGCTCTATAGCAAGACCCTGTTTCCATTACCCCACAACGGGGCATCTAACAAATAATGTCAAGTGAATTAAAAACAGTGCCTGGGGGACTGGAGAGACGATGAGTGGTTTAGAGCACTTGCTACTCTTGCAAAGGACCCAGGTTCAGCTCCCAGCACCAAAACAGTGCCTCACAACTGCCTGTAACTCCAGTTCTAAGAGGCCCAACACTGTCTTCTGGCCTCCAGGGGCACTGCATGTATATGATGCATATACATGCATGTAGGCAAAACACATACATTTTTTTCTTTGAAAAAGTGAGTACAGCCGGGCAGTGGTGGCGCACGCCTTTAATCCCAGCACTCGGGAGGCAGAGGCAGGCGGATCTCTGTGAGTTTGAGACCAGCCTGGTCTACAAGAGCTAGTTCCAGGACAGGCTCCAAAACCACAGAGAAACCCTGTCTCAAAAAACCAAAAAAAAAAAAAAAAAGTGTAGTAATACGAGCGGCGGGGCTGAGTCCCCAGCACCCCAGCCGCCTGCTCGGCTAGCTTATGCCCAAAGTAACAACACACAAACTGTATTCATTTAATCACTGCTTGGCCCATTAGCTCTAGCCCTTACTGGCTAATTCTGATATCCCGGTCAACCCATCTCTAACAATCTGTGAGCACCGGTCTTACTGGGAAGATTCTAGCCTAAGTCCATCCTGGGTCGGAGCTTCATGCGTGCATCTTCCCTGGAGTGGGGAGCATGGCGTCTTTCTGAGGCATCTGCTCCCGAGAGGAGAGCTGTCGAGTCTGAGCTCACTTCCTCTTCCTCCCAGCACTCCGTTCTGTTTACTCCACCTACCTATGTTCTAACCAATAAAATGGGCCAAGGCAGTTCCTTTATTAGCCAATGACCTTCCTCCATCAAAAAAGTGAGTAGTGATTTCAGTTCTTCATATACATTAATGATACACAGAAAATAATTTATGGCTCAGCAGAGATCCTTCTAAGGTAAGTTATAGAGAGTAATTTCCAAGCATTATTTAGAGACATTCTTTAACTACAGATTCATCTACCTATACATAAATACAAATCAGTACTAGAGAAAAATTCTACAGAATCAATGTTATATGAATCTGAGTGACAAATTAAGACACTTTACTTTGTTGTTGTTATTATTGGGTTTTTTGAGCAGAGTTTCTCTGTGTAGCTCTGGCTGTCCTTGAACTTACAGAGATCTTCCTGCCTCTGCC
Organism: Microtus pennsylvanicus; assembly: GCF_037038515.1. Taxonomy (NCBI): domain Eukaryota; kingdom Metazoa; phylum Chordata; class Mammalia; order Rodentia; family Cricetidae; genus Microtus; species Microtus pennsylvanicus. The sequence goes on along the minus strand of NC_134580.1, from coordinate 100,282,260 downwards.
TCCCAAGTGCTGGGATTAAAGGCATATACCACTACGTTCGGTCCTATTTTGTTTATATATATATTTAACATTTAGTGTGTGTGTGCATGCATGTGTGCACACATGTGCATGAGTACATGTATGATCTGGCACATGCATGTCAAGATCAGAGGACAGTTTGCAAAAGTCAGTTATCTCTTTTATTCACTGTGTGTGTCCTGGGGATCAAACTCGGATCATCATGTTTGTTAGCAAGCACTCTTACTCACTGAGCCATCTTACCAGCCTTGTTATTTTCCTTCCTTCCTTCTTTCTTTCTTTCTTTTTTTTTTTTTTGAAAGAATTGCCTGTATCCCAAACTCAACACATACCAAGGATAACCTTGAACTCATACCCTTCTTCCTTCTAAAAGCTGAATTTACAGGTGTACATGATCTCCTCTGGTTTATGTGGTGCTGGGAATCAAATCGAGGGCTTCATGTACAATAGGCAAACACTCTATCAACTTAGATGTATCCTCAGATTCCCTGATCCCCTTTTTAGACAAGGTTTCATTATGCAGTCCTGACTTGCCTTGAACTCACTAACCCTGGTTAGCTTCAAATTTATGATCCTCCTGTCTCAGTCTTTGAAGTGCCTAGAGGTATAGGTGTTAGCCACCAGGACCAGTTCTTTAAATCTCTTGTTTAATGTTATCCTCTGTCCTTGTTGAGATAATTGTTTTCAGGCGTGATGCTTAATATTGTCAACTTGATAGGATCTAGGATCACTGAAGAGACTAGCCTCTGGCATGTCTGTCCAGGGTTATCTAGATTAGACTAATTAAAGTTGCAAGATCCACTCTAAATGTGGGTGCTGTCACTCAGGGGTTGGGATCCCAGACTGAATAAGAAGAAAACAGGGAGCTGAGCAAGAGCACTCAGCACTCTGCTTCTTGCCTGAGGATGCACTGTGCCCAGCTGCCTCAAGCTCCTGCTGACATGCCTTTCCCAACTTGATGGGCCGGCCGTACCTTAAACTGTGAGCCAGTAAGTTCTTCCTTAAAGTGCTTTCTGCAGGTATTTTGTCACAGAAGTGAAACAAGTAACCAACACACAGGCTAATTCCACAGTGCGGCTTAAGAAAAGATTTTTTTCCCAACATATTTAAGATATTAGCTATAGTCTTACAAATAAAACATTATCTATTATTTTAATCAATATGCACAAATATGCTTTAAATATTAAAGGAAAGCCAAGTAATATCCAAACTACATTTTCACATATACATCCATATAAGTAGCTGTTAGAAGACAGAAGTATTTGAATAAATTATATATGCTGTCCAGTTCTCAACACATATGCAACCTGTGTGCAAACAACACTATGGTTCTGGAACAGGGGCTATCATAACTGGAGCTTTTAAGCATTCTGTCAACTTAGAATTGGAGGGGAGAAGCCATTAAACAAAAATGGAATGGAAAGCACAGTTTAAGAACAGCTCCTACAGTAAATTCTCTGCTACCATGGGTTTTACTTATAGGTCCCATTGAAATGTTAACTTGCCAAAATCAATGTCTCTGAAGTAACTAAGCATACTTCATTCCACAGTACTACTGTTCATACCTACATAAGGCAGAAACAACTGGAAGGGATGGAGGAGGGAGCCATATTGAGCTTCCCTCTACAGAAGCCTCACCAGGTGCCTGTTCTCCCCAGAATACGCCACTTTTCAAAACTACTTTCTGCCCCTCCTAGTCAAAGTTTTCAATCATTAGACTCCCAAAATGAATTTTCCTTATTTCTCAAAAAAAGTTTAAATGCAAAGAACTAAGTATATATATAGAAATCAACTCACCTGACATTTATTAATAATCGTGACTGTGATAAGACTTTATAATTTTCTTAGACTAGTTTCTATCCATTTAAAACCTATTTTTCTTTAAAATTTAACCATACTTTCTCTTTACATATTTGTTAGAGCATAACAACGAGACCGTAACTGAGTCTCGGAAACAAGTTCACTGTATTTAAAAAACTTCTGTTAACATAGTATTCGTCAATTGATTCTTACTTTGCTTCAATTTGTGGAAATCACTGACTCTGTCCCTGGTGGCCTGCTTTAGTGTATCTGGTTGAATTCTGGGTTCCCGCTCCAGGTTTGAGCCTGGAATTAGGTGCTGAAGAGGATTTGAAGGGTTCTGTTTGGAAGTACCAGGATTTTCATTCTGGTTTAGTTGTGAACCTGTGGAAGAAACACATCAAATTAAAAGAACGTAATTCTTTAAGAGAACAATTTAATGTGACTTGCTTTAGAAAAGCAAAATCCCATGACCATCTGACCTTGGGAGGTCATAGAGTTGGTTTGCTATTAAGCTTTACTAGTTTATCAAATGCCACCTTCTCTGTGGTTAAGCATCTCTACCACTGACTACAAGCCTACTCAACTTTTTCGTCTGTGTGTTTCTACACAGAAGAAATGACACTCATTTCTCCTCCATGCTCTAAACTCTAAACAGCTGCTAGAAATCTCTAGGAACTACCAGGGTTTCAACACCTTAAAACTCTGTCATCTTCATCTATACAATGAATCATAACTGTTATCTTCTAATACTTTCGTCTAATAATTTCTTTGGATAAGAATGGCTCCCACCTGATCATATATTTGGGAGTGGAACTGTTTGAAAGGATTAGGAGATACGGCCTTGTTGGAGGAAATGTGTCACTGGGGTGAGTTTTGAGGTTTCAAAAGTCCACAGCAGTCTCAGGCTCTCTATCTGCTGCCTGTGGATCAGAATGTAAGCTCTTAGCCCCATGTCTGCCTACATGCTGCCATGCTTCCTGCCATGATATTTATAGACTAAGACTGCAAACAAGGCTTCAATTAACTGTTTGTTTGTTTGTTTAAATAAGAGTTGCATTGGTCATGGTGTCTCTTTAGAGCAATAGAACAGTAACAATGATGATCTTGAATTTCTGGTCCTCCTGTCTCTACCTCCCAAGTTCTGAGATTACAGGCGTGGGCCACCACTGTGGTGGTTTGAATAAGAATGATCTCCACAAGCTCATAGATTTAAATATTTGGTCATTAGCGAGTGGTACTACTTGATATGATTAGGACTTGTGGCTTTTTTGAAGTAGGTATAGCCTTGTTGGAGGAAGTATGTCACTGTGGGGTAGGCTTAGAGGTTTCAAAAGTCCAAGCCAGGCCCAGTGGCTCCACCCTTGCTCTTGCCTGCAGATGAGGACTCTAGCACCATGTCTGCCTACAATGTTACCATGCTTCCACCAAGAGGACGAGGGACTAAACCTTTGAACTGTAAGCCAGCCCCAATTAAATGTTCTCTTTTGTAAGAGCTGCCAAGGTCATGGTGTCTTTTCACTAGGAGAGAACAGTGATTAACACAACCACACTACTCAACATTTTTTGTTTGATTGTTGAGATAAGGTCTCCCTACAAGAAGCTCAGGCTGGCCTTGAGTTTCAGATGATCTGCCTCAACCTTTTGAGTGCTGGAATGAGCCATCTGCATTACAGGTATGCGTCATCACACCCACTTTAGAACCTAATTTGTTTTGTTTTGTTTTGTTTTTCAAGACAAGAAGCCTATTCTAGAACCAGCTTTTGTAGACCAGGCTGCCCTCAAACTCATAGAGATCTGCCTGCCTCTGCCTCCCGAGTGCTAGGATTAAAGGCATGCACCACCACTGCCCAGCTTAAAATCCAACTTTTAATAAATTTATTTATTTACTTGTGTGTGTGTGCGCGCGCGCATGCGCGCTTGTGTATACAAATGTTAGCATGCAAACATGTGTATGGATTGGAGGACAACTTACAACTTTTGGGAGTTGATTCTCTCCTTCTACCATATGGATTCAGGGACCAAACTCAGGTTGCCAGGCTTGGTGCAAGGGCCTTCACCTCCTGAACCATCTAGCAAGATTTTGCTTATTTTTTGGATATGGTCTCATGTGGCTCAGGATGGTCTTAAACTACTAGAGGATGATTTTTTTTTTAATCATTTAAGACAAGGTTTCTTTGTGCAGCCTTCGCTATCCTGAACCTAGCTCTGTGGACCAGGCTGACCTCAAACTCACAGAGGTCCACCTGCCTCTGCCTTCCCAGTACAGTTTTAGATAATTATTTCTCCCTGAACTTTACCAATCATTAAAAATAATAATTTCAAGAACAAATACTACTTCACCATGCTTCTAAATGACATGTTCTACTTATTCTACAGTAACAGTTGAACAGTAAGTTGGTTCTCAAGGAAATGCTAAGTGAGACTTTATACCTGGAGCCATGTTAGGTGAGAGAGGTTGTCCAGTTGGAAGATGGGAAATTGTTTGATGATTTTCATGTGGAGAAGCTAACACAGGGGGCTTCTTTAAAGCTACAAAAAAAACAAAAAGACTATCATTATTCCCATGAATACTGTGATTTCTAAAAGCTAAACATCGTGAATCAATTTTACATCGCAGTAATTCTATGATGCTTACTCTAATTTAAAGAAATTATTTATTTATTTTATTTTATGTGCATTGGTGTCAGATACCCTGGAACTGGAGTTACAGACAGTTGTGAGTGGTCATGTGGGTGCTGGGAATTGAACCTAGGTTTTCTGGAAGAGCAGTCAGTGTTCTTAACCACTGAACCATCTCTCCAGTTCCAGCTTATCTTAATTTTGTAATTCTCATCTTCGGCAAATAACTCTTGTAGGAGTCAGGGACATCAACATGGCCCAGGCTGCAGCAGGACCATGGACCCAGACATGGCTCCTGGTAAAAGACAGCACAGACCATGGATATCAACATGGCCTGCCTCAGTGGCTGCACAGGCCACTCACATCAGCTTGGCCCTTGGTGCCAGCACAGTCCACTAACATCAACATGGCTCAGTGGCACAGGTCACGAACATCTGCATGGACTTTGGTGGTAACACAGGCCAGTACATCAACATAGCCCCTGGCTGCTGCAGGACCGGGGACAACAACCTGAACCCCAAGGGATACCAATGTGGCCTCCAGGGGTAGCATGGACCATAGAGGTCTTTCAAGGAGGTTCAATCCAATAAATGAACTATGCTTCATCTTGGGCATCTTCATTGCTCAGAACCAGGATGATCATGCAGGTGGTGAGCAAGTTCGGGGTCTGAGTCTGTTCAAGCTCCAGGATACCCACATCACCTTATCAGCCCTATTCACCAAGAACACCCCCCTCCCCCCCCCCCCCCCCGCCATCCACCACAGCCTTTGCAGCCTTCTCTCACACCCGTCACCTCCACTGCATCTCTAGTTCTGCCTCTCTCCAACGTGCACTCACAGGTACATTCCTCCATTTTCCCCACCTGTGCTCTCCATCTCCCAGCAGGGCAGGCAGCATAGGCAGCAGCCTCGGTGGCCAGCCCAGCCCTAGTAATAACCTGTTTCTGTGGGAGCCCCAGGCTACTGCATCTCGCTGTCATAGGTGCTGGCAGCGTTAAGGCTCATGGAACACGAGCTTTGTGCTTGCAGGCTACTAGCTGAGCTGTGGCAGCCAAGTGCCATGTTTGGTTCTGCCCCATTATCTTTCTTACCACCCATAAGACTGTGTTTTCTTTTCTTTTCTTTCTTTTCTTTTTTTTTTTTTTTGAATTTTTCGATACAGGGTTTTTCTGTAGCTTTTGGTTCCGGTCCTGGAACTAGCTCTTGTAGACCAGGCTGGCCTCGAACTCACAGAGATCCGCCTGCCTCTGCCTCCCGAGTGCTGGGATTAAAGACGTGCACCACCACCGCCTGGCATCTTTTCTTTTCTTTTTTTTTTGAAGTTGTTCCAGAGCTACTTCAGGCTCTGCAGACTCCTTTTTCTGCTGCTGTGTCACCGCTCAGAACCTCTCAGGCTCCTTAGAGTTCCACAGTGGGTGCTGATGGCCATTTTTGTTTTCCTCTTTCTATGATCATTGATATACAGTACTCTCTATTCTGTCTTGCTGACTACCATATTCTCTCTTTCTCTCCCCTCTCCTCTCATTCCTCCTTTTCCCTCCCCCCCTTCCCTTCTGCTTCCCTCTCTTTTTGGTTTTCTGAGAAGGTCCTGTTCAGGCTGGCCTTGAACTCAGAGATCCACTTCTGCCTTCCTAGTGCTGGGATTAAAGGGTGTGCCACCACTGCCTAGCTGACCATACCTAACAGTTCCTGGCAAATAATAGGCACTCAGCCAAGATTTTATGAATAAACAAACAAGTTAATATCTTGACATATAATGGCTCACAACCATGAGATCTTTTTATATAAATAAGTACAAGCAAAAATTTGTACTTTGCAGATTAGGTAAAATATTAAGAATAAGGTAAGCTCCACCGGGGAGCAGAAAGCCAGGAACAAATCCAGCCCTGGGAGCCAACCCAGTCCCGGAACACTGTTGGATCAGGACTGAGCCAACGACCAGATCCAGAGTCAGGGATCTCTACCAGAACAGGTCCAACTCCAAACCAGGGACTTCTGCAGAGGAGATCCAGACCAGGATTTACAGAAACATATCAAAGCCAGCAGCTTAGGCCAAAGTAGGCCTGAGACAGCAAACTCCAAGGGAGCAGACCAAAGCACAGGAGCTATCTCCAGGAACAGGAGTAACCAATGGGGTAAGTAGAACTATAACACTGACTGTACCACGAGGAGCAACCATCTTTGGATTCACTGGCACCTAGAAGACTATTCAACAGAATCTCAGACAGCCCCAACCATACCTATTAGGAAAAGATGAGTAGAAAAGGTAAGATCACATGCTACACCACAAAGAGCAACACAAGACCAGTAAAACCTAAAGACCTACAAAAGCAGACCTGAACAACCAAATATGGATGAGCCAGAAGAAAATGATCTAAAAAATAACCCCAAGAGAATGTTTGAAATTCTTAAAGATAAAATGAGAAATCCCCTTAAAGAAATGGAAGATAAAACAAACAAAAAATTGGAAGATACCAGCAAATCACTTAAAGAAAACCAAGAAAAAGAGCTCAAACATATAAAAGAAACTATTCAGGACTTGAAAACTGAGATAGAAACAATAAAGAAAACACAAGCCGAAGGAATTATAGAAAAATAATCATGAGAAAAAGATCAGGAACCACAAATGCAAACATGAACAGCAGAATACAAGAAATGGAAGAAAGAATCTCAAGCGCTGAAGATACAATAGAGGAAATAGACTCATCAGCTAAAGAAAACATTAAATCTAACAAAAGCTTAACCTTGAGGGAAGGTTGAAGGAGGGAGGGGAGGAGGAAAGGCAGAGAGGGGAGCAGAGAAAAATGTAAAACTCAATAAAAATAAAAAAAGAATAAGGTATCCTAGTTGCTCAAAAATTTTTATTACATTTGTATTTACCTATTTGTGCAGTAGTGGTAGGAGGTAGGGATTAACTGTGATAATCATCTATGGTGGGAGGTGCCTTTACCCAGTGAGCCATCATGTGGAATTCTCAATTAAAACAAAATAAAACTTGAGTTTTATTTATTTATATATGACAGGACCTCACACTGTAGCTTACTTGGGCTTGGAATTCATTCTTCAGTCCAGGCAAATTATGTTGCTATAACTCCTGACCTTGTGCTGAGATTACATGCATGAGCTACCATGCTTGGCTCTAGAATTTTTGTTTTGTATCTCTTAAATACTCATTTTAATTTTATGTGTATGTGTGTGTCTGAGTATATGTATGTCTACCATGTGCATGCTGGAGGAGCCTGCGGAGGTCAGAAGGAGTCATTTCCCTGGACCTGAAGCTGCTGATGATTGTGCATTGCCATGTGGGTTGCTGGGGTTGAAGCCAAATGCTTTACAAGAGAAGTAAATATTCTTAACCACTGAACCATCTCTCCACTCACTGAAATTTTATTTTTAAGGTGAAAAATGTTATTTGTACATAGAGCTTTATCAACAAGAAGGAACTTAAGAGTTAAAAATTTCTTGTCTTTTAAGAAATGAAGGCCAGCAGGGTGGTCGATTCTAGAGTAAAGGAGGCAAACTGCTATGAATTCAAAGCCAGCCTAGGCTACAGAGCGAGTCTGAGAGCGAGAGCGAGAGAAAGAAAAAGAGAGAGATATGAAAGCCAACAAGGAAAGATTATTGTTTGCTTGTTTTCTTGAGACAGGGTTTCTCTTTGTATATTTGGCTGTCCTAGAACCCATTCTCTAGACCAGACTGGCCTTACTTCACAGAGATCTGCCTGCTTCCTGCCTCTGCCTCCCTGAGTGCTGGTATTAAAGGCGTGTGTCATCACCAGCCCAGCTTGGGTAATTTTTTCGAACATCACTGATCACTCCAATATATCCCTTGGCAAAACACACACACACACACACACCCCAAGGCGGTGGTGAGTTCAATGCCAGCCTGGTCTACAAGAGCTAGTTCTAGGACAGGCTCCAAAGCAACACAGAGAAACCCTGTCTTGAAAAACCAAAAACCAAACCAAACCAAACCAAACTAACCAAACAAACGCCAAAAAAACATGACAGGAAAGTAGACAGCTGACAAGAAAACCAAGAAGAAAGGAAACAAGAGGGGACGAAAAATAGAAACTCCTACCTATGAATACTGGTACAGTTTATTTCTCAAAGACTGTGTGGGAAATTTGATGGTATATGATCCTATTTTGTATTTTTACTGGATACAGAACCAGCTTTCCCTTGTGGTTAGGGGACAAGAGTCCTATATTCTGACATTGAAGATCGAAATGAAATTGAATACTTCACTTTTTTGATTGTTTTGTGACACAGTTTCTCTGTGTAACAGTCCTGACTGTGCTAGAATTCACTCTGTAGACCAGGCTGGCCCTGAATGTATAATCTGCCTGACTCTGCCTTCTGAGTGCTAAGATTAAAGACGTGCCCCACGAAGCCCAGCTTGAATACATCCTTTCCTATTTGGGCCAGCAAATACAGGCAAATCACCTACAATCTACAACACAGAATGTAGATGGAGGTTTCTGGCCTGCCTCGTCCTGCAACGATTTAGTCCCAAAGAAACACACATAGGCTTAATATTAATTACATACTCTTTGATCTATTAGCTAAGGCTTATTATTAACTAACTCTTACATCTTAAATTAACCCATTTCTATTATTTTATATCTTACCATGAGGCTTGTGGTTTGTTACCTCACATCCTGTTTCTTTGGTAGCTACATGGTATCTGCCTGACTGTGCCTTCTGTCTCCCTGCATTGTTTAGTTTTTTCTACCTAGCTATATTCTGCTCTGCCATAGGCCAAAGCAGTTTATTAACCAAATGGTAATAAAACATATTCACAGCATACAGAGGGGAATCCCACATCAATAGAAAGTTAATATGAACATGATGGTATCATGACAGAAGCTACTGTTCACATGAATGTTCAAAAAGAGCCATCCAGCCGGGTGGTGGTGGCGCACGCCTTTAATCCCAGCACTCAGGAGGCAGAGGCAGGAGGATCTCTGTGAGTTCGAGGCCAGCCTGGTCTACAAAAGCTAGTTCCAGGACAGGCTCCACAAGCCACAGAGAAACCCTGTCTCGAAAAACAAAAACAAAAGAGCCATCTGATGGAGGAAGGTCATTGGTTAAGTAATAAAGAAACTGCTTGGCCTCATAGGTTAAAACATAGGTGGGAGGAGTAAACAGAACAGAATGCTGGGAGAAAGAGGAAGTGAGCTCAGAGGCCATGCTCCCCTCTCCTGGGCAGACATGATACAGCTCCGACCCAGGATGGACGTAGGCTAGAATCTTCCCAGTAAGCACACCTTGGGGTGCTACACACATTATTAGAAAGGGGCTAGTCCAGGTGCGAGAGTTAGCTGAGAAGAGGATAGATATAATGAGCCAAGCAGTGTTTAAAAGAATACAGTTTGTGTGTTGTTATTTTGGGGCATAAGCTAGCCAGGCGACCAGGAGCTGGGGCGGCTGAACGCAGCCCGCAGCTCTTACAACAGAATGGCTCCCAACTTTCACTTACCAGCAGGAAGATCATCTACTTTTGCTAGATCATTCTCTTCTACTCCAGGCATCCCTGCATCACCAATTCGTTTAGCTTGTTCTGCCCAAGTAACAAAATATGATACAATTATGTTTTATGTTTATATAAATTGAGAAAGTTTTGAAGGAAAGTAAAGACCAGTTTCTAAAGTCACAGGTTACAACTGAACAACTGTTTTTAGAACTTAGTTTTGTTTTGCTTTTAATTTTAAAAAACACATACTTTCCTCAGAGTGTGTCTGTGCACGTGTGGCAGTAGGAAGGAGTAGGTGCTTTCTGCCCACTCCTGAGGTGGGGTCTCTTCTGTGTACTGCTGTGCTGCATTCACCAGGCTAGTGAACCTGAGTACTTCCAGAAAAATCTGTCTCTAGCTCCCACCTCATCGCAGGAATTCTGAGATTGCAAAGGTATGCCACTATAATCAAGTTTTGTTTTTTTTTAGATTTATTTATTTATTATGTATTCAACATTCTGGCCTGCATGTATGCCTGTAGGCCAGAAGAGGGCACCAGATCTGATTACACATAGTTGTAAACCACCATGTGGTTGCTGGGAATTGAACTCAGGACCTCTGGAAGAGCAATAGTAAGTGCTCTTAACCTCTGAGCCATCTCTTCAGCCCTATAATCAAGTTTTTAATGTAGATTTGAGGAACTGAACTCTGGTTGCCATACTTGCATAGCTAGTACTTTTACCATCTGAGCCAACTCCCTGGCCCTGATACAGTTTTTTTTTTTTTTGAGACAGGTTTCTCCATGTAGTCTTGGCTGTACTGGAACTCGCCTCCTGAGTGCTGGGATTAAAAGGGTGTACTACTACTGCCCAGGAACACTTTAAACTAAAATATCTTACTTTTTACTCTTCGATCAAAGGAAAAAATTTTAAACAATACAGACACTAAATCATCTCAAAACTAAAATCAAACACTTTTAATGACTGAACATACTTCAAAACAGGAAGAAATAGTCAGTATACTATCAACATAAAACAATAATATTACCTTTCCCATGTGGAATATGATTGCTTGAGGGTTCTTCATTCTTATTTGCATCATTTTCAGCCATATTTGGAATATTTTTAGGGGCTACATGATCATTTATACCCAATTCTTTTCCATCATTTGATTGACTCTTGTGGGTCTCCTGCCAAAGATAAAGATTTAGTAACAGTATTTTCAGTTGTGAATTATTATTAATTTGTGTTGCATGCACACGTGGTGCCAGGCACATAGAAGTCTAAGGACAACTTGTATAAGTCATTTCTTTCCTTCCACTATGTGGGAATGGGGATCAACTCAGGTCATCAGGCTTATTGACAAGTGCCCTTACCTACTAAACCATTTAAGGGCTACAAAAATATTTTAAAAAACAAAAACAAGTTTAAAAAGTTATTTTCCTTCTAATGTCATCACCTTTTGAATAGTCTGTTTCCACCTCCTCCCTTTCTTCTTTTGAGACACAAGGTTATAGTTTATGCTGTTTAGGACTTCCTAGATAAGATAGACCAGGCCAGCTGCCTCTTATCTATCTATCTATCTATCTATCTATCTATCTATCTATCTATCTATCTATCTATCTATCTATCTATCTATCCATTCCCCTCCATTATGCATATAGTATTCTGCCTGCATGTGTGCTTGCAGGCCAGAAGAGGGCACCAGATCTCATTATGGGTGCTTGTGAGCCACCATGTCGTTGCTAGGTATTGAAGTCAGGACCTGTGGAAGAGCAGCCAGTGCCCTTAACTGCTAAGCTATTTCTCCAGCCCCAAGACAACTTTCTTAAAACAGTGTTTGGTGATTTAGTGAGGGGACTCCTCATTGTTTTTAAGGAAAGTTTTTATTATGAAATTTATTTATTTATTTATTTTTGGTTTTTAGAGACAAGGTTTCTCTGTGTAGTGTTTGCTGTCCTATAACTTGCTCTGAAGCCCATATCTGCATGCCTCTGCTTCACAAGTACTGGGAATAAAGGCATGTGCCACCACCACCCAGCATGAAATAATTTTAATTTATAGAAAATGAATTGTTCTTCATTCAGTTTCTCCTAATGTTAAAACAGATATTACCATGATAGACCTGTAAAATAAAGACAACAGTATAACTGGGCTGGAGGTGTGGCTCCATTGGTAGATTGCTTTCCTACCATCCATAAAACGCTGGGTTGGATACCCCGAACTGCATAAGCCGGGTAGGATAGCAGACATCTGTAATACCAGCACACAGGCGATAAAGGCAAGAAAATCATAAATTCAATGCCACTGTTGGCTACATTGGGAATTTAGGACCAGTCTGAGTCACACAAGAAAAAAAGGCAAAAGAAAAAGATAAAATTATTATTATTATTATTAACTAAACTTTTAGACTTCATGTAGATTTTTTTTTTTTTTATTTTCGAGACAGGGTTTCTCCGTAGCTTTTTTTTTGGTTCCTGTCCTGGAACTAGCTCTTCTAGACTAGGCTGGCCTCGAACTCACAAAGATCCGCCTGCCTCTGCCTCCCGAGTGCTGGGATTAAAGGCGTGCGCCATCACCGCCCGGCTCATGTAGATTTTTTTAAACCAGTTTTCCCACCATGTCTTGCTTTTCTATTCCAGATCTAACTCTCTAACTCTGTCTCTCTCTGTGTCTCTCTCTGTGTCTCTCTCTCTGTCTCTCTCTCTCTCTCTCTCTCTCTCTCTCTCTCTCTCTCTCTCTCTCTCTCTCTCTCCTACAAGGTGTTTTAGTTTTCAAGTCTTCTTATTCTTCTCTGCTTCTCTGGTCTGTCTAGACTTTCTGTCCTTATATCACAAAAACATAAAAATTTACTTATGAACACAGTGAATTTTTAGTATTATCTCCACATCATGAAATAGTATTCTTTTAAATTTTCAACCCTATTTCTTTTGTCAGTTATTTCTGTCAAAACAACAAAACTAATAAAACTTGACAAAAACTAATAAAAGCTTGCAATAAATGACACAGCACCACAGCAAGCCTTTCTCCTTCCGTTCACATCCCATTACACTCCTCTACACTTCCAGGGTATCAATACTATCTTCTAACTACACTCAGTGACCACACAATGGCTGACCACTCAAGCCTGCCTTCTTCCACTAGCCCATTCTCACACTCTTCAAAGTAGAGGCAGACAACAGCAACTGTTTTCATCTGTAGACTGGAAAGTTGTGAGAAAGATGCAATACCCTCAATATTCCCACTGAAAAACTGAGGAAAAACAAAGAAAAAAAAACCTGATCTCATCCAGGACCACTTGCCAAGGTTTGCCCTTGTGAGCTAGGCCCTCCCACATCAATCATTAACTAAGAAAATGCACTATAGAGTACCTACAAGTAATCTGACGGAAGTGTTTTCTTTTTTTCTTCTTCTCCCCCCAACGCCCCCGCCCCCCAGGGTTTCTCTGCGTAGCTTTGGAGCCTGTTCTGGAACTTGCACTGTAGACTAGTTGGCTGGTGGTGGTGGTGGTGCATGCCTTTAATCCCAGCACCCAGAGGAAGGTCAATCTCTTGTGAGTTTTTTTTTTAAATTTATTTATTTTACATATATAGTGTTCTGGGCACCAGATCTCATTATAGATGGGTGTGAGCCATCATGTGGTTGCTGGGAATTGAACTTAGGACCTCTGGAACAGCAGTCAGTTCTCTTAACCTCTGAGCCATCTCTCCAGCCCAATCTCTGTGAGTTTGAGGACAAACTGGTCTACAAGAGTTAGTTCTAGGACAGGCTCCAAAGCTACAGAGAAACCCTGTCTCGAAAAACAAACAAAAACCCTGATATCCTTGACTTTTAGTCCTTATATGTTACCAAATAACAAAAGAAATGTTTTTCATTATTAAGTCATGCTTTACTTTTAATTCTAAGATTTTATACAAACCACATTTAATCAACTAAGACTATAAAAAAAACCTCATTCCATAATGGTTAGTGATATTCAGAAAAATTTCCTATATTTCTATTTACTTTTTTTTCTCGTTTTTTTCATGACAGGGTTTTCCTGTCTAACAAACTGGAACTCACTTTGCAGACCAGGCTGGCCTTGAGCTCACAGAGATCACCGGTGTCTGTCTCCCTGAGTGCTGGGATTAAAGTCATGTGCCATCACGCCCAGCTAGTGCCCTCTATTTCTATGATGACCTTTATGACAGCTCATCTCAAAATGAATAAATAGAATTTGCTGACTCAAAATGTACCAGTTGGGTATGTAGCTCAACAGAACATATACTTGGCATACAGGAAAGTCACAGATCTGACCCATAGTACTTTAAGAAAATACAAGCCAAACTTAGTTATGCAGTGTCTAGTTGTATCTTTCTGTTTTAAGACAGGGTGCCAGACTACTAGAGACTAATAAGAAAAATCGTGACAATTATGTTCTGCTTTCTGAAGCTGCGAGTCGGTGCCATCCATCTGTAACCCATCACTTGAAATGCTGAGGCAAAGGGATTGGGAGCTCAAGGCCAACTGGGGCTACACAGTAAGGTAAGTAAGAAGTAGTAAGGGATGAAGAAAAGGAGGGAGAGAAAAAGGAAGTTTTCTTTTCAGGAAAAAGCCATTCATCTTAAAATCTAATATTAACAACAACAATATAACAATAATAATAGTAACAATAATAATAATGGTAATTTGCCTAGCATGTGCAAGGCCCTAAGTTCAATTTCTAGCCAGTAAGCAAGTTGAGATATTTTTAGACACCCACTCTACTCAGCTAATACACAACCTTTTTTAAACTTAAGCAGGCTAGAATACTTAATGTGTTATGACAAAAGCATATCTACTTCTAAATTACATATATTACAACTAAAACATGTATTGTTTAGATATTTATTTTTAATTTACCTTTTGTTCCTGCAAAAACTGATCTGCTAATTTTTTTATATTTTCTTCATGTTGTGCTCTTAATTCCTTGATCTGCTGTCCACACTGAAAACTAAATTAGAAAGTTATTCTTTTAGACTCCATTGGACTGAGTTCTCCGAGTCTGTCCAGAAGCTGGCACATACGTTTAGAAAGACAAAACATTGGTCAGTAGAGAGCAGCAGAAAAGAGAAACAGTGAAATGCAGCCAGAATCAGAACAGTTGACTCTCTAATGGGGAAAAGGAATACAGCTAACATTAACCGGAAAAAAAAAATCAAGAAACAAAACCAGAAATCAGACAGATACAAAGCAATCCTTTCTCAAGTGTTTTACAAATTACACCTATAAAGAAACAAGTGCCGAGCCAACTTTAATCACAAGAGTAAGATATTGTATAAAAAAACTGTTGGCCCTCAACAAATAGATGAAAAATGCTAGAATTAGGAGCCTCTAAGGAATGTGTTCAATAGTACTCTGTAAGGAATCTTGGTCTGTCCTGCCAGCCAGCTCCCAAATACAGAGACTCTTACCAATTATGAAAGCTCAGCCCATAGCTCAGGCATGTTCCTAGTTCTTATAACTTCAAATGATCTGTGCTCTATCATGGGGCAATACCTCTTTTTCATCTCGTACCTCATGCTTCCCCTCTATGTCTCCTGTGTGCCTCAATTATCTCCTACTTCTCTCTGCCCAGAACTCCCCCTATATCTCTTGCCTAGGTATTGATCGTTCAGCTTTACACCAATCAGAGCAATATATCTTTACACAGTATAAAAATACCCCGCAATAGTACTTTAAACACCATTATACAAGTTTATAGCATGGAATAAAGAGAAGGAAGAAACAGTACAGTATCAGAAAAAAGTGAAAACAGATAAAGAATGGTGACTTTCTGATGGACAAGTAGTCAAAGGATACAAATAGACACTGTTGCAAATAGAAACAAGCATTTAATGAAAACAGAGACATATATTAATGCTCATATAATTATTGCAAATTAAACTTCCTATCTGGATATACTTGTACTGCTTTATGCTTACATTTCCAGAATTAAAATCAAACTATAAACAATACTGGTAGGGCTATGAGAAAATATTCATATTATAAACTAGCATAATTATTTAGAAAGCAATCTTTTATTTATGTTATACAGCAGCTAACTTATGAAAACATTTTTAGTGAATGTATGTTTGTGAGTATATACTAGTAAAATATTAAGAGGGGACAATCTCTTACATAAAAATTAATAAAAATGGAACATTCTACAATTATTTATTTTACTCTACCATTCCTATTGCTGTTACATATTTGTATGATGTCTGTCTGTATAACTACTGTGGACACGTGAGTGCAGAGTGCACACGGTGCACAGGTGGATGGTAGAGGACGTTAGTCCTCTCCTTCCCATGGCAGGATCCAGGGCTCACACTAAGGAGGTCAGACTAGCACAGCAAGTGCCTTTTACTCACTAAGCCATCTTGTTGCCCAAGAAATACCAAGGAACGCAAACATTTCTACAATGGTTCCACAAATTGTAGAGACTAAGTTTTGATAAACTGATAAGCTAAAAAAAAATTATAGCTCACTGTTTAAGTCTTCAATCCTGTAGAAATACGGAAAAACACTGAATACTGGCAGTATAAATACATATATACATTATACATAGGTAATAACAGTAGTAAGAAGTCAGAAACAGATAAACTGTTGAGCCTAACCTCTGGTGTACAGACCTAAAGAAAAACCTTTACTATAAAGCTGCTTTAAAGCATACGGCCCTAAGAACTTCCCCATCTCTTCACCATGAGAGGTGTGCATGACAGGCAGAAGCACACAGCAGAAGCAGGAGCAGAAACCCCCTTAGCTATTGTGAAGACATGCCCCAGGCTTGCTTTCATCTTCTAGAAGTCCCTCAAAAAGGACTCTCCTTTCAGTCCTTTCCATTTCCAATTCAACAAAACCTGCCGTTAGTAGGATTTTCCTGTTTTACAATCTAGAAAGACCTAACACATCACATAAGAGACGTTTTCATAGTGTTGAACATATCAAGATGAAAGAGTACGGCTCTCCAAGAGCCTCTGAAAGACAAGATAAAGAAAACGAGAGAGAAAGAGCAGAGGACAGAAGGAAGAAGTGAATTATGTACAAACACTAGATAAACACTTGTGACAGGCTGCTGCATGCAGCATCTTACCTCTCATATTCTAACCTCTTCACAAGGTATGTGCTATTTTTCCTGTAGTCCTGAAGCTGGTCTTCTTGTCGAAGAAACTCCTGACGAAGCTCAGCCAGTTGTTCTAGCCATACAAGGGGAAGAACCATGGAATAATTAAATTTACTTACTGCAATACTTTCTAATGAAAGTCTATGGAGTGATCTTTTAATTATGCACATTTTCTTTGCTTTCCTTTAAAAACTATTTATTCATTTATTTCATATCAAATCCCATTTCCCCTTTCCTCTTACTTCCCCTCCCCCCTCCCATTCATTCCTCAGAGAGGTTAAAGCCTCCCCTGGGAACTCAACTACAACTGTCTTGTCCCCTCATTGAGGCAAGACCAAGGTCCTCGCCTCCATGCCTAGGCTGAGACATGCCCTATGCAGAGATACCAATTGCTTTTTATGAGCAGGTCATTCCTGGGTAAAAGGATATTAGGTAGAAACTGTGTACTTTCAATGTCTACTTACATCATAAATGAAAATTTCATTTATAAATGTACTTTCCTAATATCAGCTTTTAAGAATCATGCCTTGCTTTTACAGAAGTTCAAAGTTTCTTTTTTTTTTTTTTTTCTTTTTGGTTTTTCTAGACAGGGTTTCTCTGTTGCTTTGGAGCCTGTCCTGGAACTAGCTCTTGTAGACCAGGCTGGCCTTGAATTCACAGAGATCCACCTGCCTCTACTTCCTGAGTGCTGGGATTAGACTTGAGCCACTGCCCAGCTCAAAGTTTCTCTTAATTATAATTTGAAATGCACCACACACACACACACACACACACCACACACACACACCACACACACACACCACACACACAGACATACACACACACCCCCCACATACACACACACACCACATACACACACACCACACAACACACACAACACACTCACACACCACACACACACACCCCACACACCACACACACCACACACACAGACACCACACACACACACACCCCACACCACACACACACCACACACACACACCACACACACAGACACACACACCACACACACACACACACCACACACACACACCACACACAGACACACACACACCACACACACACACCACACACAGACACACACACACCACACACACAGACACCACACACACACCACACACAGACACACACACACCACACACACACACCACACACAGACACACACACACCACACACACAGACACCACACACACACCACACACAGACACACACACACCACACACACACAACATAAATACTTAGGTATTCCGTTTCATGACTCTTTTGGCTAAGTACTTCCTAAAATGAAAATGGCCATTAAATATTCCATTAGATGTCCATTTTGAGAACATTAAAGTTTTACATATCTGTCTGCTAAAATTATATTTCTGAGGTTTTGATACCAATAAAAACTGGCTTCATTTCCTTGGTGCTGAGGCCAGAACACTTGTTAATTGAAGAGTTTTTTCTAATTATCCAATAAACAGCAGCCTTTCGTTAAAGCAAGCACTCAAACATCTAAATATATATCCTATAGTTTTTCTTGGGGGGGGGGACAAATTTCTTTCTTTTCTCTATGTCCCATGTAGATTAGATCCATGTATGTCTCTCTTATGGTCCTCACTGTTGTCTACGGTCTCTGGGGTAGTGAATTATATACTGGTTTTTCTTTGATTCATGTCTAAAATTCACTTATGAGTATATATGATATTGTCTTTATGGGTCTGAGTTAACTCACTCAATATGACGTTTTCTAGATATATCCATTTGACTACAAATTTCAAGATGTCATTATTTTTTCCGCTGTGTAGTATTCCACTGTGTGAATGTGCCACTTTTTCTCTATCCACTCTTCTGTGAGGGGCATTTAGGTAGTTTCCAGGTTCTGGCTATGACAAACAATGCTGCTATGAACATAGCTGAACACATGCCCTTGCGGTATCATTGAGCATCCTTTTGGTATATACCTAAAAGTGATATTACTGGGTCTTGAGGTAGGTTCTTTCCTAATTTTCTGAGAAATCTCCATAATGATTTCCATAGCGGCTATACCAGTTTGTATTCCTACCAGCAATGCAGGAGTGTTCCCTTTACCCCACATCTTCTCCAGCATACGCTGTTTCAACAGTGATTTTGATCTTGGCCATTCTGATAGGTGTAAGATGGAATCTCAGAGTTGTTTTGATTTGCATTTCTTTGAAGGCTAAGGATGTAGAGTATTTCCTTAAATGTCTTTCAGTCATTTTAGACTTTTCTGTTGAGAGTTTTCCGTTTAGGTCTATACCCCATTTTTTATTGGATTATTTGATCTTTTGATGACCTATTTCTTGAGTTCTTTGTGCATTATGGAGATCATCCCTCTGTCCAATATGGGGAAGATCTTTTCCCAATCTATAGGCTGACGTTTTGTCTTGTTGACCATGTCCTCTATTTTACAGAAGCTTCTCGGTTTTAGGAGGTCCAATTGATTAACTGTTGCTCTCAGTGTCTGTGCTACTGGGATTATATTTAGGAAGTGCCAATGCGTCCAAGTGTTCTTCCCACTTTTTCTTCTGAGGTTCAGTGTAGTTGGATTTATTTTGAGGTCTTTGATCCATTTGGACTTGAGTTTTGTGCATGGTGATAAATATGGGTCTATTTTCATTCTTCTACATGTTGATATGCAGTTATGCCAGTACCATTTGTTGAATATGTCTCTTTTTCCCATTTTATGTTTTTTTTTTCGCTTGTCAAAAAATCAGGTGTTCATAGGTGTGTGGATTGATATCTGGGCCTTTGATTTGATTCGATTGGTCCTCCTGTCTGTTTTTATGCCAATACAAGGCAATTTTCATTGCTGTAGCTCTACAGTAGAGTTTGAAGTTAAGGATGGTGATGCCTCCAGAAGTTCCTTTATTGTACAGAATTGTTTTGGCTATCCTGTGTTTTTTCTTTTCCATATGAGTTGAGTACCGTTCTTTCAAGGTCTGTGAAGAATTTTGCTAGGATTTTGATGGGCATTCTATTGAATCTGTAGATTGCTTTTGGTAGATTGTCATTTTTACTATGTTAATTCTACCTACCCAAGAGCATGGGAGATCTTTCCATTTTCTGGTGTCTTCTTCAATTTCTTTCTTCAAAGATTTAAAGTTCTTGTCATACAGGTCTTCTACTTGTTTGGTTAGAGTTACTCCAAGATATTCTATGTTATTTGTGACTATTGTGAAGGGTGATATTTCTCTGAATATTTTCTCAGCCCATTTATCATCTGTATAAAGGAGGGCTACTGATTTTTTTTTGAGTTAAGTTTACATTATTGAAGGTGTTTATGAGTTGTAGGAGTTCCTTGGTAGACTTTTTGAGGTCACTTATGTAAATTATCATCAGCAAGTAGTTAAGAGTTTGACCTGTTCTTTTTTAATTTGTATCCTTGATCTTTTGTTGTCTTATTTCTCTAGCTAGAAACTCAAGTACTATATTGAATAGATATAGAAAGAGTGGACAGCTTTGTCTTGTTCCTGATTTTAGTGGAATCGTTGTAAGTTTCTCTCCATTTAGTTTGATGTTGGCTGTTGGCTTGCTGTATATTGCCTTTATTATGTTTAGGTATGTTCCTTGTATTCCTGTTCTGTCCAAGACCTTTAACATGAAGGGATGTTGTATTTTGTTGAAGGCTTCTTCATCATCTAATTAGATGATCATGTTTTTTTCCCCAGTTTGTTTATATGGTGGATTATATTGGCAGATTTTCATATGTTGAACCATCCCTGAATCTGTGGGATAAAGCCTACTAGGTCATGGTGTATGATTTTTCTGATGTGTTCTTGGATTCGGTTTGCCAGCATTTTATTCAGTATTTTTGCATCAATGTTCATGAGGAAGATTGGTCTGTAATTCCCTTTCTTAGTAATGTCTTTCTATGGTTTGGGTATCAGGGTAATTGTAGTCTCATAAAAAAGTTTGGCAATGTTCCTTCTGTTTCTATTGTATGGAACACTGTGAGAAGTATTGGTATTAGTTCTTTGAAAATCTTGTAGAATTCTGCACTGAAACCATCTGGTCCTAGGTTTTTTTTTGATTGGGAGACTTTTGATGACTGTTTCTATTTCTTTGCGGTTATAGGTCTATTTAATTTGCTTATCTGTTCTTGATTTAATTCTGGTAAATGATATTTATTCAGAAAGTTGTCCATTTTAAGTTTTCCAATTTTGTTAAGTACAGGTTTTCAAAGTATGACTTGATGATTTTCTGGATTTCCTCCATGTCTGCTGTTATGTCCCCTTTTTCCGTTTCTGAATTTGTTAATTTTTGTTGTTGTTGTTGTTTTTGGATTTTCGAGACAGGGTTTCTCCGTAGCTTTTTGGTTCCTGTCCTGGAACTAGCTCTTGTAGACCATGCTGGCCTCGAAATCACAGAGATCCACCTGCCTCTGCCTCCCAAATCCTGGGATTAAAGGTGTGCGCCACCACTGCCCGGCCTGAATTTGTTAATTTTGGATATTCTGTCTCTTTTTGGTTAGATTGGATAAAGGTTTGTCTATTTTGTTGATTTTTTTCAAAGAACCAACTCTTTGTCTCATTGATTCATTGTATTGTTTTCTTTGTTTCTATTTTGTTGACTTCAGCTCTCACTTTGATTGTTTCCTGCCATCTAGTTCTCTTAGGTGAGTTTGCTTCTTTTTGTTCTAAAGTTTTCAAATGTTCTGTTAATTCACTAGTGTGGGATTTTTTCCAGGTTCTTTATGTAGGCCTTTAGTGCTATGAACTTTCTTCTTAATACTGCTTTCATTGTGTCCCATAAATTTGGGTATGTTGTTTGGTCATTTTCACTGAATTTTAGGAAGTCTTTAATTTCCCCCTTTATTTTTTCCTTGACCCATTGATGATTCAGGTGAGCACTGTTTAATTTCCATGTGTTTATGGTCTTTCTGGAATTAGTGTTGCTGTTGAGTTCTAATTTTAAGCCATGGTGACCGGATAAGATACATGGGATTATTCCAAATTTTTTTTTTGAGGTTTGCTTTGTTACCTAGCATGTGGTCAATTTTTTGAGAAGGTTCCATGAGATGCTGAGAAGGAGCTATGTTCTTTTAAGTTTTGATGGAATGTTCTATAGATGTCTGTTAAGTTAATTTGAGTCATAACTTCTGTTAGTTCCCTTATTTCTCTGTTAAGTTTCTGTCTGGTAGACCTGTACATGTACAGTGGTGAGAGTGTGGTGTTGAAATTTCCCACTATTAGTGTATGGGGTTTAATGTGTGATTTAAGCTTTAGTAGTGTTTCTTTATATATGAGGGTACCCTTGTATTTGGGGCATAGATGTTCAGTATTGGGATTTCCTCTTGATGGAGTTTTCCTGTGACTAATATGAAATGTCCTTTTTTGTCTATTTTGATTGGTTTTAGTTTGAAATTATATATTGCTCGCTTTGGAAGCTACTTGATTGTACTTCCCGCTGCCCTGCCTGATCAAGTAATATTATCTCCCTTCTCAGGCCTTAGATAGGGTTGAAGATTAGGTAGTCATAGTTACTGTCCTCTTATGATCTAGTCAAGCCATTTCCTATACAAGACTTAGATTCCATAGGATACAATGTTTATTAAAACATTTAACATATGTTCCTTGCTAAATATTGTTTATGGTGATTGTAATTCTAATCTTATTCTTAATATTTGTTCCTAACGTATATTGTTTTGTATTGGGTTTAGAACTATCTTACTTAAACAAAGGGGGGAGGTGCTGCGGGAGCTCCTTCCGCTCCTTCAGCCAATAGACTCTAAGATACCAGCCCACTTGGGCGTGGTCTCATTTGTTTTAAAAAGCAGCAGTAGCTGTGTGCTTGTTCTCTTGCTTCCGGCTCTTCTGGCTACTAGACTACTTTCCTGATTGTGCAGAGGGTTGTTGTCTGGGACGGTGATCTGTAAGTTTTTTCCCTTTAAATAAATAACCATTCTATTAATCATAATTCCAAACTGGTGTGGGATTGTTTGTGACTTACGCCTTCAGTTAATCTTCAGTATAGCTCTTCAGGAGTCATTCACTTTTGTTGTTTTTGTTATTTATTTTGTGTTCCTGAGTGTTTGTCTGCACCATGTGTGTAGGAGCCCTTGGAAGTCAGAAGAGGTGTTAGATCTCTTTCACCTGGAGTTACAGATGGCTATGAGCTGCCATGTAGGTGTTATGAATCAAATCTGGGACCTCTACAAGATCACTAAGTACTCTTAACTGCCAAGCCATCTCTCTAGCCCTTCTTAGGTTTTTGGAGACAAGATCTTTCACCTCACTGGGGATCACTAAGTAGACTAGGCTGGCTGGTCAACAAGCTCCAGGGCTTACTGAGCTCTTCCTCATTGTTTATACTGTGCCTCATGCAAAGAATGCTGAGATGACGCCAGTTCTCAAAATTAAACTTCTTCTGCCAAGTCTAAAACCTACTATTCTTCCAAACTGTAGAAACATGTTTGCTTTTATTTTTAAAAGATTTACTATGTATACAGTGTTCTGTCTGCATGTCTGTCTGTAGGCCAGAAGAGGGCACCAGATCTCATTACGGATGGTAGTGAGCCACCATGTGCTTGCTGGGAAGTGAACTCAGAACCTCTGGAAGAGTAGCCAGAGCTCTTAATTGCTGAGTGATTGCTTTAGATCTAGAAACGTATTTTTAACCACTCATCTAACACATACCTCCCATTCTGCTCTACAAAGTTTGAGTTTCTGACTCAACTTTTTCAAATTCTAAAATTATCCATACTGCTTCACCATTGGAACACCAGAAATTTCAAACATCACACATTTTCCAACTTTGCCATTTTTTTTTACTTACATTTTTCTTTGGCTTCAACTTTGAAGTCTGTATTTACTTCTCCTTTACCAACCATGTTCCTCAGCAGGTCCATGTTAACAGAACACTTGAGTGTTTCAATAGGATTCAAACTTAAGTTCTTAGATGTATCCTGCATTGTATTACTTGCAATGGTCTTTCAGTCTCGCTTTTTTTTTTTTTTGAGACAGGGTCTTTCCACGTAACTTTGCTGTCCTAGAATTCACAGTGACCCACCTGCTTCTGCCCTAAGTGTTGAGCTTCTGGTTTTTTGTTTTGTTTTGAATTTTGTTTTTGAGGCAGGGTTTCTCTGTGCAGCCCTGGCTGTCCTGGAACTCACTCTGTAGACCAGGCTGTCCTCAAACTCAGAGATCCACTTATCTCTGCCTTCTAAGTGCTGGGATTAAAGGTGTACGCCACCACAACCTGGCTATACTATATTTCCTTAATATGAGCTTAAAGATAAAGTTCAGCGAAGCTGCTACTGTAGTCACTATTATAAGATTCCTGGGGTGCCAGATTTAGTGCCGCATGCCTATATGCCAGCACCCACTGTAAGTTTAAAGCTAGTCTTGGTTACATAGAAAGACCTTAACTTTAAAAAAAATTATTCTAGCTGGGCAGTGGTGGTGCATGCCTTTAATATCAGCACTTGGGAGGCAGAGGCAGTCGGGTCTCTGTGAGTTCAAGACCTTTCTGGTCTACAGAGAAAGTTCCAGGACATCCAGGGCTGTTACACAGAGAAACCCTGTCTTGAACCCTCCCCCTCAAAAAAAAATCTAAAAAACCTAGGGAATGGTACCACTCACATTTCAGGGTAAATCTTTGCTCCTCCATTACATTCCCCTTAAAACACCCTCACAAACAAGCCTGGAATTGTTTCTACCAGGTGATTATACATCCAGTCAAAATGACAATGAAGATTAAGCCAGCACATGCCCCAATTCCCAAAGGCAAGATGACAGGTAAGTGAGGTGGCACTTGCTCTCCTTACCTACTCTTTCTATAGAAGCTGTAACTATCTATCACTCCATCTAAAACAAAATGGCACATGGTTCTGAATGCTGTGAGAGAGCAGGCTGAGCAAACCATGGAAAGCAAGCTAGTAAGCAGCACTTTCATGACCTCTGTATCAATTCCCACTTTCAGGTTCCTACCCTGACTTCCCTGGATAGTCTACAATCTTTCAGAAGAAATAACCATCTCTTCTCCAAGTTGCTGTGGTCATGGTGTTTTTATCACAGTGATAAAAAAGTAACTAATACAATGTATTTTTAAAGTTTTAATTTATTTATTACTCATTTCCCTGTGTTCCAGGTTTTTTGTCTCTAGAGTGTCCAATGCATTAACCTCACAAAAGCATCCTCACATTTGAATGGGTAAAGTTTGCAGGTTAGACACAATACAAAAGAAGCACCCACCTCTTTTTTCTAGAAATTTCATGGTCACATAAACTACAGTCCAATTTTCTTTGAGAATTTTTCGTACGTGTTATGTGCTTGTACAAATGCATACATATTCATATCAAGTCCTGTAAAAGGAGCAGCGGGCCAGTTCCCTCAGCCTGGCTCCCAGCTGCCTGGCTAGCTTATACCCTGAAATAACAACACACAAATTGTATTCACTTAAACACTGTCTGGTCCATTAGTTCCAGCCTCTTATTGACTAATTCTCACATCTTGCTTTAACCCATATTTAGTAATCTGTGTAGCACCATGAGGTGGTGGCTTACCAGGAAAGATCCTAACATACGTCTGTCTCAGGTAGGAGAATCATGGCATCTGCCTGTCTCTGCTTTCTTCCTCCCATAATTCTGTTCTGTCTTTCCCACCTACCTATGTTCTGACCTATCAGGCCAAGCAGTTTTCTTTATTAATTAACCAATGAAAGCAACAGATAGATAGAAGACCGTCTTACATCAAAGTCCAGAGAGCAAACACTGAGTGAGTGTCTTCCTCTATTCCTCTCCACTTTATTTTTTGATATAGAATCTCTCATTGAACCTGGAACTCAAAGGTTTTTGTGAGACTAGTTGGCTAGAAGCTCCAAGGATCACCTGTCTCTATCTCCTTAGTATTAGGGTTAGAGGTGTGTACCACATCCAGTGTTTTTTTTTAAAATATTTATTTATTTATTTATTATGTATACAATATTCTGTCTGGGTGTATGTCTGCAGGCCAGAAGAGGGCACCAGACCCCATTACAGATGGTTGTGAGCCACCATGTGGTTGCTGGGAATTGAACTCAGAACCTTTGGAAGAGCAGGCAATGCTCTTAACCACTGAGCCATCTCTCCAGCCCCACATCCAGTGTTTTATGTGGGCACCGGGCACCCCGAGTCCTCATAACTGCATGACAAGCGCTTTGTTGGCTGACCAACCTTCTCAGCCCTTCTTTGAGGACTTTTTGTGTTTGTGCACAAGTTTGTGTCATGCCATATGAGCAGAGGTCAAAGGACAAACTCAAGTACAGATCCTTGACCACCATCTTGTTTAAGACAGGGTCTCTTTGTTCATAGCTGTAGATAACATCTACCCATTAGCTTTTAGGTATCCTCCTGTCTCTGTCTTCTAGTCTGCCTTCAGAGTGCTGGAATTACAGATGCTAACATGTTATTTTGCCCAGATTTACATAGGTTCTGTGGATTCAAATGCTGGTTCTTACTCCTACAGGGCTAGCAGTTTAACTACTGAGCCATATCTCAAGCCCTTTTCAAGGACTCTTTAAAGAATATTTCATTGTAAGAACCCTATCTATGCACAAGACTAAAATGTGGGCCTCAAACTCTTATTGCATACATAGCAACATATATGTATGTATGTATGCAATACATAGATCTTTTTATATTTTAAGGTAAAGAGATATTGTGCCATCAAAGTAACTATGTCCAAAATTTTTATTTCTTTCATCATCTATTTCTTAATTTTGAAGATTTCAGATATGAAGTAGTCTTTACCTTTACCCTATAATTAAAAAGTTTCTTACCCTTTAAATGATGTATGTCTGCCATCTGATACGATATGTTGTTCTGTAGTTTAACCTAAAAAAGAAATTGTATTTTAATAATATGTAGTTTCTTTTTCTTTTTTTTTTTAACACAATGCCCTATGCAGCTCAAACTAATCTTGAACTTTCTATGTTATTTTTCTTGTTGCTGTTTGCTTGGTTTAGGCTTTTCTTTTCAAGAAAGGGTCTATCTATGTATTCCTGGCTAGTCTGGAACTGCTATGTAGACCAGCTGACCTTGAACTCAAACACATCTACCTGACTCTGCCTCCAGTGCTGGGATTAAAGCTGTGTGCCACCACACCTGCCTCAACTTTCTGTAAAGTCAAGGATGACCTTGAATACCTGATTCTCAGGCCATCACCTCCCTCAGTGCTTACAGGTATGTATCACTTCACCTTGAATACCTGATTCTCAAGCCATCACCTCCCTCAGTGCTTACAGGTATGTATCACTTCACCTTGAATACCTGATTCTCAGGCCATCACCTCCCTCAGTGCTTACAGGTATGTATCACTTCACCTTGAATACCTGATTCTCACGCCATCACCTCCCTAAGTGCTTACAGGTATGTATCACTTCACCTTGAATACCTGATTTTCACGCCATCACCTCCCTAAGTGCTTACAGGTATGTATCACTTCACCACCAAGAATGTGTAGTTTCATTCATATTTACTCAGTCACTTTGAACTTGATCATGAATGAAAACAAAAACTCTATTTATACCCCACCTCTATTTCAAAGGAATTAAAATATCTAATTCTGTACTATTTTAAAACTGTATGGGAATGTTTACCTGATACACAGTATAACAAGTTTCAAAAGTTTTTTTTAATTTATTTGACTATGTGCATTGGTATGAAGGTGTCAGATCCCTTGGAATTGAAATTACAGACAGTTGTCAGCTGTTATGTGGGTGCTGGGAATTGAACCTAGGTCTTCTGGAAGAGCAGGCAGTGCTGTTAACTGCTGAGCCATCTCTCCAGCCCTGAACTATCGAAAGTTTTAAAGTTTGAGTTGAACATCATTTAATGACTTCCCCACCCCAAATCTTACAGAAGACCTCCCAATAATTCAATATTAAGCTAAGATTAAATGTTTGAAACATTCATTATAAATCAAAAGCAATTCACTCTTATCAGGCTTCTCCAGGGCAACACAGTGTTTCTGGATGGTATATGCTCAGCATTCCAAGTGGTGGTTACTGTCCTCTAGGGAGTAGGTACACATGAATGCTAATAACAAAAGCGTGCATGCGTGTGCACGTGTGGTGTGTACATGTGTTTGCAGAGGTCAGAGAATTGGTTCTTTTCTTCTACCATGTGGATCTAGAAAATCAAACTCAGGTCTTCAGGTTTACATGTACAAAACATGATGAAACTAAGGCTTCCCACTTAAAGAAACAGTTAAAATATGCACTTGAATAATATAAACATTTTCATGTTTTATTTTTATACACTTTTTTTTATTCTGTTGAGACAGGGTTTGTGCAGCCCTGGCTGTCCTGGAACTTGCTCTATAGATCAGGCTGGCCTTGAACTCCTGCCTCTGCCTCCTGAGTGTTGGGATTAAAGGTGTGCACTACCATTATCCAGCCACTTTTATACTCTTTTTTTTTTTGAAAATCTTTTTTTAAAAAATATTTATTTATTTAGTATACAATATATGCCTTCAGGCCAGAAGAGGGCACCCGACCTCATTCCAGATGGTTGTGAGCCACCATGTGGTTGCTGGGAATTGAACTCAGGACCTTTGGAATAGCAGGTAATGCTCTTAACTGCTGAGCCATTTCTCCAGCCCTACTTTTATACTCTTATTTTGCATTAAAATGTCTTAGCTCTTGTTGTAGACAAGCTTTGCCTAATTTTAAAATGTAAGTAAAATATTACTATAAATGTGTCTCCTCAAAAGTAGGCCAGTTTCACACTGATCAAAAGCAACAATGTAAGAGGCAAATGATGATAAATACCAACTCAATTTCTAAATAAAAATTTTGATCTGAAGTGTAAGATATTGCATAGATACCTCATATAACCTCACACAATCTCTCCCATTGTACATGTATTAGTATGACTCCAAAACTGAGACAATAACACGAGTATGTACAGTTCTGTGTCATCTAATCTAATGTGCTGGTTTGGGAACCCCAGACAAGTCAAGGCACAGAGGCTATTCCATCACTACAAAGACCTCTCTCATACTCTATTTTCTCTTTTTTATTTTATTAGTGTGTGTGTGTGTGTACACACCTGTACACAGGTCGGAGGACAATTGTAGGAACTGGTTCTTTTCTCAGGTCACTGGTTCACAGTCATTCCATTAGCTCACACTTTCTGTCATAGTCACACTCTTTCCCTTTCCCCTACCATTTAGTGCCAACATATTGGCAAGAATATGAAACAACAGATAAAACATAAGAGCATTTTCAAGGAATTGGTAGGCAAGGTAGTGCCTACAGAGTGTAATTCCTAGGTAATTAATTCAAAGAGTTTATGGAAAGAATTCTGAGTGATATAGGAATTGAAGGCTGGGTAAAGCTCGAACCAAGTAGAAAGGAGCACTTCAGAAAGAGAAAATAACCAAGAAAATGTACGGCGTCAAGAAAGCCTGAGGTCTATAAGGAGACTCCAAAGTACTATCTGGTGATACAGTAGAAAGAATAGTAGGAAAAGGAGCTGGAAGAAAAGACAGGGAAGGACCTTTAGGATCAAGCAGGGTGTGTTCTTCAGCCTGAGTTCCAATGACTTAATACTTAAGGAGAAAGTTTATCCCCAAACAAAGAGCAGATGAAAACAGAACTATTCAAGCGTGGAAGTACACCAGTCTCACTGAAGTCCTGGGGGCTTTAAAGAAGGAAGTTAAATAATAAGGCTGGCAGATGGTTATAGAAAAGGAATGAAGCACTAGTGTATGGCACAACACAGTTTCACTCTGAAAATACTACACAGGCAAGTGAAAGAAGAAACCACTAAAGGGCAAAAAAATTTCTGATCACATCCATATGAAACACACTGAAAAAGCCAGTCCACATGGACAGACAGACAATGGCTGCCATCTGGGGAGAAAAGGTAACAAGGACTCTCTAAGGATAAACCAGAGCCTTTCACAAACACATTTGCTACACCTGAGTAGTATCCTTAGCAACGCAGGGTGACTTCTTATGTGCACACAGGACTTCATTTTGGAGAATAAGCATATTTTAGAATTAGACAGTGGTGACCATCTGTGTAATACTATAAGGTTTGCTTCTAAAACACCACACTGAACTATATACTTTAAAAGGGTTAATTTTAGGGCTGGACAGATGGCTCAGAGGTTAAGAGCACTGACAGTTCTTCCAGAGGTCCTTAGTTCAATTCCCAGCAACCACATGGTGGCTCACAACCATCTGTAATGAGATCTGGTGTAATGAGATCTGGTGTAATGAGATCTGATGCCCTCTTCTGGCCTGCAGGCACACATGCAGACAGAACTCAGCACACTAAATAAATAAATAAACAAACAAATAAATAAATAAATAGTTAATTTGATGTTATATCAATTGCAACTACATTCTAGGAACTGCAATCAGTCCCAAGGAGCTGGAATAATAAATTAAGTGAAAATAATAAGATGTATCTCTTAAAAATTAATGAAGGTCTATAGCACAAAGGTAATACAAAGAAGGTAGGTACTTATGGGATCTTTAGAGGACTTTAAGCAAGAGCATGATTCCAATTTGCAATTTTGCAGTAATTTTTGCTTCAGTATGATGAGTAGATGAGAGGGGACAAGACTAAACAGAGTCATTTTATAGACAATAGAAAAATGTCTGTAAACTAGGCCTGTTTATAGAGAAATGACCAGCTAAGGAGCATTGGTTACAATTTATTGGTTGGAGGAAAATTCCTCAAAAATATTTTATAATACTGAGTTATATAAAACTCAAATTCCAATGTCTATAAATAGTTTTGTGGGAAATGTACCATAATGCTAGTGTCTATGCCTACTTGACAGCTGTGGTGATAGAGACAGAGATGGTATATGGCCTCCAAAGCCTCAACTACTTTACTGCCTGGCTTTTTAGAGAAAGGGTCCAATTACTCCTAAACTAACAGAGTAAGAATAGAAGGCAGCACCTTGAGATGACGGCTAAGTGGTTAAACGTGCTTGCCACCAAGTCTCATGACCTGGGTTGGATTCCCAGAACCCACATGGAAGAGAAAAATGACTACTGAAGCTGGTGTTTAATGTAAGTACAGTGGCCTGAGCGCGTCCCCACCCCCAATTAATAAATGTAAATGAGATATACACATGGGGAAGGGCCACCCAGACAAGCCAGCCAAGGAAGAGTTTGCAGCACAGTAAGATACGAGACGCTAACTAAATATCACTGGAGCTGGAGTCACAGGCAGTTGTTAGCAGCCCAACACGGGTGCTGGGAACTGAACAAGGTGCCCTTGATCACTGAGCCATCTGCCTAAGCCCTAGTTTGGGTTCTTATTACTACTGACTAATTATAAATCACACAGCCACACATACTTAAACTGCTCTAGAAAGCTCTAGAAATACTTTAGCTTTTCTTCTAAATATTTTCTAGACAGGAAACAGCACACAAAAAAATCATTATTTACTCTTTATCTCACAAAGGGATTTTCATTATCTGGGTTCAACATGGCCTCCCTCTCTCCTTACTAGCTTTTACAATGATCTTTTGTTTGTTTCTGGCACTGGGAATTAAATCCAGGGCCTCATGCCAGCGAAGTGTTCTACTACTAAACTACACCCCAGTCCCACTTTCAGGCTTTTTATTTAAACTATCCAAGATATTCTTACTTAATGTACACAAGAAAGATATCAAATATGTTTCTCCTTCAAGCTTCTTTGCAGGTTAAGTGATGTAGATAGGAGGACAGACAGGCAACAGTAACAAACATAGCCCATCTCTTACCCAAATCACATTTAAAATCAGATAGACACTGTAGTGGTTTGAGTAAGAATGGTCCCTATAGGCTCATATATTTGAATACTTAGCAGGGAATGGCACTATTTGAAAAGATTAAGAGGATTAGGAGATGTGGCCTTGTTGGAGGAAGTATGTCATTGGGAGTGGGCTTTGAGGTTTCAAAAGTCCATGCCAAGCCCAGAGTTTCTCTCTACCTACAGATCATGATGTAGCTCTCAGCTACGGCTGCAGTGCCAGCATGCATGCTACCTGCTCCCTGCCATGATGACAATGAACTAAGCCCCTGAAACTGTAAGCAAGTATCAATTAAATGTTTTCTTTTATAAGAGCAATCTTGGCCATGATGTCTCTTCACAGCAATAGAACAGTGACTAAGGAAGACACCAGTCCAGATTTCAAAAATCTAAAATGGTGGCTGGGAACATTGGCCTTTAGTTAGCTACTGGACAGGCTGAGCCAGTAAGACTCCTTGAGTCCAGGAGTTCAAGGCCAATGTGGAAAATATAGCAAAATGCCATGGATAAAGAAAGAAGGAAAGAAAAAACCTTCTATAATGTTGAAAACAACTTGGTTGGTCTCAGATTCTACTAGTAGTTTCCTCATAAGCTGTCCATTAAAAACAACTTTTTTCAAAAATTACATATGGTCTTATTTCTAATGCAAATGCCACTTAGGATTTTTTTGCTTTTGTTTCTTGAGACAGGGTTTTTTCTCTGTGTAGCTTTGGAGCAGGTCCTGGAACTTGCTCTGCATACCAGGCTAGTCTTGAACTCAGAGATCAGCCTGCCTCTGCCTCCTGAGTGCTGGGATTAAAGGCATGAGCCACCATTACCCACTAACCTTGAAACTTCTAATCATCCTGCTTCACCTTCCAAATGCTGGGATTACAGTTTATGTAGTGCTGGGATTGAACTCTGAGTTTAGTACATGCTAGGCAAGCACTATACCAACTAAGCTACATTCCTTATCCCTCACAGACTTTTGAACTTCCTCACTTAATTTCATCAACACTTTCATTGTCTTAAGAGTTTATTTCTTCTCTACTTCTCCGTAATACTAATCTCTGGGATTGGAGTTTCTCTAAAAAAATTAAGCGTATTCACTATACTCTTTCTGGCCTCTGCCATGTCAATGCATACCGGTATATTAATTACGTTTTAATAAATAAAGCTTGTCTGAAGATCAGAGAGCAAAACAGCCATACTAGTCAGTCATACAGGCCAGGAAGTGGTGGCATACACCTTTAATCCCAGGACTCAGAGACAGGCAGACAGATCTCTGTTAGTTCAAGGCTAGTCTGGGCTACACAAGATTGAATCTGTCTAGAAGAGAAACAGAGCTCACACAAAGGCGATCCCAGCACTTGGGATCACACGCCTTTAATCTCAGCACTAGAGAGGTAGAGACAAGAGTGACATGACTGGGCAGAGACAGGAGTATAGAGGGTAGAGACAGGAACTGAGTGGAAAGTAGGCTGTAGAGTCTTCAGGATTCCTGGAGACAGGATCCCACCCATTTTTGGTCTGAGGTAAAGGTAAGAGACAGTGGCTAGCAGCTTTCCTTTTCTGATCTTCAGGTTGAACACCAATATCCATCTCTGAGATTGTATTATTCATGCTATATCAATGTCTTTTTCTCACTTGTTACATTTCTCGTTGCTGTGACAAAATAACCAGCAGAAACAACCTAAGGGAATCTATAGTTATACAGCCATGAGAGCACAGTATCTCATCGATCTTGGAAGCTAAATGAAGTGGGGCTGATTAGTTAGTACTTACAACTAACTAATCAGCAAACTAAAGGGGCCAAGGATTAATGCTAGTTTATAGTTTCAAGTGAGGGTAGCCTGGTTTCATGTATTTGGAAAGAGTATCACGGCATCTGGAGGGAGGGAGCTGTTCTGAGGTATTTTGTTCTGACCCCTTCCTGTCTTCCTCTTTGAAATACCTCTATGGACCCACCTCCAGCCACCTACGTCCTTCAGTCAAGCTTCATCTCCTCAAATTTCCAGGTCTCCCCAAATAACACCACCCCTGGGACTAAGCCCTAGACACATGAGTGTTTTTGGGGACACCTCATGTCCAAACAGTAACACTGTCCTTCCTATGACCTCTCTTCTGAGGCACAGGTTCTTGACTCTTCTCAGGAAGAATTATCTTAGATTTCTTAGCATGCTTCTTATTTATCCCCAGTTATTTCATACATTTCCTCTCATCTTTCACCCTCCATTACCTAAAACTTTGTCTTTATTGACCTACCAGTTCTTTCTGAAATTCTTTTAATGCTCTCTCCAGCCCTTGTGGTTTGTCTAGATTAATTCTGGCAGCGGTTACCAGCTCAGTTGCTCTGTTTTCCTTTTCATCTGGGGACCCTGAAAATGGCTCAGCTGTGTCTGCTGCACTTTCATTATGGCTTGTTCTTGGGCAATTAGCACAGCTATGACCAATAACTACGAAGGTTACATATACTTAGCTTTTGATAAGCTACCATCATTTCTCTCTCCTTTGTTTTCAACACCAAAAAGTGTCTGCCTCCCATTATCACCCCCATTTTAAAACTCGATCTCATACACTCAAACGATTTCTACAAACAATTCTATCTTCTTTAATATATTTAGTAGTTATATAAACAGACATGTATGTATGTATTGTGTTTTTGTTTTTTTAATCTGGGTTGGTAAGATGTCTTAGTGGATTAAGAAATTTGCCATCAAGCCTATCAAGCTGAATTTGATTCCCCAGAACCCTCATGGTGGAGAGTACCAACTTTCACAAGTAATCCTCTGACCCCTAAAATATGTATTATGGTCCACATATACACACAATTAAATAAATATAATAAAAACTAAATGCATTTTCTAAACTGAAAAGCAAAGGCAGGAGAATTACAAATTCAAACCAATTTACACTACAAATAAAGCAAGTTATATAGACCTCAAAATTCACAAAGAAACAAGCAACAAAAAACCCATAATAGTCTTTCTCCTTCACCATCTAGTATGATTCAGTAGCTGAGGGATGGTACAGAAATCTTTAATTTAGGGGGAAAAAACCCTCAAAAGATGCCCAAAAAATAGCCAGGTACAGCAATTACTCATCTATACTTTTTTGGCTAGAAAATATGGCTGCTGTATGAAAGTGGAGTATGAAAGTGTGCTACCACTCATAATCAACTTATAAGAAGAAAATGATATAAACAATTTCCCGAATCTATAGTTTACCATTACATGGACATTTTGCTATCTGATTCAAATGTAGATATTTTGGAAAGAATGTTTGAAGTAAAGAAAATATTGCCTTGTTGGGGATTACAAACTGCTACTGAAAAAATACAAAGAGGAGATTCTATTAATTATTTAGGTTATAAAATAGGGTTATAGAAAATTAGATCACAAAAAGTATAAATTAGGAGAGATCAGTTGCAGCCTCTTAATGACTTCCAAAGATTGCTAGGAGACATTTTCCCAACTATAGCCCACTACTAGGATAAAACTTGATGAATTGATTAATTTAAACAAAACCTTAGATGGTGACAAGGGCTTAAATAGTCCCAGGAAATTATCAGCTGAAGCTGAGAGAGAACTGACTTTCACTGAAGAGAAATTACAGAAGACACCTGTGGATTGTGTGGATCTGACTCTTAACTGCATACTGGTCACACTACCCTTCAAATATTCCCCTACAGGAATGTTAATGCAGAAGGATGATATTATCTTAGATCTTTTCATCACAAGAAAAGATTCATTTAGGCTCTCTTTTCAAAGATTTCAGTTCTTAGCCACTTGGTCCCTTTGTCCCTTCGGCCTGTGGCAAGACAGGAAACACAACATGACAGGAAACCCAAGGCAAAGGCCTGTCCATCTCTGCTAGGAAACAGAAAGGAAGCAGATGGGCTGGGATACCAGTATCTCCCTTGAGGGCCTGTCCCCAGGGACTTCACGTGCTTCCACTAGGCCTTACCACTAGTCCCACCTTCTGCCAGTAGTACTGTGGACCGGGAACAAAGCAATGTTCAAGCACTAAATTAGGGGCTGAAGAGATGGTTCAGCAGTTAGCACTTGTTGCTTTTCCAGATGACTTGGATTCAGTTCCTAGCACTCACATGGCTGCTCACAACTGTCTGTAAATCCAAGTTTCAGAGGATCTGATGCCCTCTTCTGGCCTCCGAGGAAACAGGCACTCACATGGTGCACATTAAATGCTTATTTTACAACAGATCCTGTGATAAATTCTCTTTCTCTATATTAACCTCATTTAATGCTTACAACCACTCTACAAAGTAGGTATAGTGATATTCTCCATTTCACAGATGGGGGCCCTGTGCCCTAATCATAGGCACAGATTCTGGATACTCTTCCAAGTAGAACCAATCTAAAGACTGCAGTGCTTGTGGCCATTGTGCATGTATCATATCTAATAAGAGAATAACCTTTTTTACTTCACATGTAAGATGCAAATAACATTTCAAATACACTTGTAACTTTTACTTTATCCGTTAAGATCTGTTTCTCTTGAAATAGTAGCAGAAACCATACCTTGCTACATGGGGAGTGGGATAGATACGTAAGTCAAAGACTTGTTATGTAGCCCTGGGTGTCCTTGAACCCACAGCAATCTTCCTGCTTCTTCTTGAGTGTTTGCTTTAAAAGTATACTGCACACCTGTCTTATTACATACTTTTAAAAATTATTATATTAACTTATTTATTGCATGTTTGTGTACATGTATGATGGTCAGAGGGAAACTTGCAGGAGTTGTTTCTTTCCTTCACCATGTGGGTTCCAGAGACTGACCTTGGGTCATCAGTGGGCAGTAAGTACATTTCTCGGCTGAACCATTAGTTACTTCACTGGTCCTGTAGTTACATACTTTAAATCAGCACACCAAGTCTTTGGTCATGGTTGGCTAAAATGAACCACAATTTTTTCAATTATTCATTAATTGCATTTTATTGTGGTACACATTTCATTATTCATTTAATCAATAATTTATAAAGTACTTACTGAGTACACTATGCACTAAGACTGGGCATACAAAGTATTTTGTTGGTCTGTTAAATCAATGAAATAATTCATTCCATTAGCCAGTCACAAGGAAATACTGAGCACCCAGTAGTAAAGGACACTGCAGAGATTTGAGATAGAGATATATACAAGCCGGGTGGTAGTGGCACAGCCTTTAATACCAGCACTTAGGAGGCAAAGATAGACAGGTTTCTGTGAGTTTGAGGCCAGTATGGTCTACAGAGCTAGTTCCAGAAGGACAGTCAAGGCTATACAAAGGAACCCAGTCTCAAAAAACAAAAGTAAGCTACAAGAAACATAAAGGAGTTCTGCTTAAATGATACAAATTCTGGAGTCACGGGCATGTAGAGAATGACAAGTTTTGTGAGCAAATATCATTACTTAGGAAAAGAATAAAATGAAGAGGATTCAAACTAAAATGAACGATCAATACTAAAGAATGGTAACAGAGACGAATCCAGCAAAGGAGAGTAAGAAACAGAAAAATGGAAAACTGGTTTCATGGGAGCCAAGCACATAGAGAACTGGAGAAAAGATACTGAGACGTGAGGAGTAGAAAAGAAAATGCAGGCATGAGAGAAGCAATTCTCTTTAAGAAAATTTGACTGCAAAGGGGAAAAATTCAAATATTTTCAAATGCTATGGAGCGTTTGTTTGTTTTTTGAGTTAGGATTTCTCTATGTTGCTCTGGCTATCCTCGAACTCACAGAGATCTGCCTGCCTCTGATATCAATGGTGTGCTTCCCAACCATAAAGGTAGCAAGTTTTCAGAGAGATTTATTAAAGGTTTCTGGATTAAACCCAAAGAACAAGTAAGAAGGTTGACAGAAGAACCTTCCTACTAAAGTGAAAACAGTGCAGATGTAGATTTGGTATAAGTTTTACCATACAATTCTTCTTTTTCTTCTTCTTCTTCTTTTTTTTTTCCAAGACAGGGTTTCTCTGCAGCTTTGAAGCCTGTTCTGGCACTTGCTCTGTAAACCAAGCTGGCCTCAAACTCACAGAGATCCTCCTGCCTCTGCCTTCCAAGTACTGGGATTAAAGGCATGTGCCACCACTGCCCAGCTATACCACACAATTCTTAAATAGGCAGAGGACAGCTTCAAGAAAGGTGAAAAGGAATTTAAATGGGGGAAAGGGTGAGAGAAGAGGAAGAGTGAGTTAGTTAGAACAGAGAAGAGATCTTAAAAGTATTCTAAAGGGCATAGTGCCTAGATAAATTTTCTTAAGGTGTGGCTGTTGAGTTTGCTGATCAAATATTTCTACAAGTAGGTTATATGACTTTCTCCAACTATGCTTGAAATAAGCACATGAACACAGATCATAGCTAAATGTAATGGCACACATGAACAATGCCAGTATTTCAGAGGCAGGGGAAGGAAGACCTGAAGTTCAAGACTTGCTGAGTTGCACAGAGTTCCAGAGCAGCCTAGGGTATACAGCAATTTACCAGAGGCCGAGAAATGAGGGACGCAGGCAAATGTTCTTGCTACTGAGGTATATCCTCAGGCTCAGTGCAGTTTTAATATGCACTCCCCCATGACTCAGGATGCTGAGCATTTTTCATGCATTTATTGGCCTTTTTTTTAAAATAACTAATATTTAAGTATATGGGTGTTTTGCCTGCATGTATGTCTGTGCATGTGTGTGCCTATTGCCCAAGGAGGTCAGACAAGGGTGTCAGATCTCCTGGGACTGGAGTTATAGACAGTTGCGAGCTGGCACGTGGGTTCTGGGAATTGAAACTGGGTCCTCTTGCTCTTAACCACTAAGCCATCTCATGAGCTCTTTTTATTTCTTCTTTTGAGAATTGTTTCTTTAATTCTATCCCACTGATTTACAAGTCAGCTTTTGTTTCAGCACCATGCTGGAACATGAATTTTGTTACAATGAATGGCTCCATAGTATAATTCTCTTTCTACCTAGGATTGCTTTGACTGTGTGTCTTTTGTGTCTTCATACAAATTTTAGGGTTTTGTCTTGAGAAGCATGTCACTAGAATATGTGTTGCAAATGCAGACCACTTTTGGTAATATCGCTATTTTTACAATAGAAATTTTGCCAAACAATGAACATAGGAGATATTTTTCATTATAATGTCTTTTTAAATATCTCTTTTCCATGTTTGAAAGTTTTCATTGTGGAAGTCTTTCACATCTTTGGTTAGGCTTATTTTTGTTGCTGTTAATTATTTGTTTTAGCTACTGTGAATCTTTTCCCTTTCCCTTATTTCTTTCTCAGCAAGTTCATTACTAAAAGAAAAGCAACTAATTTTCATGTGTTGGTTTAGTATCCTTTTGTACTGCTAAGAGCATTTATGAGACCTTAAGAGTTTTCTGGGAGTCTGCAGCACTGGTTCTCAGTCTGTGGGCCAAACGACCCTTTCACAGGGGTCGCATATCAGATATCCCACATATCAGACATCTACATTATGATTTACAACAATAGCAAAATTAGTTATCAAGTAGCAACTAAAATAATTTTATGGTTGGGGGTCACTACAACACGAGGAACTGTATTAAAGGCTCACAGCATTAGGAAGGTCAAGAACCACTGGGTCTTTAGATATAGGGTCATACAAACAGGGATAATTTATCTCCTCCCTTCCCTATCTGGATCTCTTCTTCCTGCTGGTTTCATTGCTTTAGCTAGATTCTCAAGCATCATACCAAGTGGAGTAGATACTTTGTTTCATTTAAAATAATGCTTTCAGCCTGGCTGTGGTGGCGCATGCCTTTAATCCCAGCACTTGGGAGGCAGAGGCAGGCGGATCTCTGTGAGTTCGAGACCAGCCTGGTCTACAAGAGCTATTTCCAGGACAGGCTCAAAAATCACAGAGAAACCCTGTCTCGAAAAACCAACCAAACAAACAAACAAACAAACAAACAAACAAATAAATATTCTTTCAGTTTTTCCTGATCAAGTATTATGTTGGCTGTTGGTCTATCATATTATCTTAATTATGTTTAAGTATGTTCCTTCTTTTTTTCCCTTGGGGCTTTCATCATAAATGTTGAACTTTGCCAAAGGTCTTTTCACATCTATTGGTATGACCGTGTGATGTATGCATATGTAGTGTATGAGCACACCTGCACGTGCTTGACCGTTCATGTGTGTGATGGTCAGAGACTGATGTCAGGTATCGCCTTCTAACCAGTTTCCACTGTATTTCTGAGGGTCATTCACAGCTTCACCATCTCTCACTGAACCTGGACTTCACCTTTTCAATTACAGTGGCTGACCAAGGAGCTACTGGGCTCTCTTATTTTCCCCCATTTCCCTCCCAGCCCCTAGCACTCAGGTGGCAGGCAGGCTGCCATGCCTTTCATATGGGAATGGGAATCTCAACTCAGGTCCTCATGCTTAAGCAGCAAGGACCCTACCCACTGAGTCATCTATCTCCCCAGCCTGGTTTCTGTCTTTAAACATATGTACTGCTATATTATATGTATTGATTTGAACCATTCCTAGATGAAACTCTGGAATGAAACTAACTTGATTATAGTGTATGGTCTCTGCAATGTGTTATGAATTTGGTTTGCAAATATTTTATTGATAATTTTTGTTTCTATGTTCATGATGGAAATTGGTCTAAAGTTTTCTTTCTGTGTACTTATCTGATTTTGGTATCAGGGTAATACTAGACTCACAGAGTGAATTTGTTTGTATTTCTCTGCTTTTTATTTCAAATGACAGAAGCACTGGTGTGAGCTCTTCATTAAAAGTCTAATAGAATTCAGTGGTGAATCTGTGCAGCCTGGGCTTCTCTTTTTTGGAACTCTTCATTGCTGTTTCAATCTCACTGCTTATGGTAGGCCTATTTAAATGGTTTACATCTTCTGGATTTAAGTAGGTCATATGTGTGTAGAATTTATATCCTATCTTCACTTCCCAATTTTCTTCAAATGTAAACTTTCAATAATCTTGTGTCTCAGTTAGGGTTTTCATTGCTGTGAGGAGACACCATGACCATGGCAACTCTTATAAAGAAAACATTTAGTTGGGGTGGCTCGGTCACCATTTCAGAAATTCAGTCTGTTATCATCATGACAGGAGCATAGTGGCATGCTGGCAGACATGGTGCTGCAAGAGTAACTGCAGACAACAGGAAATGGTAGACCGAGACACTGGGTGGTATTCGAACAAGGGAAAACTCAAAGCCTGCCCCCACAGTGATGTACTTCCTCCAACAAGGCCATACCCACTCAAACAAAGCCACACTTCCTAATAGTGCCAGCCTTTATGAGATTATGAGGCACCAAGTACATTCAAACTACCACATCTTGTAAATCTTGTATGCAATGCTCCCTTTTTAGCTCTTTACTCTCTTTCGATTACTTTTGCTAAAAGTTTCTTGATCTTGTTCAGTTTTCCAAAGAACTTTTTGATTTGCTAGTTTTTTGTATTATTCTTTCAATCTTCCATTTCATTAGTTCCTGCCCTGAACTTTCTTATTTTATCTACTGTTTTGGGATTTGGTTTGCTCTTTCTTTTTCTTTCTTTTCTGACTGTGAGGGGTATCATTAGATTTCTTATTTATTTGAGATTTCTCTAATATTTCAATGTCAACCAGATTAAAAACTTCCCTTTTAGACTTGCCTTAGTTGTAATCCCAAAGGGTCTGGTAAATTCTTTTCACTTTCATTTGATTCCTGATTTTTTTTTCAATAGTATCTTCAATAATAAAGGAGAGTACTGTTTACTCTCTGATGTTTTATATTGTCTGTGGTATCTCCTGCTATTGAGTTCTAGTTTTATTCTAGCATGATCTGATAGAAGAGATTATTTTTATTTTTTTTATTTGTTAAGACTTCCTTTATG
The DNA here is from genome assembly GCF_037038515.1 of Microtus pennsylvanicus. NCBI lineage: Eukaryota > Metazoa > Chordata > Mammalia > Rodentia > Cricetidae > Microtus > Microtus pennsylvanicus. Next base: position 100,240,670 of record NC_134580.1, on the reverse strand, counting down.
GTTTAAACTATGATCTGTTTTAAAGAAAGTTCCATGTGCTGTTAAAAGGAATATGTATCTCAGCCTTGCTGGATGAAATATTCTATACATGTCTGTTAAATTCATTTAATCTATGTACAGCTCAGTTCTTAAATTTTTTGATTTTTTAATCTGAATGACCTATCTACTGATCACAGTGAGGAACTAAAGCCATCTATTATAATTTTTCAGAACTTCCATATACTTTGGAGTCTATTAGTTTTGTTTTATAAAGTTGAGAGCCCCAATGTTTGGTGCATAAATCTTTTTATTTCATTTTTTTCCGTTTATTTATTTATTAAAGATTTCTGTCTCTTCCCTGCCACCGCCTCCCATTTCCCTCCCCCTCCCCCAATCAAGTTCCCCTCCCTTGTCAGCCCATAGAGCTATTAGGGTTCCCTGTCCTGTAGGAAGTCCAAGGACCACCCACCTCCATCCAGGTCTAGTAAGGTGAACATCCAAACTGCCTAGGCTCCCCCAAAGCCAGTACGTGCAGTAGGATCAAAAACCCACTGCCATTGTTCTTGAGTTCTCAGTAGTCCTCATTGTCCGCTATGTTCAGAGAGTCCGGTTTTATCCCAGGATCTTCCAGACCCAGGCCAGCTGGCCTTGGTGAGTTCCCAATAGAACATCCCCATTGTCTCAGTGTGTGGGTGCACCCCTCGCGGTCCTGAGTTCCATGCTCGTACTCTCTCTCCTTCTGCTCCTGATTTGGACCTTGAGATTTCTGTCCGGTGCTCCAAAGTGGGTCTCTGTCTCTGTCTCCTTTCATCGCCTGATGAAGGTTAATATTCAGGAGAATGCCTATATGTTTTTCTTTGGGTTCTCCTTATTTAGCTTCTCTAGGATCACTAATTATATGCTCAATGTCCTTTGTTTATGGCTAGAAACCAAATATGAGTGAGTACATCCCATGTTTCTCTTTTTGGGTCTGGCTTACCTCACTCAGGATAGTGTTTTCTATTTCCATCCATTTGCATGCAAAATTCAAGAAGTCCTTGTTTTTTACTGCTGAGTAGTACTCTAATATGTATAAATTCCATACTTTCTTCATCCATTCTTCCATTGAAGGGCATCTAGGTTGTTTCCAGGTTCTGGCTATTACAAACAATGCTGCTATGAACATTGTAGAGCATATACTTTTGTTGTATGATAAGGTCTCTCTTGGGTATATTCCCAAGAGTGGTATTGCTGGGTCCAGGGGTAGGTTGATCCTGAATTTCCTGAGAAACCGCCACACTGCTTTCCAAAGTGGTTGCACAAGTTTGCATTCCCACCAGCAGTGGATGAGTGTACCCCTTTCTCTACAACCTCTCCAGCAAAGGCTATCATTTAGCCATTCTGACAGGTGTAAGATGGTATCTTAAAGTTGTCTTGATTTGCATTTCCCTGGTGCATAAATCTTTTAACAATTGTTTAATTAATTAATTGATAGATTTTAGTGTGTGGAGACATGCAAGCCAGCCCACACCTTTGGAGGTCAGAGGATATCTTGTTGAAGTTGGTTCTCTCTTTCCACAGTGTCAGTCCCCAGGATCAAACTCAAATCATAAGACCTGCAGGACGCACCTTAAGCTGCTAGGTCATCTTGCCTGTCTAACTGTTCCATCTTTTTGATGAACTGTTCCTTAGTATATATGGCCTTTATCTTTTCTGGTTAATTTGGCTTTAAGTCTATTTTATCAGAGAGCAGAATAGATACATCACTTGTTTTCAGTTTGCATTGCTTGAGATATTAACTTAAATCCTTTCTCTTTCAGTCCATGTTTGTCTTTGCTGTGGATACTTTAACAGTATTCTTTCTTCCAATAAAGGAACAGGAGGGTCTTTCCATAATTTTGTATTCTTTAATTTCCTTCATCAGTGTTTTGTAATTTTCAATGTAGGGGTTTCTCATCCCTTTTAAAATCCCAAGTGTTTTAATTGTTTTGTTATTAATATAAACAGAATTGTTAATATGTTCCAACAGTTCATCACCTGTAAAAAGAAGCAGAACTGATTTTTGTGTCTTGGTTTGTAATCTTAAGTTTTACCAGATTTGCTAGTTTTACCCATCGGTTTTGTGTGTGTGTGTGTGGGGGGGGAGTGGGTATTCCTAAATCTTTAATCGTTTGAGACAGCTTCTTACTGTGTATCTCTGGCTGGCCTGGAACTCATTAATTGCACTAGGCTAGTTTTAAGCTCACAAACATCCACTCCCAAATGCTGGAACTAAAGCAAGTGCTGCCACACTCAGTCAACTTTCCATTCTTGTTTAGTAGCTGTGAGCTAATTATACTACAAGGAAGTACATTTTGGATTATCTTCTCCTAATTACTTTAATCCTTCACTTTGTTTTTTTTTTAATTTATTTATTTATTAAAGATTTCTGTCTCTTCCCCGCCACCGCCTCCCATTTCCCTCCCCCTCCCCCAATTAAGTCCCCCCCCCAGCCTGAGAAGCAATCAGGGTTCCCTGTCCTGTGGGAAGTCCAAGGAACCCCTACCTCCATCCAGGTCTAGTAAGTTGAGCATCCAAACTGCCTAGGCTCCCACAAAGCCAGTGCGTGCAGTAGGATCAGAAACCCATTGCCATTGTTCTTGAGTTCTCAGTATTCCTCATTGTCCGCTATGTTCAGAGAGTCTGGTTTTATCCCAGGATCTTCCAGACCCAGGCCAGCTGGCCTTGGTGAGTTCCCAATAGAACATCCCCATTGTCTCAGTGTGTGGGTGCACCCCTCGCAGTCCTGAGTTCCATGCTCGTACTCTCTCTCCTGCTCCTGATTTGGACCTTGAGATTTCAGTCCTGTGCTCCAATTTGGGTCTCTGTCTCTGTCTCCTTTCATCGCTTGCTGAAGATTAATATTCAGGAGGATGCCTATATGTTTTTCTTTGGGTTCTCCTTATTTAGCTTCTCTAGGATCACTAATTATAAGCTCAATGTCCTTGGTTTATGGCTAGAAACCAAATATGAGTGAGTACATCCCATGTTCCTCTTTTTGGGTCTGGCTTACCTCACTCAGGATAGTGTTTTCTATTTCCATCCATTTGCATGCAAAATTCAAGAAGTCCTTGTTTTTTATTGCTGAGTAGTACTCTAATATGTATAAATTCCATACTTTCTTCATCCATTCTTCCATTGAAGGGCATCTAGGTTGTTTCCAGGTTCTGGCTATCACAAACAATGCTGCTATGAACATTGTAGAGCATATACTTTTGTTGTATGATAAGGCCTCTCTTGGGTATATTCCCAAGAGTGGTATTGCTGGGTCCAGGGGTAAGTTGATCCCGAATTTCCTGAGAAACCGCCATACTGCCTTCCAAAGTGGTTGCACAAGTTTGCATTCCCACCAGCAATGGATGAGTGTACCCCTTTCTCCACAACCTCTCCAACAAAGGCTATCATTGGTGTTTTTGATTTTAGCCATTCTGACAGGTGTAAGATGGTATAATCCTTCACTTTGAACATATAGTTAATGATTCTCTTGTGGCTATCTTCTTCAAGAGCATCAACTATGAGCTGGAAAGAATGTCAGTGCCTGCCTTTAATCCCAGTACTCAGGAGACAAATACAGGCAGTCAGATCTCTGAATTCGAGGCCAGCCTGGTCTACAGAGTGAGTTCCAGGACAGCGAGAGCAATACTTGAGAAAAACTCAAGGGACTCGGTCTCAAAACAAAACAAAGAATATTAACTATGGTCCATTGTGTGGAAGGGCACTTGCCATCCCGCCTGACCATTGATTGAGCTTGATTCCAGAAAACTACATAATGGAAGGAGAGAACTAACCCTACAAATAGTCCTCTGACTTCTACATGTACACGACATACACAGTGTTAGTCAAATTCCCTGCCAGAGGAGATATTAGCAATGTAGTCTACCCCTTCTCCAAAGGTCCCAACAACAGGCAGATGCATGATTCCACCAAAATTCACTCTAGGGAGCCTATTAATTTATTGGGCTTCCTTGCAGAGCACTGATAAGGGGGCTACTACTTAAGAGAGGGGATGCTGGTGCTCTCCCCCCAACAGACCACACCCAATAGAGATGAGGGCTTTCCCGTAGCTGCACAGATGGAACCCTTCTCTAGTCTTTAGAAGCCCCCACTTTTAGCTGGTGCTGGGATATTTAGGTCCTCCTGCTTATAAAGCAAGTTCTTTACTGAAAATTATCTCAACATAAACTTTTTTTTTTGTTGAGACATTGAGTTTCTGTGTAGTCCTGGCTGTCTTGGAACTCACTCTGTAGACCAGGCTGGCCTTGAACTCACAGATCCACCTGACTCTGCCTCCCAAGTGCTGGGGCTGGGATTAGAGGCATTCGCCACCACCCCACACCAGGTAAACATTATTTCTAAATGCTTTCATTTCCTGGGTTTACAGGTATGTGCCACAATGGCCAGCTCTTATCATTTTTTTTTTTTTGGTTTTTTGTGACATGGTTTCTCTGTAGCTTTGGAGCCTGTCCTGGAACTAGCCCTTGTAGACCAGGCTGGCCTCGAACTCACAGAGATCCACCTGCCTCTGCCTCCCAAGTGCTGGGATTAAAGGCATGCGCCACCACCTAGGTCTTATCTTTTCAAAATAAATCTTATTATATTATTCTCCTTCACCTCAAGGATGAACTAAAACCCCTTAGTATGGTATTTGACTGTTAAGTGTACAGTCCTAAGAGACCCAAAACAATTCAACATGTATACAATCAACTGATTTTCTACAAGAATGCCAAGACAGTTAATGAAAAAAAAAAAGAGAGAGACCTGTGTCAGTTTTTCCACAGCGACAAGATACCTGCTATAAGCTTAAGAAGGAGGATTTGTTTGGGTCAGCTTCAGAAGTACAGCTGGCTTCAAAGCTCCTGGGCCTAGCTGAGAGCAGACTATCTTAACAACAGAAGATGTGACACAAGAGCTTCTTCACCTTATGGCAGGAAGCAGACAACAGTACAAAATGGACCAGGGCCAAGATTTCCTCCGCCCAACAGCTATTCAAATACTGGATCCATTAGAAGATGAAACCACTGTTTAGGTCAGAGCCCTCATAAACTCTCTGGAAACATTCTCACAAATACAACTAGAGATATGCTTTACTAACACCCCTTAGGGTCTGTCAATCCAATCAAATTAACAAGATTGACCATGACAAGTTTCTTCAGCATGCTGGGACAACTGAATAAACCACATGCAAAGCAAGGTTCTATCATATCATATGGGAAAACCAACTCAAATGAAACAAAGGCCTCAATAGAAATAAAATTGTGTAACTTTTAGAACAGGAAAAATGTCTATAACCTTGGATTTTATATTTATTTCTTAAATTTGATAATAAAAAGCAGAGACAACCAATAAAAAAATATAAAACTGAAATCATCAACAGTCAAAACTTCAAAAAATACTAGTGACAAACTGAAAACACAACCTACAAAATCGAGGACAAAAATTACAGATTATGTCTGATTGAGTTTGCCACCTAGAGTACATAAAGAATGACAGCTCAATAACAATGTCAGATATAAAATGAACAAAGGGGGGGAGAAGGAGAGATGGCTCAGTGGTTAAGAGCACTGGCTGCTCTTTCAGAGGTCCTGAGTTCAATTCCCAGCAACCACATGGTAGCTCACAACCATCTATAGTGGCAATTTAATGCCCTCTTCAGCCATAAAGTTGACAGAGCACTCATAGTAAATCTTTAAAAATGAACAAAGGGAGCCTCAATAGTCACCATGCCCTGACTGCCATGACAGCCTGACAGCCCCTGAACCATGAGCTGAAGCAAAGTCCTTAAGGAGGACGAAGACAAGGACAACAATTACATGGAGGTGAGAGCTGAAGAGATGGCCCAGTGGTTAAGAGCACTGGCTATTTTCCCAAAGGACCGGAGTTCAATTACCAGTTACTACATGGTGACTCAAAACCTTCTGTAACTCCAGATCCAAGAGATCCAACAGCCTCTTCTGTTCTCTGTAGACACAATACATATGTCATGCAGACACGTAACAGAAAGTAAAACAGTCATATATACTTTTTTTTTTTCCAAGACAGGGTTTCTGTGTAGTGTGACAGAGTCCCAGAGATCTTAGTACAACTGACTCTATGGTAGAAGTACCATTCTGGCTGTAAAACTCAGCATGTAGACAGCACCTGCCAAAACTAAAACACAGGCCTAATCCATCAAAGTCCACGAGGAAGTCACTACATATACTAACCTTGCGTTTTTGCTTCTGTAGTTCTGCTTGAACCCAGGATTTAAGACCAGACTGAGCAACATAGCAAGACTCCATCTCAAAATTAACTACTCTGGGAGGGTGTGTAGGAGAAAAAAATATACAGGAAACAAACACAATATTCTTTTCATGCTGAAAAGACAATGAGTTGATGATGGACGGTTTTACATCAGAATATTTTGATCACGACCTTTATAGTGCTCTCAGAGACGTGGGTAATCTGTTGGGTAGCCCAGCACAGATTTACAATGCTTTGGTTTCAAAACCAGGGCAAACTGCTAAATCAGTCATCAAATATTTACTGAGTCCACACGTAATTTGTAGTGCCAAATCTGTGTTTACAACACTCAGTTTTTTACTTTCTTAGCATTCTATTTTATTTTGGTATATAATACTCATACATAGTGCAAAATGTGATGTTTTGAAACACGTTTGATGTATATTGATCAAAGTGGAGTAATTAATATATCCATCACCTCAAATGCTTTTCACTTCTTGCTGACGAAATACTTGAAATCCTTACCATTATCCTGAAACATATAGTGCATTACTGTTACCTGTAGTCAGCTGACTGCAAGAGAACATCAGAACTTAGTCATTCTGTCAACCAACACTGCACCTGTTGCCCAACCTTTCCCAATTGCCCACTCCCTACAAGACTGGAGTTTGTTTCGTTTTTGCAGTTTTGGGATCAAACCAAGGGCTTCAGTTGGAGATACAGCTCAGCAGTAGTGTGTTTACCTACATGTGCAAGGACCTGGACTGGATTATTTGTATGCACACACACACAAACACACACACCCTATTGCACGCTAGGCAGGCACTCTGCTATTGCGCTACACATCCTCCCTGTACAGACTAGATTTTCAAACTCAAGACAGTATATATTTGGGGAAAAAGAAAAGTAGGTCCAAACCAGGAATAGTATACATCTGCAATATAAACTAAAAAACAAAACAACAAAACCAGAATCAGGTGACTGCAAAACAGAATTATACTAGAGCTCCAAAGAAGAACAAAAACACTCCTTAAACTATTCCATAAAAAAGAAAAAGAAAGGAACACTTGTAAATTCTTTTAACAAAGCCAGTATTAACTCTGATACCAAAACCAGACAAATATCTAACAGAAAAATTATAGATCAATTTTTCTGATGAACATCGATGTAAAAATTCTCAACAATGCATTTTTTAAAAAAGATTTATTTATTATGTACACAGTATTCTGTCTGAACATATGTCTGCATGCTAGAAGAGGGTATCAGATCTCATTATGGATGGTTATAAGCTGCCATGTGGTTGCTAGGAACTAAACTAAGGAAGAGCAGCCAGTGCTCTTAACTTCTGAGTCATCTCTCCAGCCCTCAACGAGGTATTTTCAAGAGCACTGACTACTTTATTAAAGGGCCCAGGTTTGATTCCTAGCACCCACATGGCAGCTCACCATTCTAGGGGAAGCAATTCTAGGGGATGCAACACCTTCTTGTGGCCTCACTGGGTACCAGACACACACATGGTGCACAGACATATTCGCAGCAAAACACTCAAACATATAAAATAAAAACTAATAAATATAAATTTGGTTTTTTGTTTGAAATGTTTTTTAAGCCAAAGTAAAAACACATCAATAAGATTATCCTATCCTTTTCCAGGATCTAACCAGGTAAATGAATGGGAATAAAAAAGATCATATTGAATAAATTAACCCGTACCCAGAAAGACAAATGTTGCATGTTGTCTCCCATCTGAGGATCCTAGCTCCAAATATTCAGGTATGAGTACATATTCTGGAGTAACTTTAGAAACCAGGAAAGTAAAAAAGGGACCATGGGGGCGGGAAGCACAAGAGAGAAGGAAAAACAGGGTACAGATGATCTGAAGGGGAAAATGGGAAAAACAGGGGGGCTCTGGTTAGGGAAGGGGACAGAAATAAATACAGAAAGTATGTCTGAAAGTCTTAAGAAATCATACTATTAACCATCCTAAAATACCTATAGTACACTTAAGTCAGTGTACAAATCTACATATACAGTTTAATGAAATTTTTCCATCTGGGCTTACAATGCTACATCCAAGTGCCAAAGACCATCTAACAAAAACCCCAACACCAGGTACAAGAAGCCCTCTTTTGAACTGTTGACCAGGGTTGCCCAAGAGACTCTAGAACATTATAGGCTCTTCTTATTACCCTTGGCCGTACCCCAACGGTGGAAAGTAAGTCCCTATTGCTGAAGACACCATGCTTTCAGACACAGGGCTCAGAGGCTCCTAAGCTAGAACCAACCTGAAAGCCTCCTCCCTTGGAACTAGCTTTCAAGGCACCAGAAAATACCATGAAAGCTTCCAAAGAGGGGAAGAAACCAACAATCCTATAAACCACAATCACCAACAAGGTTTGATAATCCTATGGCACAGTAATAGTACACATACTTTGCTGGTAACCAATAGCTTTCTAACTGGAATTATCAACAGTTCAATGAAAGGTAAATGATGTCTGGAACTGGAAACCTAGTCACCTACCCAGGCCTAGCGAGTTCATGAATCTTGAAGAACCCACACTCAGCATTTACTAAGCTACCATAATCCCTAACTACACATAAGTATAGTCCTCACCCCTCATAAGGAAACTTCTCTTTCCAATGGATGGACACCATACAAAAAAATCCACAAGCAATCAAAATGCGGAGCTGTGGGACCTAGCCCCAACAGATATCTCTGTAACACAACTCTAAGACTCAGGGATCAATGCAGAAGAGAGCCCAGAAAGACTGTAAGAGCCAGAGGTACAGAGAATTTGAAAGTTTCTCTTAGGAATGTCAGAAGCTATACCCATTTCCAAAAGTGACAATCACATTAACAGGGATTAAAACTTGAACAGGATTTGGGGAGGCGGTATGGGAGAGATAGGCATATGAACTCTTAACATTCAGTCAACAATAAGTGCTATCAGAAACCCCACAGGAGAAAATTTAAAGCAGTCTGTCCTCAAGGAACTTACAATGTTGACAAGAGGAGGTTAACGCAAAGAAAGCTATCATTAGCTAAACAAATAAACTAGTGTGGCTCAAATAATAAATGTAAATTATACATAAAAAACAAAAAGCATGATCAGAAGTACTAGCGGTTACAGAGTGAATATAGAAGGCTCAGAAGGTGGATAAAGAGGGATGGGCAAAAAAAGAATCAAGAGGATGAGTCAAGAAAGAGGAAGAAACACACAAGTCAATCATGACACAGAAAGGTAAAAGGAGACAAAACTCAGCAGAACCACCAGTCTTGAACATCCTGGATCAGGAGCGAGTGGAAGACACAGGTGGTTGGAGCCACTCTACAGAAGACCTTAAAGACTGAACAATTTTCTGACTTCATGAAATAATTGATACAACCATTCGGAAAGTAAGGTCTGAGGGTGCTTGGGTTTGCTTATGAGGAGAACTGCTTAAAGGAAAAGCCCAAAATTCTAACCTGTTTTAATAACTGTTACATAAACACCATGTATGTACAAGACTAATAAAGTAGGAGAGGAAGCTCAGAATGAGGAGGGTTCTAATTTTGCATGATTTTGAGTTTCACGAGATAGCAATTTATTAGTTATTAAGTGGCTGGCCAGATTATGACCAGTGAGCTGAGGGAAAGCATAAGTATGGATGCATTTTAGAACTATGGAAGGCTGATCCTTAAAATACAGAAACAGTCAAGCTCCAGGGAATCAGATAAGACAAGTATGGGAGAAACCAACTAAATTTAACTGAAATTGGACTAGTAAATGGGAAGGAAAAAAGTCCAACATCTAGGAAAAAAGACTGATCTTGGGCAGGAACACAGACAGAGTCCCATCCTGGAGAAAAGGCAGCATAAATAAGTAAGCAGTAAAGGAATAATAATAATAATAATAATAATAATAGCAGCAAAGACACCATTTAAGATTTTCTTTTTAATATTTACTTAATACTATTTTCAGTGCATAAAGTTTTGTCTGCATGTATGCCTGTGCACCATGTATGTGCCTGGTGTTTGTGGAACAACAAGAGGCTTTAGATCCTATGGAACTGGAATTACAGATGGTTGTGAGCACAGATGAGTTCTAAGAACTAAATCCCGGTCCTCTAGAAAAGCAGCCAGTGCTCTTAACCAATGAAGCATTCTCTCTCTGGCCCCATTTAAAATGGATGGGCAATAGGGTATACACCTTTTTAAAAAAGAGAACTTTAATGAATTTAATTTAAAATTCCAAAGAGTAAGAAGATTATCATTGTCCTTTTGTAGATGAGGATAATGAGGCACAGAAAAGCAATTTGCTTGATTATACAATACAGTATAGTGTGGTAAAGGGCACACCTACTGCCCAGACCTGGTTTCTAAGTAAACATCTGCTGGGTGCCAAAGCTTTTATACATAGGTTTGATGTGTGTGGGTGTTATATACCTATACATTGTGCAGTACATACAGTGAAGATAATTTCTGAAGGAAAAATATAATATGCTCTCCATTCTCCTTTCTGTCTTTTCTTCATTTAACTAAAGCTATTATACACACACACACACACACACACACACACACACACACACCTTTTTTGTTTGTTTGTTTGTTTTTCAAGACAGGTATCTCTGTGTAGACCAGGCTGACTTTGAGCTCATAGAGATCCTCCTGCCTCTGACTCCTGACTGCTGGGATTAAAAGTGTGTGCCACCGTCCAGCTATTCTTTTTAATATAGTCACAGTCAGGATTGTGACAATTAAGATAAAAAGGAGTCATTTATTGTTCAGCTCCAAGCCTCAAAACTGAGGTTTTTTTTTTCTTTTCTCAAAACAAAGTTTCATTATGTAACCTAGGTCGGCCTTGAATTCATGGCTCTCTAGCCTCCACCTCCCCAGGCTGTGATTACTGACCAATGCTACCACACCTAATTTCAAAATTTGACCTTTGTGTATGTATATTTGTAACAGAACAAGAGTTTTGAGGAAGACATTGTCTACACTCAAATAGTTTTTTCCCTTATCAAGAGCTTGAACCTGACCATCTGTTGCATTGCATGAGACAAAGTAACAAGAATCTAATCGCAAGCTGAGGGAGGGCACATACATAAACACCAGTACTTGGACCCAGCCTTGGTCTATAGTGAGCCTCTTGTCTATTACAAAAAGAAAAATATAGTACATGTAATGGAGGGGGTTTTTTTTGGCAGAAAGAAGAGGGGGAAAAAAAGAGACTACATTGTGTATGTGATTGACTCATCCAAGATACTGGGTGAACATTGAGGTTTCAACCTCCAGGATTTCAGAATATGGTCATATTTGGAGTTTAATAAAGTGATTAAGTGAGGTTACTAGTGTGGGGCTGTTGCTAAAATGCATCCTCATGGGAAAACATAAAAGACATCTACCCCTGGGAAACCAATGAGTTTACTGGATTTCCTTATCACACATAGGTAACGGGTTACTTACATGAGTGTGGCGCTCTCTTTCACTGACCAAGGCCCCACCAGAAGATCTTTACTCAGGAGGAATGAAAGTTTTCCCACAGCCACACAGATGCAGCCTCCTCCCCTAGGTTTCACCAGCCTATAGACTCTAGCCCTCCCTGATGCCCTGAACAATTAGTACAGAGTTGTATACAATAGCTGGTATGGAGTGGCTCAGCACTCAAGGAAAGATTTAGTGACCCCCCCCTCAGCCATTTATGAGAGGAAGTAAACAGTTCAATAAGCCCAGACGGGATGCTCTTTTCTATGCAGGCATCCCGTCTGGGCTTATTGAACTGTTTACTTTTAAACAGTTAAAACTGAAGAAGATGTTTGTTTTACTTTTAGAAGAATTGTGTACAACAGGGGTCACAATCCAAAACGCCTGGAATCTAAGAAGATGAGGCACTGGGGATGCATGCACACAGGGAACTCCATAGCAGGACAAGGGAGCAAGAGTCATCTGTAGCCAAGGTGAGAAGTCTCAGAGAAAACCAGTACTTGCCAGTACCTTGACCTGGGACTCTCTGCTTCCAAGGCTGTGTAGAAATGAAGTTCTTTATCTAGTCTGTGGTACTGTTATGGCAGCCCTTCTCCACCAATACCTTCTCCAAGTTAAAATCATTTACAGAACAGAATAAAATACAGTAACTTGGAGAGAATCTAGAGGAATGGGTCTGATCTCCACTTTCCTGGACAGTAATGAGAACGCTTTCAAGCTCTTTTATTCTCATGTAGAACTGGCACAATAAACTGGAGGAAGCAAATATCATCTTCCTGGTTCCAGAGCTGGGATTTCTGAATCTATGAAGTGGTTTGAATGGTCCTAATAGGCTCATATGTTTGAATACTTGCTCCCCAGTTGGTAGAATTGTTTGGGAAAGAGATTAGGAGGTGTGGCCTTGTTGAAGGAGGTGTGTCACTGGGGACAGGTATTGTGGAACATTAGTTTAAGATGCGTTACATTCATTTATGCTGTGGAATATTTGTTTAATGATGCAAAGATGTGCTGCATTCTTTTCTGTTGCATTTGTTTAACTCTGTAAAGCTGTGTCACTTTTGTCACTTTGCCTGCCTAAAACACCTGACTGATTTATGAAGCGCCGAATGGTCAATAGCCAGGCAAGAGAGAGAATAAATATGAGAAATCTAGGCTCAAGGGAGGAGAACAGGACAACAATGGCCAGCCACCCAGCCACAGAATAAGAAGAACAAAATACAGAATAAAGAAGGGTAAAAATCCAGAGGCAAACCTTAGTTAGAGAGAAACAGAGTAATTTAAGTTAGAAAAGCTAGCTAGAAACAAGTCAAATTAAGGCCAGGCACTTATAAGTAGGATAAGTCTCTAAGTTTTTATTTGGGAGGAGGGTGGCAGGCCCCAAAGAGTAAAAAAATTCAACTCCAAGCAGGTTTTGAGGTTTCAAAAGATTCATGCCATTCCCAGTATTCCTCTGTGCCTTCTGCAGAGGACCTGGCTTCAATTCCCAGCACTCATAAGGTGGCTCAAAAGCACCTCTAAGTCTAGTTCCAGGAGACCCAAAGCCTCCTTCTGGCCTCCTTGGGAACCAGATACTCATGTGGTGCACAGATAAACATGCAGACAAAACACCCACACACATACAATAATAAAATTTAAGCCACCAATAAAATGCTTTCTTTTCTAAGGTGCCTTGGTCAGGGTGTTCTGTCAAGGCAATAGAAAACTAAAACACTTAGGGTTTTACAGGGTTAAAGGCCATCAGACAGCAGAGCAAAGAAAGCCAAGAGCTCACATTTTGATCCACAACCAAAAGGCAGAGGGAGTTAACTCAAAAGGGTGTCCTTGTCCATCTTGAAGACCTTACTTTACCACTCCAAACTCTCACAAGTTTCCATCTACTGTATCCAAGAGTTGTTCATGCTTTAGAGTTAAGTGTGTAGCAGGTGCATAAGTCTCTCTCAGAGGACATCCATACCGTGTCAAGAAGAAAGGGTTACAAGAAACAATGAGACTCAGTTTTCATGAAATAAGAAGCAAGGTAAAGGTCAAAGAGGGTAAGAAGGTTGGGAGCTCATGATATCTCATGGAACTTGAGTTCCATTTCCAGGACCAACATGGTAGAAGGAGAAAAATGACTCCTACGTGTTGTCCTCTGAAATCGACATGTGCACTCAGGTGAAGACACACACACACACACACACACACACACACACACACACACACACGACTCAATTTAAGGGCCAGCAACACTTGCTGCCAAGACAGGTGACCTGAGTTTGTTCAGTCCCTGGAAACCACAGGATGGACCCCAGAAAGCAGTTCTCCGATCCCCATACATGTTCTCTGGCATGTGTGTGTAGGTGCACGCCTCGCACACGTGCATGCAACTAAATAAATAAATGTAAAATTGTTTTCTAAAAGCCCAGAAAAGTCATCTACAATAGTGCCCATCAAGAAATTTTAAAAATTCTGATTTTTAAGCTGAAGTTGCCTAGGTTATAAGCTATCAATAAAATGGCGAAAACCAATAAAAAAAAAGTAGGATACAATCACTGTCGTTTTAAACTTTTAAAATTTAAAATGTTGTATTTTCTATCTGCCTTTAACACCAGTCCTAACAGCTACTTAAGCATACCCAATTTTATTTTCTTTCAAGAATAATAATGACACAGACATAGATTCTGTTCCTATGAACTTATTTTTAGATTCTACCATTTTGGCTAATTTCATTAACAATTCAAATGGAGAAGATAATGGATTAACGGTGTCCAAGTCACAAGTGTGGCTCATATATGGTTCCCGACTCATCTATCATACCATTTTCAACACAAAAATAATTTGTTTTTAAAACCTACTTCACAAAATACCTAGACTTACAGAGATTTTAAAAGTCATGCTGTTTAAAAATAGATGTTGTGCACCGAATGGGAAGGGAGGCCCCATTCTGAAATAAATTAATATTGATCAGTCTGCACAGAATGAGGGTGAGACAATGCCCACACCATACCTGGCAGTCTGCAGATTTGTGTGGCCGTAAACGTAAGGCGGCCACACAGGCCAGGGTTACCAGTGCCAGCTCAGCAGTTGAGCTCTGGGAGAAAAGGCGGCATCTACACATAGGCCACTCCGGAGAACTAGAACTTAACAGCCAGCCTTTCTGGAAGCGAATGGAGAATGTGGCGCTGGTGCCGGGAAAGTCTGACAACACACGGGGTTGCTGGGGGCTGGGGAGCTTCCAGGGCTACTATGCCGAAGGCGTACCGCAAACGCCGGGGGGCTAATATTAATTTATACCCCACCCCTAGGAGGGCCGAGGAAAGGGCTCGACCTTACCTTGTCATCCTCGCATCTCTTGCCCAGGCCCTCCCTGGCCTGCAGCCGGCTGCTCAGGCGGTCGTAGTCGGCCTCCTTCTGGTCGATCTGCTTCTTATGCGTATCCACCAAGAGCAAGAGGTCCGAGTTGCGCTTCTCCAGGCGCCCACGGGCCACCTCGGTGCGCTGGACTTGGCCCTGCAGCTCGGCCACCTCCTCCTGAAGCAGAACGTGGCGCGAGGAGATGCTCCAGTAGTTGAAGGCAAGGACGACGATGACCAGCAGCAACACCACCAGCACGAAGGAGGGCAGCCGGCCGGCCCGCCGGTTAGCCCCGAAACCCACCATGGGGCCGGTAGCTCCGCCGACGCCGCCGACACCTGCGGGCAGCGCCGGCCTGCGCTCCGAGCCGCCTCGGGACCAGGACCCCCGGAGGCCGGCCTATCTGCCGGAGCGCGGAAGGGGGCGGGGCGTCGCGAGTCCTCCCCGCCCCCTCGGCGCTCCCTGCCGCGAGCCCTCCAAGAGTCGGAGCGCAGCGGAGCAGGCGCCCGCCGCAGGGGACCGGGAGAAGGAGGCGTCGGTATCTGACGCCCCACGCCTCAGGGCTGGGGGCGGGGATGCGGGCCGGAAGGGGGCGGGTTTTCTTCGTCCCCGCCCATCGGCTAGGGCAGGGGCGCCCGGGGGGCCATTAGCTCGTTTCCGCCGACGCCCCCTCTTCTCGCGAGATAGTGGGTTTACTCTCGTCCCCTTGCGGTCCTGTCTCGCGAGGGTTCTCTGGAGGCTGGGGTGCGCGGTCGGGGTCGCGCCGAGTACCTGGGTGGGTGTGCCTACTGCTGCTACCTGGGTGGATCTTTTGAAGCCAGGTCTAGGGAGAGCCTGCTTTAAGCTGCCCTTTGGCAGTTTTGCCTGGTCAGGAATTCTGGGATTGATAGCATCAAGTAGGGAAGGCTCTAGGTGAGGTGCGACCAGAGAGGATGTCTAGAAAGGTTTTCTTCTTGTCCTTTTTTTGTGCCAATGACGTGGGAAAACCAAAACCAACAGTTAACATCAGCCCACAAAACAGCGGTGCCCAGACAATACGAAAAGAAAGCCAGAGAACCTAAGCTGTAGGAAGCTCTGGGATTGAGATGTGTTAGCAGCCTGGTTTCCAAGGTTACTGCTGTCACGGACAGAAAGAATTCCAGAACGCGGTGCTCCTATTTTAAAACGCTCTGCTGCTTGGGGTTGGAGACAAAGTCCAGAAGCTGCCCTCAGTGAATGGCAGCTAATGCGCCGTTACTGACGGCTGACACATTCCGAATTAGCAATAGCAGCGCTTACAAGCTGTTTCTGCACGCCTAGTTTTATATCCCTTCTCCCCCAATAACAGTTTAACAGAAAGCCAGGGAACAAAGATATTCGGAAACTTCAAAGTCCTCTCTCTATCTCTTCTGAACTAGGCTTAAAGCCAAGTGACTCTTAACACCGTTGGTCACAACAGGTATCATTCAGTGCTCCGGAAAATTACTGCTTTATTATTATTTATTATTTATTATTATTATTATTCGTGTTTAAGCAAACTTACTGGGTTTCACCTGTGTAGGCAGGAGGTGGATTTGCTACTCCGGGTCAAGAACTTTGAACAGTATAAATCCTCAAGAACACAAACTAATTTAGTGTATTTATTCAAACCGCCTGATAGTTTTGAGACAGGAAGACTTCTCATCTTTGAATAATTGTTTCTCTGCTTCCTGTGTATTTCAAAAATAAAATTTATCTGCTTCCAAAAAATATTGTACCTTCACCGACGGATATCTCTTGTATATTGTACAAAAAAACCAACACAGAACTGTAACTATTTGGTTCACATCAAAGTTGAACTGTTAGCCTGGAAGGTTAGTTTTGCCTGTACTTAGAGCACTTGGGAGGTTGAGGCAGGGGTTCAAAGCCGGCTTGGACTGTGGACGAAGTGGATGTCTCAAAAAGTTGAACCCTGACTTCAGAAGATCTGAGAAGTCTTCTCCACTTTGGCAAAATTAAGTCAGGTCAAAAATGGAATTTAAAAGAATTATTACATTTACTTATGGGAGGGGGCATGCATGCCTTTGCACACGTGTAGAGGTCAGAAGACAACTTGCAAGAGTGAGTTCCCTCCTTAAAAATGGGTCCTGGGGATCGAACTCAATCAAGACTGTGCAGCTCGGCAGCAAGTGCCCTTTCCTTCTGCATCCTCTCACGGCCCCAGATTGGAAATCGTAACCATTTATTCTACTAATATTAGCTACATGTTATCTCAGCCAGTAGTTGAAAATCCCCTAAATGCTATTAACTGCTTAAAGTGCTGCTCTTCCCAAGGATATTTTCTTTTTAACTGGGATTTGACAGCTCTGCATTATACGAAACACACTGGGAATTGCTGAGCTGACACTTAAAGGACTCTTCCTCTCCCCCTTAATACCCCCCCCCCCCCCGTCCCACAGTTACCTCCTCAACCTATTCCCTTAATAGTGAGTCTAATATAGAAATCACTGAGGGAGTGTATAAGTGAATTCAGATAACCAGTTTATGAGTTAGGTATTGACCAATTAAGGCAGACATCAGTTCTTTAAGTCAGGTTATGAAGATTAACCCCAATGATGAAATACACGGACTGTGTGTATTCCTCGGTATGATGTGGTGCTGGCAATGCCCCACAGTTCTCTTGATGATGAGAAAAACATCCAACAAATCCAAGTGGAGAGATGAAGGCGTAAGTCACAAACAATGCCACACCAATGTGGGATTATGATTAATAGGGTGATATTTATTTAAAGGGGAAAAAACTTACAGATCACTGTCCCAGGCAACGGCCCTCTACGCAACGCAACCAAGAGTCTAGTCGCCGGCGGAGCAGGAAGTGAAGAGAGAGAGGAGAGGGAAGTGGCCGCTTTTTTAAAGGGAGAGAGACCACGCCCCAAGGGGCTGGTATCTCAGCGGCGATAGGCTGGAGGAGTGGGAGGACCTCCCGCAACACCTCCCCCTTCTGTTTAAATAAGAGAGTTCTAAACCTACTATGAAATTATATACAATAAGTACAAATATCCTATTCTAACTAGCTTAGGTCTTGTATAATAAATAACTTGGCCAAGTCATGAGAGAAAGTAACTACATTTATATAGTCTTCAACCCCATCAAAGATCTGAGAAGGGAAATAATGTTACCTGGGTAATTAGGAAGTTCAGTAAAACAACTTCCAAAACACGCAACAAATCACAGAGACAACTAGCTACCTAGGCAATCACCCAAAGTCACATTAGTAGCGTTGAAGCAACCAACTTTGACTAAGGCCTAACATAACTGACACACCATTTTCAAAGGCAAGCAACTTTTCAAAACTATCTTACCCTGTCTTGGCAGGATAAGACAGCCCTGTTTTATCCATTGATGCACGCTCTGTATCTTTGTCAGTGGTTGAGGTATGGGCATTTCTTTGCCCCAAGGCCAGTTCTGCCAAAAGGAAATGCTCCAGGTGGAGTGTCTTTGGTGCTCAACATTCTCTCGGGAATAGAGTGGTGTTGCCAGGAGCAATTGTGTCTCACTACCACAAAACTCTGAGTTAGATTAAAGGCCATTTTCTACAGCTCTTTGAAGAAGTTGAAGATTATCTATCTATACTGAGTATAATCTCTATATATCTAAAGAACCTGATTAGTCTAATTATAAATGACAAACTTAGATGACTATTAGTCTATATAATTCTCAATATCTATCTAACTTAAAGACTAAGACAATAAACGACTGTGAAACAAATGAGGACAATGACCTCCAAATATAAACAATGTACAAATATACATTGCAGTAGGTAAATATATATCAATACACAAACATTATATAAGTATCTTAATCAGAGGTAGAAATGTACACTGCAATATGGTAAATATATACAATATATATATATATCAATACAATATATGTCAATACATAAAAAATGTTTTAAACAGAGGTAGAAACATGAATGCATACAATAGTCAATACAATTTAACTTTGTATCAATATACAAGAATCTATATCAATATATTTGTCTAACAACAGTAACTCACAATTACAAATCTATTATCCCATCATCCCTCTTTTTTTTTTTCAAAATGATCCCTGAGCTTATAAAATTCCTCCCCCAACCCTCAATCGTATACTAATTATAATCAACCCCTAAATGATGTCCCTAAACCCAAGGGCAAACTTTACTGGGAGAGGGGACATCGTCCTCTAAAATTACTTCCAGCTGTCATAGGGGCGACTTTCTTTCTGGGGGATCCTGTGAAAGTAAAATGATGGTTAAATTTCAAGATCAATGTCTTTTAAAATTGCCAATAGTCTCTGAGTATTTTGTGCAGGTCTGGCCAAAATGTTGTATAAGATGTGCACCATTTCAGCTAACCAAGTTGGAACTGTCTTGTGCAGCTGGTACCCAAAGCAGGTCTTGTTGTAGCGCTATCAGTATCATGACGTCATATCAACCAGGTGGAGTTGTTGTTATGGGGCCCCATCTTCTTCCTGGAAACTTCAAATGTCACTTCAGGAAAAACTCATTGTTCATTATGAAAAACTTAAGCATTAATCATATAGACATATATATATATATTCAATGAAAGACATGATAGATATATTCAATGAAAAGTATGATAGATATGAAGAAAAGCAAAGATGTTTTCTAAACTCATATTTCTTTCTGTCCCATATCATGGCTCTTGACATGAGACAGAAACTCCAGAAACTCTGGGTTTTTCTCTTACTAACAGGCTTGGAATTGGAGAAGGACTGAGCCAGAGTCCAACTTCAAAACCAGCTTTATAAATTTAGAAATATGGTTTAATATTACTTACACAACCCTTTCAGTTTTCTTGATATTTCCTATTGGGCAGGTATTTTTCCATCTGTCAGTATCCAAACATCCAGGGTCCCTTGAATTTCTCAAAGATGAGTGTTTTCCTGTGGAGATAAGAACAGAACCCTGCCCCCATTCTATATGTTTTTCTTACCACCTGTATGAATATCATCATTGTGGATGAGTTGTCATTTCTCCTTTCCAAGAGGTTTCTCCTCTTCAAATCGAAACTTTATTAATTTTGATGGTATCCACAATTTTTCTTCTCCTGTGGAAACAAGAGCAAAACCCCTTCCCCAACGTAGCACATCTCCTGGCTTCCATTGAGAGGTCAGCACATCTTTGAAATAAATCGGTTGATTTAGTTCAGCAGACTTTTCCATTATCCAATGTCTCTCTGCTGCTGTCGTTCCTTTCTCATTAGCGTTAAGAAAATTCAAGGTTAATAAAGCATTATGTAATCTATTTCTGGGGGTATTTTCAGTCCCTTTCTGTTTGTTCAGCATATCCTTTATAGTACGATTTGATCTTTCTATAACTGCCTGACCTGTAGGATTGTTTGGTATACCTGTAATATGTTTTATATTATAATAATCAAAAAAGCGTTTCATTTTCTTAGATACATATGCTGGACCATTATCTGTCTTTATTTGTGCAGGTATACCCATGATGGCCATAACTTCCAATAAATGTGTGATTACTGAATCAGCCTTTTCTGAGCTCAGGGCAGTAGCCCATTGAAAACCTGAATACGTGTCTATGGTGTGGTGTACATATTTTAATTTACCAAATTCCATAAAGTGGAACACATCCATCTGCCAGATTTCATTTCTCTTAGTACCCTTTGGGTTACTCCCTGCAGGCAACGGTGTTTGATTATAGAAAGAACAAGTAGGACATCTCTTTATAATGTCCTTAGCTTGTTGCCAAGTAATGGAAAATTCTTTCTTTAGGCCTTTACTATTGACATGATGCTTCTTATGAAATTCTGAGGCCTGCAACACACTTCCAATCAATAATTGATCAATCTCAGCATTGCCTTGGGCTAGAGGACCAGGCAGACCTGTATGGGACCGGATGTGTGTTATGTACATCGGACAAAGCCTGTTCCTGATTATGTCTTGTACCTGGATAAACAATGAAGTCAACTCTGTGTCATCTGGTATAAATTCAGCTGTCTCAATATGCAAGATAACTCTTTCTGCATATTGTGAATCTGTAACTATATTAAGAGGTTCTTTAAAATCCCTTAGCACCATAAGAATGGCATATAATTCTGCCTTCTGGACAGAATTATAAGGGCTTTGTTCCACCTTACTCAATTCATCTGACTTGTAACCTGCTTTCCCTGATTTATTTGCATCAGTATAGAAAGTACGGGCTCCAGTTATTGGAGCATCACGTACAATTCTAGGAAGAATCCAAGAAGTTCTTTTTATGAGGTTAAGTCTACCACTTTTGGGATAGTTGCTATTAATTTCTCCCAAAAAATTAGCACAAGCTCTTTGCCACGGTTCATTGTCTTCCCATAACTTTTTTATTTCTTCAGTAGTAAAAGGCACTATAATTTCTGCTGGGTCTATACCTGCTAGTTGACGAAGTCTCAGCTTACCTTTTATAATTAATTCAGAGACTTTTTCCACATAAGTTTTTAATTTTTTACTTGGTTTATTAGGTATAAATATCCACTCTAAAATAATATCTTCCCTCTGCATTAGAATCCCTGTAGGAGAAATTCTGGAAGGCAATATGACTAGGATGCAGCTAAGATTTGGGTTCACCCTATCCACATGTGCCTCCTGTAATTTTTCCTCAATCATTGTCAGTTCCTTTTCTGCTTCAGCTGTCAGTTCTCTTGGACTATTCAAATCTTTATCACCATCTAAGGTTTTGTTTAAATGAACTACTAGATCAGGTGTTATACCAACAGCTGGTCGTAGACTGGAAATGTCTCCTAACAATCTTTGGAAGTCATTAAGAGTCTTTAAGCGGTCTCTCCTAATTTGTGCCTTTTGCGTTTTAATTTTCTCTAACCCTATTCTGTAACCTAGGTAATTAATAGAGTTTCCTCTTTGAATCTTTTCAGGGGCAATTTGTAATCCCCACCTAGGCAAGACTTTCTTTACTTCTTCAAACATCCTTTCTAAAGTATCTTTATTTGAATCAGATAACAAGATGTCATCCATGTAATGATAAATGATGGACTTGGGGAATTGTTTACGAATTATTTCCAATGGCTTACTTACAAAATATTGGCACAGTGTAGGACTATTGAGCATACCCTGTGGGAGGACAGTCCACTGATATCTCTTATTAGGCTGAGAATTATTATAAGTAGGCACTGTGAAGGCAAATTTTTCTCTATCCTTTTCTTGTAACGGTATAGTGAAAAAACAATCTTTCAAATCAATAACTATAAGAGGCCATCCTTTTGGTAACAGAGAAGGCAAAGGAATTCCAGACTGTAGTGGGCCCATAGGTTGAATTACTTTGTTGACAGCTCTTAGATCTGTCACCATTCTCCATTTACCAGATTTCTTTTTTACAACAAACACAGGAGAATTCCAAGGGCTGGTTGATTCTTCAATATGGTGAGCATCTAGTTGCTCTTGCACCAGCTGTTCCAATGCCTGTAGTTTATCTTCAGCTAGAGGCCACTGTTTGATCCATATTGGCTTCTCAGTTAGCCATTTTAAAGGTAGGGCTGTTGGTACCTCTAAAGGTTTGGTATTTGCAGTATGTTCTTGTACAGCCTGAATGGCTGGTGACCTTTTTCCATAATACCTCATCATATCCTTCCCCGAATTATGAATTCCTGGAAATACAGGAATGTTAATCTGGGTATTCCATTGCTGTAGCAGGTCACGGCCCCATAAATTTATGGCAATATTGGCTATATATGGCCTTAGTCTTCCTATTTGCCCTTCGGGCCCTATGCATTCAACCCATCTTGTGCTTTGTTTTACACGAGATAGGGTTCCAATTCCTAGGAACTGAACATCTACCTCTTGAAGAGGCCAATTCGGATGCCAAGATTCTGGGGTAATGATACTTACATCCGCACCTGTGTCTAATAAGCCTTCAATAAAAGTGCCATTTATACAGACTCTTAGCTTTGGTCTTTGATCATTAATAGAAGTCTGCCAAAATATACGTTTACTCTGTCCTACTGGGTTTTTTGACTCATCCTCCACACGTAATTCATCATTTAGACCAGTATTACTTTTTACAGCAGAAATTGGAGCTTTTAATTTTCTTGGTGAGGCACATTCTCCACTGTGACTGGGAATGACTGGGCCACTGTTGGCTTGGGGGCCTGCGAGAGGCCCCCCATGGAGTTTCCCGATGATATCGGATTGCCCCGTCTATCTGTTGTTGACCTACATTCGTTGGACCAATGCCTGCCTTTACCACATCTCCTACATATACCTGAAGGCCGAGGTCTCCTATTTTTGTCATTCCCAGAAGAGATATTATTCCTAGAAATTCTTTGCCTGCAATCCCTTTGTAAATGTCCTAATTTACCACAATTAAAACACCTGGCAGTTTGATGTCTCCTCATTGCTTTGGAAATCACTTCTCCTACCCAAGATTCATCATTATAGCTAAACGTCTCAACATTCATCGTATGCTGAATCCATTCATCCATAGGTGCTGATCTAGACTTTAAAGGCCCAATTATCTTTTTGCATTCTATGTTTGCATTCTCAAAAGCTAGAGATTCAAGAAGTATTCGTCTAGATTCTGGGTCTGTTACCCCTATGTCCAGAGCCTTAATCAATCTTTGCAAAAAGTCAATAAAGGGTTCTCTCTGTCCCTGCCTAATTCTGGTATATGATTCAACCCTTTTTGCTGGATCTTGTATCCTATTCAAAGCATTTAAAGCTGCTTGGTGACATAGACACAGTACTTCATCATCATAAAGAGCTTGGACCTGTGGATCAGCATATTCTCCTGCACCAAGAATTTGATCTTGGGAAACCTCAATACCTTTTGCTCTTCCTTGCTGTTCCATATGTTTGGATTCTTCTCTGAAATAAATTCCAAACATCAAGGAAGGTCCCTTATCTAAAACTGCAGACACTAACTGATGGAAATCATGGGGGATAGCTCTAGCATTAGAAGCCCAAGTCTTTATCATTTCCTTTACATATGCATTGTGCAAGCCAAAATTAACAACAGCTTGCTTAATTTCTTTCAGATCATTCATTGCTATTGGTGTCCATCTAGCTTCTCTGACTCCCTTTGAGCCTTTAGAAGTTGACGCTTTGTCAGAATCAAGTATAGGGTATGTCGCTAGAACCCTGGGTAAGCCAGTTCTAATAGCTGGTGGAGGCATTGTATCCTGTCCTTGTGCCTCCTTACTCTGTTCACCAGCTGCAATAATTTCTCCAATCTTTTCAAATCTTTTTATCATTGTCTCTCTTAAATCCTGAATCTCTTGACCTGTATATATTTCCAGTGATTTCACTGAGGTATCAATTTTTTGGTCCCCATTCTGCACCTGTGATTCCAAAGCTTTAATTTTTTCCTTCAAAGATAACATGTCCTCCTTAGACTTTTCTTGTATATCATGTAGATTCCCATCTTGGAGGTACATTCTGTCTGTTACCTTATCAAAACTTTGTGATAAACTCTGAAGGTCAAATTCAATAGCCTGAACCCTTTCAGGTAACTTTCTAATACCCTTGGATATGGAATCAATTTTGTCTGTCATAGTATCCACTTGTTCAGATAACCTCTGATTTTCAATAATTTTAATCCTGTCAATTAGTTGTTCATTATTAGTTCGTAAAGATTCTATCATTCTTAGGAGTGCCATATTCTTCCTTAATGATAGAATATGAAAAAGAAAACTGAAGCCTAGTAACAAGCAAATTAAGGTATTCCCATAATCATATAGACCTTGTATGATGTAATTCATTGTATTAGTAAATACAAAATTACTAATCCATTGTATTAGTGAAAACAAAGCAGTAAAATTTGCGTTAGAAACGAAAATTGCCATATTACCTATTGTCCAGCAGGTGGCGCTGTTGCAGAATCGCGATGAAAACATGGTCCTGTTTCAGTGCCTTAGTAGATGTTAAAAACTGGAAAACGCAAGTTTCTCAACAAAGTAAATGTAATTAAATCAATTCCAGAGATGGAACCAGAAACCCAGAATCCAGGGGTAGAGAAGAGCAATCTGGAAGCTGCTTATGCCTCCACGTGACAGAGTCACCCTGAGGGGTTGCAGCTTTCAGCAACCGCGTGCTCTGGTTCGTGCCACTTAAGAGCTGTGCTTGCAAGGGAGATTTAAAAACGACTCAGAAAAGAGCAAACCACGCGGGCAGAGACTACGCGGGCCTGTGGAGTTTAAATCCACAGGCAGCGGCTGAGGAAGCAAGGGCTCCCGCCAAGCCGAACTTGCGGCCGCCAAGCCGAACTTGCGGCCGCCAAGCCGAACTTCCGGCCGCAAAGCCGAACTCGCGGCTGCGAGCCGTGAGAGGTTCTAAAACCAAACGTTGGGTGCCAAAATGAAGGCGTAAGTCACAAACAATGCCACACCAATGTGGGATTATGATTAATAGGGTGATATTTATTTAAAGGGGAAAAAACTTACAGATCACTGTCCCAGGCAACGGCCCTCTACGCAACGCAACCAAGAGTCTAGTCGCCGGCGGAGCAGGAAGTGAAGAGAGAGAGGAGAGGGAAGTGGCCGCTTTTTTAAAGGGAGAGAGACCACGCCCCAAGGGGCTGGTATCTCAGCGGCGATAGGCTGGAGGAGTGGGAGGACCTCCCGCAACAGAGAGAGATTTTGGACAGTCCTTGGTTTGGTCACTAGCACTACTTAAACAGGTTGAATGCTTCTAATTCCTGCATTCAGGAGGTGGAGGCAAAGAGATCAGAGTCAGAGGTCACTCTTGGCCACATAACAACTTTGAGGCCAGTCAGCGATGTGTGAGACACTCTTTCAAAACAAAGCAAAAGAATGATAAAACATTACTATTTGTATTAGTTATTGGCTATTATGCTAAAGCACCATCACTAAAGCAACTTAGAGAAAGAAGGGTTTATGTGGGCTTACAGTTCCAGAGGGACAGTGGTCCATGAAGCATCAGGCATAGAAGCAAGCATACCCATTGGAGCATCCAGCTGAGAGCTCATGTCTTGAACCTCAGGCTGGAAGCGTAGGGCACAAACTCGAAACAGTTGAAAAGCTCCCCCATAGCCCCTGTAGTGACACACTCAGTCCAACAAGGCCACACATCTCCTACACCTACTCAAACAAGCACTGCCACCTGGGAGCACGTGTTCAAATGCCCTAGGCTGTGGGGCCCATTTCTCATTTAAACTACCGCACTATTGCGCAAAGTATGTGTTTAGTTAAGGCTTCCTTAGCCTTTTATCTATTGGCCTGGTCCTGTTCCATGGTTCCATGTTGTATCTGTTCATCACCTCCCTTTTGGTTTCTTACAGTTGTGGCAGTTTCTTAGGTTCTCTATAGTTTTGACGACCTTGATTTTTGTTGTTGTTATTTTTGTGGTGTTGGGGATCAAACCCCGAGAAGCACTTTATCACTAAGCCCACCTGACAGCTTTGAGAGCCATTGTTTAGTTTTCCAAATTCTACGAAATGGAGCACATCCATCTGCCAGATTTCATTCCTTTGAGTACCCTTTGGGTAACTTCCTGAGGGTAGTGGTGTTTGGTTGTATAAAGAACATGTAGAATATTTCCTTATAATTTCCTTGATTTGTTTTCACATGTTGGAAAAGTTTATTTTTTTTAAACCTTTCCTATTGACATGATTTTTTTTTTTGAGACAGGGTTTCTCTGTGGCTTTGGAGCCTGTCCTGGAACTACCTCTGTAGACCAGGCTGGTCTCGAACTCACAGAGATCCGCCTGCTTCTGCCTCTCGAGTGCTGGGATTAAAGGTGTGCACCACCATTTCCTGGCTTGATATGATTTTTTAAAAGTGAAATTCTGAGGCCTTCAGCACATTTACAATCAACAATTAATTCATTTCTGCATTACCTCATGCTAGAGGACCTGGCAGCCCCGTATGAGATCAGATGTGTGTTATGTATATGGGATGATGCCTATTCCTGATTATATCTTATAGCTGAATAAATAGTGAAGTCAGTTCTGTATCATCTGGTATAAACTCAGTGGTTTCAATAGGTGAAACAACTCTTTCAGCAATTGTAAGTTGGTAACTATGTTGAAAGTTTCTTTAAAATTCCTTAATACCATGAGAATAGCATATATTTCTGACTTTTGGACATAATCATAAGGGCTTTGTTCCACTTTACTGAAATTTTCTGATTTGTAACCTGCCTTTCCTGATTTATTTGCATCAGTATAGGAAGTAGGGGCTCCAGTTATTGGTGTGTTCTGCGCAATGTGAGAAAATATCCAATTAATTCTCCTTCTAAGTCAAATTTTCTTGCTTTTGGGATAGTTGTTGTTAACCCTTCCAAAAAAAAATTGCCTCAAGCTCTTTGCCATGGTTCACTTTCTTACCATAATTTGTCAATTTCATCACTATTAAAGGCACTATAATTTTTGCTGGTTCTATTCCTGCTAATTGACCAAGCCTCAATTTTCTTTTTATAATTAACTTAGAGAACTTTTCCACATAAGTTTTTAATTTTTTATTTGGTTTAGGTGGTAAAAGATCCATTCTAAGATAATAACTTCACCCTGCATTAAAATTCCTGTAGAGGAATGTTTGGAGGGCAACATGATCAGAATGAAGTTAAGATTCAGATCCACACCATCCACATGTGTCTTCTGCAATTTCTTTTCAATCAAAGTCAATTCTCTCTGTTTCACCTGATAATATTTTGGGACTACTTAAATCCTTGTCTCCATCTAAGGTTTTATTTAAATTAATCAGGTCATCAGGACCTATCCCAATAGTAGTGCTCTGTAGATGGGAAATGTCTTCCTAGCAATCTTTGGAAGCTATTAGGAGTTTGCAATTAATCTCTCCTAATTTTCACCTTTTGGGTCTATTTTTTTTTTTTTTTTGGTTTTTCGAGACAGGGTTTCTCTGTGGTTTTTTGGAGCCTGTCCTGGAACTAGCTCTTGTAGACCAGGCTGGTTTCGAACTCACAGAGATCCGCCTGCCTCTGCCTCCCGAGTGCTGGGATTAAAGGCGTGCGCCACCACCGCCCGGCTG
Source organism: Microtus pennsylvanicus (assembly GCF_037038515.1). Taxonomy (NCBI): domain Eukaryota; kingdom Metazoa; phylum Chordata; class Mammalia; order Rodentia; family Cricetidae; genus Microtus; species Microtus pennsylvanicus. The sequence goes on along the minus strand of NC_134580.1, from coordinate 100,212,686 downwards.
GGTCTATTTTTTGTAAATCTATTATATAGCCTAAATAATTAATAGAATCTCCTCTTTGTATTTTTTCAGGAGCACTTTCTAATCTCCAACAAGGCAAAAATTTCTTTACTTCTTCAAACATTCTTCCTAAAGTATCCACAATCCACATTTGAATCAGATACCAAAATGTCATCCGTGTAATGATAAACTACAGATTGAAGAAACTGCTTATGTATCATTTCCAGTGACTGACTTACAAAATATTGGCACAACGTGGGGCTATTTAACATTCCCTGTTAAATAGAATCTTCCATTTATATTGCTTAGCAGGCTGAGAAGTGAAGAAACAATCTTTTAAAACAATAACTGTAAGAGGCCATCCCTTAGGCGATAGAGAAGGCAGAGAAATGCCAGACTGTTGAGAGCTCATTGACTGAATCTCCTTATTAACAGCTTTTAGATCTGTTACCATCCTTCATTTTCTAGATTTCTTTTTAACAACAAATACAAGAGAATCCCAAGGGCTGGTTGATTCTTCAATGTGCATCTAGTTGCTCCTGTACCAGCTGTTCTAAAGCCTACAGTTTCTCTATTGTTAAAGGCCATTGCCTAAGCCATACAGGTTTGTCTGCCAACAAAGGTAGGGTTGTTGGTGCCTAGAATTATTAGCAGCTATAGTGTCCTGTTCTTGTATAACCTGGATGGTCAGTGACTGTTCTTTATAAAACCTTCTAATATTTTTTCAGAAACACACGTTTATTTATGCTTTGTTTCTAATATAGGAGAAATGTTAATCTGAGTATCCATTGCCATAACAAAATCACATCCCCACAAGTTCATTGCTATGTTAGCCACATACTGTTTTAATATTCCTCTATATCCTTCCGGCCCTATATATTCTACCCATCTCATGCTCTACTTTACCTGAGATAAAGTTCCGATCCAAACATTTACATTGTGAAGAGACCAATTAGGATGCCAAGATTCTGATAAAATTATTGTTACATCTGTACCTGTGTCTACTAGACTTTCAGTGACAATGTCATTTATTCATATTTTTAATTTTGTTCATTTATAGAAGTTTGCCAAAATAATCATTTTATGGTTTCTCCTGAATATTTTGTTCTCTCTTCCATAGCTGTTGTATTTTCCAGAGCAGTATGGTTTCTTACAATAGGCATTGAATTCTTTTTTTTTCTATTTTTTCCCTTTTAAAAAATGATTTATTTTTATTTTATGTACATTGGTGTTTTGACTACATGTGTGTCTGTATGAGGGTATCAGACCCTCTGGAACTGGAGTTACAGACAGTTGTGAGCTGCCATGTGGGTGCTGGGAGTTGAACCTGGGTTCTCTGAAAAAGAAGCCAGTGCTCTTAACCACTGAGCCAATTCTCCAGCCCTTTTCCCCCCTTTTAAAATAGATTTTTGTTGAGCTATACATTTTTCTCTGCTCCCCTCCCTTCCTCTCCCCTCCCCTTCAACCCTCTCCCATAGTCCCCATGCTCCCAATTTACTCAGGAGATCTTGTCTTTTTCTACTTCCCATGTAGATTAGATCTATGTATATCTCTCTTAAGGTCCTCATTGTTGTCTAGGTTTTCTGGAATTGTGATCTTTAGGCAGTTTTTCTTTGTTTTATGTTTAAAAACCACCTATGAGTGAGTAGATATGATAATTGTCTTTCTGGGTCTGGGTTACCTCACTCAACATGATGTTTTCTAGCTCCATCCATTTTCCTGAAATTTCAGGATGTCATTAATTTTTTTCTGCTGTGTAGTACTCCATTCTGTAAATGTACCACATTTCCCTTATCCATTCTTCAGTCAGGGGCATTTAGGTTGTTTCCAGATTTTGGCTATGGCAAACAATGCTGCTATGACATAGTTGAGCACACATCCTTGTGGCACAATTGAGCATCCTTTCAATATATACTCGAAAGGTGGTATTGCTGGGTCTTGAGGAAGGTTGTTTCCTAATTTTCTGAGAAATCACCATACTGATATCCAAAGTGGCTGTGCCAGCTTGCACTCCCACCAGCAACGCAGGAGTGTTCCCTTTAGCCCACAACCTCTCCAGCATAAGTTGTCATCAGTGTTTTTGATCTTGGCTATTCTTACAGGTTTAAGATGGAATCTCAGAGTTGTTTTGATTTGCATTTCTCTGATGACTAAGGATGTTGAACATTTCCTTAAGTGTCTTTCAGCCATTTGAGGTTCCTCTGTTGAAAGATCTCTGTTTTGATTTGTACTCCACTTTTTAATTGGATTATTTGTTCTTTTGGTGACCAATTTCTTTATTTCTTTGTATATTTTGGAGATCAGCCCTCTGTCTGATGTGGGATTGGTGAAGATCTTTTCCTATTCTGTAGGCTGTCATTTTGCCTTGTTGACCGTGTCCTTTGCTTTACAGATGCTTTCCGGTTTTGGGAGGTGTCCCATTTATTGTTTCTCTCAGTGTCTGTGCTGCTGGGGTTATATTTAGGAAGTAGTTTCCTGTGTTAATGCATTGAAGTGTACTTTCTCTTCTATGAGGTTCAGTGTGGCTGGCTTTATGTTGAGGTCTTTGACCCATTTAGACTTGAGTTTTGTGCATTGTGGTAGACATGGATCTATTTTCATTCTTCTACATGTTGGTATTCAGTTATGCCAGCACCATTTGTTGAATATGCCTCCTTTTTCCTATTTTATATTTTTGCTTCTTTGTCAAAAATCAGGTGTTTGTAGGTGTGTGGATTAATATCTGGGTCTTCAATATTCAGTTACATTGGTCGTCCTGCCTGTTTTTATGCCAATATCAGGCTGTTTTCAGTACTGTAACTCTGTAGTAGAGTTTGAAGTCAGGGATTGTGATGCTTCCAGAAGTTTTTTTATTGTACAGGATTGTTTTGGTTTATCAAACTGGATTTTTTGCTTTTCCATATGAAGTTGAGTACTGTTCTTTCAAGGTCTGTAAAGAATTTTGATGGGATTATGATGGGCACTGCATTGAATTTGTAGATTGCTTTTGGTAAGATTCCATTTTTACTATGTTAATTCTACCTACCCAAGAGCATGGGAGATCTTTCCACTTTCTGGTGTCTTCTTTAATTTCTTTCTTCAAATATTTAAAGTTCTTGTCATACAAGTCTTCCACTTGCTTGGTTAGAGTTACTCCAAGATATTTTATGCTATTTGTGGCTATTGTGAAGGGTGATGTTTCTCTGATTTCTGTCTCAGCCCATTCACCATCTGTGTAAAGGAGGGATACTGATTTTTTGAGTTAATCTTGTATCCTGCTACATTGCTGAAAGTGTTTATGAGCTGTAGAAGTTCCTTGGTAGAATTTTTGGGATCGCTCCACTTCATCTCCTTTTGTTGTCTTCTTGCTCTAGCTCAGACCTCAAGAACTATATTGAATAGATTTGGAGTCAAGATTTAAGAACTCTCAGCTCCTTCTCCAGCACCTTGTCTGCCTGCATGCTGCCTTGCTTCCCACAATGACAATAATGGACTAAACCTCTGAACTGTGAACAAGCCACCACAATTAAATATTTTTCTTGATAAGAGTTGCTGTGGTTATGGGGTTCTATTCACAGCAACAGAAACCTTAGTGAAGACAGAAATGCTTTACAGTTTGATAAAGGCTACTAGGTCATTGTTACTGAGGTATTAAAAACAACCAACCTACAGATTAAAGGACCTGTCAGTCTCTGCACTAAAACAACCAGTTTTCCACTGCAGAGCTTATCTGAGAATTGGAAGAAAATTTTCTGACATGTGAATCACCTGTCTATGTCTTAGTTAATTTATCTATTGTGGTAAAACATGAGCAAAAGCAACTTGTAGAGGAAAGGATTTATTTCAGTTTATAGCTATTATTACAGCCCATCTCTAAGGGACTTTAAGGCAGGAACCTGGAGCTAAAGCAGAATCCACTGAGAAGTGCTGCTTTCTTGCTTTTTTACAGGTATGATCAGCCTGCTCTCTTATAACTCCTAGAACCAGCTGCTCGGGGATGGCACCACCCACAGTGGGTAAAGCCTTCCCACGCCAATCATTAATCATGAAAACGTTTGATGGACTTGTCTACAGGCAAATCTGATAAAGGTGTTTTCTCAATTAAGATGCCTTCTTCCCTTGGTTTGTGTTTATGTTTGTCAAGTTGACAAGAACCAACGATCAAAACCTGATTACAGGAGCTCTGTATGATATACCTGGAAGTATAATTAAAAAGCATTATGCCATATAACTTAGGTTTAGTCCAACATTTCATCAAATCTTTCACGATATGCTTGCAGAACTATGTAGAAATAAAAAAGAAATTCATACCTGCTTCTTAGTTTTGTAACAGCAAAACAGCTACCCAATTTTCTACTTTCCTCATTGCTGAACTAGCATATTAGAATTAACCTTGGCTCCACATATCAGGGAAAATATACAAAAATCAGTTAAACAACAAATAATTTGCATCTCTTTCCCATAAAATAATTTCAAAAGCAAGGTTGGGGTATAACTCTGTGGTAGAACTCACACTTGGCACACATGAGGTCCCTAGTTCAATCTCTAGCATCAATAACTAAACAACTCCCCCAAAGCTGGGTGTCAAGACTAGTATGGCAGGCTCCTCTCATTCTGCTCTCTTAGTTTCCTGCTGGGTCATCCTCATTTTTATCTCTTATCATGACATTCTTGATCTAAGAAGCAGGGGGAAGGATAACAGTCGACCCCAACTTTTAAGATTTTTTTTTCATGTATACATACAAGTCCCTTTACTTCTCATTAACCCAAAGTTAGTCACACATAGCCTCAGAGACCAAGAAGGCAAGGCAATACGGTCATATGATGTTCACAGTTGAAAACACGATTTTCCCAAACTCCCTTCTTTAAACTATTCAGTCTCCCTGTATAGCCCACGCTGGCCTTGAATTCATAATCCTCCTGTCTCAGTCTTCAGAATTGTTGAAATTAGAGGTAAACCCAAGGAGCCCACAGTTTTTGTTTCTTTAATTTTGTTTTTTGAGATAGACTCTCACTGTGTGCCCAAAACTAGCTTGGAACTCACTACAATGCTCAAGCTGGCCTCAAGCTCACAGTTCTCCTCCCTCAGCCTTGCAAGTGCTGATATTAAAAGCCTGGCCCACGATGTCTGACTATGACAATATTTGGGGTTAGGGATGCTTGGAAGTGACACCCCAGCCTCATGCACGACTGGCAAGTGCCCTACCACTGAACCACACCCAGCTACATTTTTATATGACTGTAATCCAGACCCTACCAAACTTCACAGCCCAAGTTTTCATCATATCCCTACGCCTTGAGGATATCTTGTTTTCTAAGTGGAAGTATATTTCTGTTGTTTGGTATTCTTCTCACATTAGAATGCATCTCCAACTTTCTTTCATTTTTAACTACCATCGATTTGTGAATTTGTTTGTTCTCAATTCCAGTGGTACAAATTTCTCACATACCCACATGATGTGGATTATGATGTAAATACAATCATTGATTGAAAAAGTATTTAACTAAAAATTTATTATGAAGTAAATAATACTTCTAAATAAAAAATTTAAAATCATAGTATTTTTACTTGAGAACTACTTTGTTCAAGTCTTTATGCTATGGCGTATGCATGCAGCAGTAAAAATTAATGAATCAAACAGACAATCAAATTGATTGTCTACCATGTGTCAGACAGCATTGTCAGTGGAATGAAATGAAAGGGATACAGTAGAGAAAGAAAGGCCTTATTTTTATTTATATATTTATTCATTTTCTTATTTTAGTATATCTGAGGAAAGGTCTCCTGTATCCCAGATTGTGTAATTTAGGATGACTCTGCCCTCTTGCTTCTCCTACCAACTGCTGCTTGGATTATAGGCACATGCCACCATACCCAGATTTCTAGTTTTATTGATGCTTATTTATCTATTCTTTTCTTATTCACTTTTTGATGGCAGCCCTTCTAGACTGGAGAGATGTCAGGGGTTAAAAGCACTTGTCGCTCTTGCTTTTGGAGTTTGGGTCCCAGCACATGTGTCAAGCAGCTCACAACTCCAGCTCCAGAGGAGCTAATGCCTTATTCTGGTTTCCAAGGACACACATGCACAACTGCACATGGACACATAAGTGTGCACAAGCACACACGAACACACACACCACATACACACACGCATGCACACCACACACATGCGCACGCATGCACACACACATGTACACACACACGCACACCCCCCTACACACACAAAGCAAACTTTTAGAAAAGAAATATTCTTCAGAAGACCCCAGATTCCAGTCAGAAACAACTCAGCTTCCTTTTCGACAAGCATTTTAACACCTCTACGGTGCTGCTCACCCATAGAAATGATAATGGTCTTGCTGTGCTTCCATAGAACAGCTTCTCATGATATATCAGTCTGAAGCAGGTTAACTTTTGTGACGTATCGGACCACAGAAAGTTCATAGTTGTTTTCCTTCAGGACTGTTCACTTCTTTCCAATATCTTTGGACTGTGTGTGTGTGTACGCTAGGGAATCACACCCAGAGCTTTGTACATTCTAGGCAAGCATGCTACCATTGAGCTATATTTCTAGCTCTGATGAATGTTTGAAACACTCTTTTAAACAGGGCAGGAAAGGAATTGGCAGGTAATTTTGTCTAAAATGTCCACTTGATAATTGAAGTCTGGAGGCCTAGTGTGACTGTTCAACATTATTCTGTTTTGCCACGCAAAGGCAGGTCAAGGTCAGGAAACAAGCTTCTGCACGAAGCCGCACTGTTTTGGAAATGCTAATAGAGAACAGTACAGCACGGTTGCCTCTCCGCACTTGCGCATTAATGTGTCTTGACTCTTTACTTAGCTACAAAACTCCAGAGTCTCTTTTCCCTATTTCTCACTTAGTAGGTAGATCACAGAGTAGCCTGTGGTATTGCGGCACTTAGTAGGGGTTAAATAAATATTTCTCATTGGTAAGTCATTACTTGTCAACATTTTTTCCCCAAAACATAATGATAGGATTGGAGAGATGATCAATGATTAGAGTACTTGCTGTTCTCCCAAGGGACCTGAGTTCAGCTCCCAGCCTCCTGTCACTCCAGCAGTCTCCAGGATCCCTTTCTAGCCTCCTTGGGCACAGCACTGGCACTCACATGCAGACACAAATGCACACATATAATTTAAAAATACCTATCTTTGTAAAATAATGGTTTGTGTCCCTTAACATTTGCTTCTATTCCTTTTCAGCTTTTAAAAGCCAGACTTCGGTTCTTGGCAACCAATGAAAAGACAGCCATGCCTCTGCACAGACTGCTGCGATGTATTTTTTTTCTGGGCCTGGCAGAAAACCCAAGGTTTCTGCCCTATTTTTTTGTTCTCTGCACCGCAGTTCATCTAATCTTCTCGTGGAGACTTTCTCTGTGAGACATTGTTCTGTCGAGTGACCCAATTATAAACATGTGCCTGTTTAATGCAATGGGACTTTATGTGGAATTGGTTCTATATAATTAGCCTATACGTTTCCAAACTACTTCTGCTTATACCCCCCTCCCCGCATTCCCTCTGAGCGCGCTTGCTACAGCAGCCACGCTGGCCTCACATTAAATCCTCCCCCATTAACTAAAGGATGTGACCAGAGCTGTGCATGTGTCACGCTGTGCCCTATAAGCAGAGCCTCATTTACCCATAGTCTGAGCTTTAAGTAGAAGCTAAAAGCTTTTATTTAGCCTTCATAGCTTTCCACTAAATCTGGGAGTTTCAGCATGCAGCGTTCGACCGTGAGATCCCCCCCTGATGTACGGCAAGTAGACATGATGATGGATTGGGGCCATTTCGCTGTTCCTGTTCAGGTGCTGTGTTTTGATTAGTCACACACACCACATCTCAAGGCAGAACATCAGTCAAAGATTAGGAAGAAGGCTCTTGGAGCCGAGTGATACAGGATCTTCTCAATAGTCCTCCTTACTCATGTTTTATTGGAGCACACAGCATTCTTTCTCCCATTATCGGGATTTCACTGGGGTTTTTTACATCTGTATTCACAATCAGTAGTATTTTAAAGAAGTTCTTTCAACATACACAGTCATGTAAGTTGGGTCAAACTAGACCTGTGATTAGATGGCACAGTCTGCATGCCCTGTGCCTGCCTCCCTGCTCCGTGTCTCAGTACACTGTTCATTTTCTGTAGAATATGTTCCCTTCACATTCTCTAAATCTTTTCCCTCAATATAAATGCCTCTCCTAGATTCACCTTACATATCGGACACTCCACTTTTTTTTTTTTGGCTCCTCTGTGTAGCCTTAGCTGACCTGAAATCCACTCTACACACCAGGCAGGCCTTGAACTCACAGAGGTCCACCTGCCTCTGCCTCCCGACTACTGGAATTAAAGGTGTGCGCTACCTCCACCCAGCCAACAGGCCACATTTTATAGCTAGAACACAGCTATAGTTTACACACTTGGTAATACACTATGAGCGTCTTAAAGACAAACTTTGTTCTTATCGTTCCATCGTTTAGCACCGTGGCTGGCAGTTATGTTTCACGGATGATGGACCTCTTTGGGCTGCTAATTATTCATCCCTGATTTTTCTACCACATAGGAAAATCCTAACAAGATTAATTTTTCCCGTGTTTTTAAAAACAGAAACAATTCCATAGCTTCTAATTCTTCTGAAAGTAGTAACGACTCAACTAAAGAACCAGTGTTGGCCCAGTCCCAACTGCTTCGTCTATAACATGCCTCTTGCTCAGGGATCATGGCGGAAGAGGGGGTCGAAAGAATGAAAGAGCCAGCAGACCAGGAAGTCTGCTGTGAGTTTGTGTGTCTCCGGAAGGTATAAAGCTACACTCAGAAAGCCTCCCCCACATGACTGTCCAAACATGAGCAGAACAAAGAGGACGGCACCAGTAGGCATGCTCACACGATGGGGGGGAAGCTCAGGAGGCCTCAACCCTGCACAAAGAGCCGTGGCGATCAAGGAATTCTGAGAGCAGGGAAGTAATGCTCTTCCCCAGGGAAGAGCACACCAACCGGCTATCCAATATCAGATGGACAGCCATAAAAACATACACATGAGAAACATTCCACAGACAGAACAGGTAGTTTTTGGTTGTGTGTGTGTGTGTGTGTGTATAACTACAATTAATGAAAAATTAATTTGAAAGAGATCATGGAAGGGTATATATATGGGAGGATTTGTAGGGAAGAAAGAAAGGAGGAATGATGTAATTATGTATAATGTAAAAAAAAATAGCAATTAAAGTAAAAAAAAAATCAACTCCGGTGACTTTTCCCTTGGCTTACTAGTCCACACCTATTCTTGGGAACGTTTTTCTTTTCTTAACAAACATCTCTATTTCTATTTCTAAAAAAAACCAATCCAGCTAAGGGGATAATTCTTTTGTAAGCATGCAGACCTGGGTTCAATACCTAGAACCCATGTGAAAATGCCGGGAGTAGTGCCGTGTGCCCTGCAGTCCTAGTCTGGAGGCAGACAGGAGGTTCCCTAAGAGTCACTGGTCAGCCAGGCTAGCCTAATTGGTGAGCTCCAGGTCAGATACCAATACACACCCATTTTTTAAAAAGATTTATTTATTATGTATATGGTTTTCTGCCTGCATGTATGCCTGCAGGCCAGAAGAGGGCACCAGATCTCATTACAGATGGGTTGTGAGCCATCCCGTGATTGCTGCACATTGAACTCAGGACCCCTGGAAGAGCAGTCAGTGCTGAGCCATCTCCCCAGTCCCATCATATACACCCATTTTAAAAACCGCATAATTTGAAAGGGGAAACAAAAACCGAAAATCACGATACACTCACAGTATATAATACATATAATCTATGCTTACATTATGGTCTAGATCTTATCAAAGTCTTTCTCTCCCAACCTCTTCCCAAATAAACATATTCATATGCATACTTTATCATTCTTTTTATCTAAAAATACCATGCCCATTTTTCTGACTTCTTCTCTTAATCTCTTATAGGTAACATCTATCTCAATAAATTTAAGTACTTACATAGATTAAATTCCTGGTTAATGCATAGAAAGGTATTTAAACAATCCCTTACAGATAGACACTAAGTATTTTAGATACTTTTGGGAGGGGGTGGCCGTAGTACTAGGGGAACCTTCGCCTTTCTGCCTGCTACGCAAGCACTTGACCTCTGAGCTACATCCCCAGCCCATTAGGTAGATTCTTACGCTAGCATGAAACAAAAACAGCTCTCAAAATGCAAAGAAAACTGGTCCGTGGTGGCATATACTTTAATCTTTGCTTCAGAGAGGCAGAGGCAGGATGATCTCTATGAGTTCAAGGCCAGCCTGGTCTACAAAGAAAGCTCCAGGCCAGCTAAAGCTACTTAGTAAGACTCTGTCTTATAAGAAAAAACAAAGAAACAAAACACTAAAGAAAACCTATTCAGATGGCCTCAAGGAAAGGAGCATATGTTATACAAATGGCTGTAGGGTAAACATTGATCCAGGAATCTGTCAATCATGAGCAAAGCGCCACAAATCAACTATTTCTTCTTTCTCCATGTTTCTCTAACTCTCCTTCTTCTTCTTGCCTATTTTTAACTTTTGCATTGCTTACTCTGGACTTTCAAATATTCTTTCTGTTTGTCTCTTACTCTTGGTTAGTAGACATTTACTTTATATCCAGGCTCAGAGGATGATCTTGCTCACACTGACTGGGATCCCCTGGGATAAGGACCAGAGAAGGCTGTCAAGAGATGGGGATGAAGAGAAGAGTGAGGCCCAGATTCGAGAACCAAGACTCATTTTTGTTATCTGGACTTTTGCTCAAGAATAAGAAGCCATAGCAGACCTTGAGAAGGGAATAGTATAACCAGACATAAGAAAAACGTATTTTTTCTGGATAAATGTGATTATGTCTAGAGTTTGAGGATGGTGGGAGGAGATTGTTGCAACTCAGATGAAAATGAAAGAATCAAAGAAAAAGTTTCTCTCTCAGACAACTGGATCCATGCTTGGCTGCTCACTCTAACACAGACCCTCAGAGAATTAGGAATCAGAAGTTCCTCTGCTAGTGAACTTGGTAATTTTTTTGTTTTGTCTTTGTTTTTTGTTTTGTTTTTCGAAACAGGATTTCTTTTTGTGGCCTCTTTCCCCACATCTGGGTCTGAGAACAACCCATTTAATTCCTATCTGGGGTCAAAATAATATATGGAGGTGTATTCTTTTTGTTGTTTTTGTTTTTGTGAGATATGATATCACTGTGTAAACCAGACTGGCTTGGATTTGCTATGTAGACAAGGCTGGCCTCGAACCCACAGTGATCCACCAGCTTGTCTCCCAGGTGCTAGGGTTAAAGGTGTGGACCACTATGCCTGGCTATAAATAATATTCTTTATTCAAATATTCCCCGTGTTTCCTTCATCTTTGGATGAGAAGATCCCTTATCTCGTGAGAGGAGACCTTTATTTGGCTGATGTGTATCTTTTAGTTACATTCGTTTGGATCTTCTAGATGTCTTGATCCAATTCTATTTTGCAGAAGAGGCTCAGTAAAAGGTAGCCAAAAGGAACCACTAACCCTGACATATGTGTCACGTGAAACAGCAAACACTCTATTTTATAAGAATATCTAACATTTCATAGTCTGTTATCAGCTGGATGCTTGATTTCTTTTAAAGATTTATTTATGTAGCTGCTGGTGGTGGCACATGCCTTTAGGCCTGGCACTCGGGAGGCAGAGGCAATCAGAGCTCTGAATTTGAGGCCAGCCTGGTCTAAAGGAGTTACAGGACAGCCAGTACTACACAGAGAAACCTGTCTTGAAAAATAAACAAACAACAAGAAGAAATATTTATTTATGCTTGTATTTTGTCTGTCTGTCTGTATATGTACCTGTGTGTGCTTGGTGCCCTTGGAGGTTAGAGGTCATCAGACCCCCTGGAGTTAAGCACAGTTGTGAATCACCACGCTGGTGATGGGTCTGTGAACAGGGGTCCTCTGCCAGAGCAGCAAATGCTCTCAGCCCCTGAGCCATCTTTCCTTTTGTTATGGGAATGGAGCCTGATTGGAGGTCAATGTTGAACTAAGGTTAGCAGGAACATTTGTCAGCTGTCCTGCACTTCAACTCCGGTACAAACTTTTCTAACAAGCTAGGTTAGTTCACTGTTTATCTTCCAGTACTGTTAGACACAGCATTCCATTAGCTAGATTCTGCTTTGGGTAACTTAGTTCCTCCTTCCTTCCTTCCTTCCTTCCTTCCTTCCTTCCTTCCTTCCTTCCTTCCTTCCATTTTCTTTTTCTTTTTTCTTTTTTGGTTTCTCTGTGTAATAGTCCTAGTTGTCCTGGAACTAGCTTTTGTAGACCAGGCTGGCCTCGAACTCACAGAGATCTGCCTGCCTCTTGAGTGCTGGTCTTAAAGGTGTGCGCCACCAATGCCTGGCAATAAAATAGCAAGCTTCTTGAGGGAGGAACCCTACTGTTTATCTTTCTACCAATACAGAAGCACAAGTATCTTCTCCCCCCCCCCCTGCAGAGAAATTGAGTAGAAATAAGAGTCTGATGTTATTTCCCTCTTTGTGAAATATTTTTATTGTGAAATAGGATTCACAATCAGAAGACTGAACAAGACAAAAGTAGATCATCAGCAAGTTGTCAGAAAGCACGCATACCTTAAACATTTAGTCCGGAGAAGGAACATGACTGCAGCCCTCCCCATCACTACATTCATTTGTTCCTGATGTTGATGTTGGCAGTTATGATGGTGACTTTTCTAAGTGCATACTCTTGAACACCAGAGACTAGTTTTGCCCATTTTGTTTTAACTTTTTGCAAATGAGAGGGAGCATCACATATCCCTTTGTATCTAGTTTCTTTTTTTCTACATTGTGTTTGTGAGGCTCACTCATGGGATCATATGTAGATATAGCCTATTGGTTAGCATTGCTGTGACATTCTCTTGTATGACAACATCACATTATGTATTTACTCTTTATGCCATTAGCGTTATATAGAGTAATTTCTAGTCTGGAGATGTCAGTGGAGTTTTGGTTTGGACTTCTTTTGATGACCAGTGTAGGTTTCAAACTTCTTTACTAGGTCCCCACAACTGGGTCACTAAGATCTCTGTCAAAAGAATTTAGATGAGATACATGTGGGGGTATAGAAGATAGGGAGGGTTTAAGACAGAATGAAGTACAGCACATTCAAGAGGTGAGAATAAACAGTCACCAAAATTAACATTGCCCAGATCTACATTTTAGGATGTGTTGCTAAGAATCCCCTCCCCTAGGAGACATAAGCAATGTCTACCCCTCCTCCTTAGGTCCCAACAATACACCAATGCATAATTCTACCAAGATCCACTCAGGGGAGCCAGTGAGTTTATTGGACTTACTTGCAGGGCCTAGGTTGGGAACTACTAACTGGAGTGTAGGCACTCTTCCCCATCCTAGGCCCCACCAGAAAGTCTTTATCCAACAGGAATGTTGGCTTTCCTGTAGCTGCTAGACAGAGTGCTCCTCCCAGAGGCCATGCATAGTCAGGGCAGAGTTGCATGATGTAGGTGGTAGGGAGTGGTTAGCAGTACAGGTGAGGGTCTTGTGACACTCCTTACTCCTCTGCAAAGGGATGTATACAGTCAAGAAGCCAAACAGAGAAGATCGCTTGCAAGCCAGCCCAGTTGAATGCCCCGAGATGGTGATTATTTGATAGCTCAGAGGATAGTCCTGTATAATACTTCCACCCTTTCCTCTGGCTCTTCTATTTTTTCCACTTCCTTCTTCTCTAAGGGTCCCTGAGCCTTGGAGAGGGTGTTGTAGATATGTGACTATTCTCTTCCAATTCCAGTGATATCTGACTTCTCCTCCTCCAAACCCTCATGTTCTTTCTTCATGTTTCCATTTCCAGAACACAGCTGGTGGAATGTCTTTCTGTTATCTCTTCTACTATGAAACATAAGTGAGGTGCTGTGGGATAAAGCTTTTGTACACCGTAAAGATTTGTCACTAGTATTAGTTTAATAAAATGCTGATTGGCCAGTAGCCAGGCAGGAAGTATAGGTAGGGCAGCCAGACTAAGAATTCTGGGAAGAGGAAAAGCAGAGACACAGTTACAAGTCAGACACAGAGGAAGCAAGATGAGACTGTTTCACTGTGAAAAGGTATCAAGCCACATGCTAAACATAGACGAGAATTATGGGCTAATTTAAGTTGTAAGAGCCTGCCTCTGCCTGTAATAAAAACATCGATTTTATGAGGAACAAACTTGTAAATAGGCTAAGTATAGAAGAGAAAGCTCACTGGGTGGTGGCAACACACGCCTTTAATCCCAGCACTCGGGAGGCAGAGGCAGGTGGATCTCTGTGAGTTCGAGGCCAGCCTGGTCTACAAGAGCTAGTTCCAGGCTCTAAAGCTACAGAGAAACCCTGTCTCGAAAAACCAAAAAAAAAAAAAAAAAAAAAAAAGAAGAAGAGAAACCCCATAATAATATTTTTCCTTTCTTCCTTCTCTCTCTATCTCATTCCTTCCTTCCTTCTTCCTTCCTTTCTTTCTTTTTTCTTTTTTTCTGTGTTGATGCTTCAACATGTTTTCCTAGGCATTTCTCAATTATCTGAGAGCAAGAGCAGGTCTAAGATGCAACCAATTTTGCAGAGCTTGGTGTGTGGTACACTTCAGAATATTTGAGAGGCAGAAGCAAGCAAAGGGGTCACAGTTTGAAAGCAGGATCAGTGATATGGTGTGTTCAAGGCAAACCAGGAAGACAGAGCAAGACCCTGCCTCAAAAAACAAACAAGGGCTTGGGAAATGGCTCAGTCAATAAAGTTCAAATTTCTAGTACCCACAGAAACAGCTGGTGCACACCTGTAAGCCCAGGGCTGGAGAGGCAGAAGCAGGCAGGTCTCTGGAGCTTCTGGACAGTCAGCCTAGCTGAGCTGGTAAGCTCCAGACAGTGGGAGGCCCTGTATTTAAAAATAAGATTTAGTAGTGACCAAGGAAGATACCTGACATTGAACCACTGTCCTTTACAAGTGCATACACATATATGCATTTGCACACATAAGTACACACACACACACACACACACACACACACACACACACACACAAACTTCGAACCTGAGATCCTCCTGCCTCAGCCTACTGAGTGGTTGAGACTACCTGTGAAGAGTACCACATCTGTCTTAGGAACATATATTTTGAACTTGTAAGACATATATGCTATATATTTAACTCTAAGGTCATAATAAATACCCACAAATCTAACATCTGACCTCCAAAACGCAGTTTCCTTCTCTTCTCATGCGTGCTGGCTTTTCATTTAAGCATTTTGAAAAATCTGACATCCCCAGTTTACATTATTTGCTTAATATTCAACTAAAACATTTTCAAACTTATTATAGACAGCTGTACTCAGCTTCAATGTGTGCTTATTTTGCAGTTCATTAATGCTATGAAATTTGTGAATATATATATTTAGGAAAACTGGCAAGCAGGCATTTTTGTCTCAATGCTATCTTCACTTCTGCAGATAACTGTCTGTATATATCTGTAAGAGGCAGATGGTCTCTTCCACACATTTAGAAACGGATTCTAGCTTCTCTTCCCATCTCTCTATTCACATACACACTCATATGAAGAGGATGCAGGTAAAGGAAAGATAAAGACAGCTCCCATCTGATCCTCTCCCGTTTGTCCTTTCCTGTCTGTCATTCTGCAAGTTTGAGAAAACCACAGTCTCTGCTATTCATTTCTCTCCCATTCCCTATGCACGAAGTGGGTGTGTGAAAGTCAGGTTGCTATTTCCTGCTCCAGAACTTCCCTTTTCGTCACTCCACGGCTGCTGTCGGCTCACATGAGCCATCCTATGGATGCTCTTTTAGGGGTACATGAGGAATTCGGATTGAATACTTGGGGGGCGGTGCAACATGGGAGGGAAGTGAACTGTCTGTTACCCACTGCTTCTACTTCGATCCTGTCACCAGGTGACAAAGACAAATGTTCTCTATCAAATGGCCCCAAAGTTCATCAAAGAAGAAAGACATGGAAGGTTTTGTAGCATCTGAGCTCATATAACATGCTCATTTCATCCATGAGATGTGTCATCTCTGTATTTTGCACTTCAGTTTTAGGAACATGTATGCCTGTATAATTATAGTCTTTTGCCCCACCATTAAGAACATATGTGTGTGTGTGTGTAATAGATATGTACATGGCATAGGGAACTCGACAGGCATTTGCTTGTATTTACTTGTCCAGCATAGAGAACACAAATGTACGGATCCCGCTCAAGGAGCTTGTGGTCTAAGAGTATTTGTCTTTCTGAAGTGATAGTTTTATTTTTTTGCTTGAGACAGTGACTCAAAAGGTAGCACATGGTGACCTTGAGCTTGACCTCATGGTGCAGCAAGCACACTTACCCACTAAGCCATGTCTCTGATCCTTTTATAAAAATATTTATTTATTTATTATGTATACAGTATTATGTCTGTGTGTATGTCTGCAGGCCAGAAGAGGGCACCAGATCTCATTACAGATGGTTGTAAGCCACCATGTGGTTGCTGGGAATTGAACTCAGGACCTTTGGAAGAGCAGGCAATGCTCTTAACCACTGAGCCATCTCTCCAGCCCCTCTCTGATCCTTTTTTAACTTTGAAGATTTATTTTTGTTTTATTTATGTCTCTGCATATGAATGGTTTCCGTGTGTGTGGGTGGGTGACTGAGGAGGCCAAATCTCTTGGTCCTGGAGTTGTAAGCCACCTGATGCGGGTACTGGGAATTAAGTTTAGGTCCTCAGCAGTAAGTACTCTTTCTGCTGAGTTATCTCTCCAGTTCCTTGGGTTTTTGTTTATTCTGTTTTATTTTGCTTTGCTGTTTGCTGTTTTTAAGACAGGGTGTTGATATGCAGCCGGGAGCTGGAATTCACTTTCTAGATCACAATGACCCTGAACTTTCTCTGAACCTCCCACCTGTGTTCCTCAAGTGCTATGCTTAACTAAGTTTTGTGTGTCTTTAGATTCCTGTCATCTCTAACAGTTCTTCAATCATGCCTTGTCTTTCATGACCTTGACAGTTTTCAAATACAGTAACTAGGAATCTTGCAGAATGTACTTCAGTTTGGGCTTATCTGTTTTCTTATTATTAGACTGATTTTACAGATTTGTTTTTTGTATTTTACCAAAAAAAAGAAAGGTAGTATGCCCCTCTCATTGTTTCCAATCAGAGGATCATGAAAATGGATTTGTCTAATTTCTAATGATTGTTAACCATGATCATTTGGTTAATATGATATTGTTATAAACTTATTAGGACTCTGTAAACCTTAACAAGCTGGGATTGTTTTATTATTAATTATAATTCTTCTCTAAGAAATAATTGCTCCTTCCTTCCCATTTATTGTTTATTTAACTATTTATTTCAGCGTAAACTCATGAATATTTATTATATGCCTTGAGTTGATATAATACTATCCTTACATATTTGCAGACCAGATGATTACCATCTTACCCACTGTGTACCCTTTAAGGCCAACCTCTGGCTGTGCACACTCTGGCAGAGAAAGCAATATTTTAATGAAAGACACAAGAATGCTATCCATTTGACTACCAGACAGTTGAAAACATTGGACCCCAAATAATTAAAACTTCCTCAGGAATCCCATGCTTGGTGAAGGGAAAGATACCAGCTAGAGGAGGTGTTTGTTCCTCAGGAAAGTCTTCACACAGTTATGATAACTTAAACAAACCTATGTGAAACTGCCAGATGTAGCAATTACCTGATCTAGTCTAGTATAAAAAGAACATGGGAGTCAGAATTTTAGATTAAACCCTAGGGAAGTAGATATCTCATTTGACTGGTGGTCTTTAGATTCCTTAGTTGGATATTTTTTTTTATTTTTCGAGACAGGGTTTCTCCGTAGCTTTTGGTTCCTGTCCTGGAACTAGCTCTTGTAGACCAGGCTGGTCTCGAACTCACAGAGATCCGTCTGCCTCTGCCTCCTGAGTGCTGGGATTAAAGGCGTGCGCCACCACCACCCGGCTTAGTTGGATATTTTTATTCTCCTGAAAAGACAAAAACAAAACAGTGCTCCCGATATTTTACGTTTTATACCTTAAATCTGCTAACATTCTCCATTTTTTTTAGGTTTCTTTTTAATAACAAATGTAGGAGAATTACAAGGACTGGTAAATTCTTCAATATGTTGAGCATTTAGCTGCTCCTGTACCAGTTGTTCTAATGTCTGTAATTTTTCTGATGTCAAAGGCCATTGTTCCACCAGACGGGTTTGTTAGTTAACCATTTTAAAGGTAGTGTTGTTGGCTACCTTTGAAAGATCAGCAGCTGTTGTGTCTTGCTTATGTACAACCTGAACAGTCTGTGACCATTCTTGGTAACACTTTTTAATATTTCTCTCAGAACATGCTTTATTTTATGGTTTGTTTCTAAGACTGGAGGAATGTTAATCTATATTTTCCACTGCTGCTACAAATCATTTCTCCATAAATTCTTTGTTATGTTAGCCACAAATGGTTTTAATTTTCTTATCTGTCCTTTTGGCCCTATACACTCAACCCATCTTGTTCCCCCTCCTTTGTTTTTGTAACCTGACACAAAGTTCCAGTTCCTAGGATCTGAACATTTACCTTCTGAAGAAGACAGTTTAGATGCCAAGATTTTGGTAAAATTATTACATCTGTCCCTGTGTCTACCAAACCCTAAATTTTGATGCCATTTATATGTATTTTTACCTTTGGTCTCTGATCATTTATAGAAGTTTAGTAAAATACTTGTATTATGGTCTCTCCTGAAATTTTTATTTTATCTATTGAAGCTGTTCTGTCATTCAGAGCTGTGTAGTTTTAAAAAACAGACATTAGATCTTTTATTGCCCTGTGGAGGGGTTTTTCCATGTTGACAGGGAATGATTGAACCAAATTTGACACTGGGGTCTGAGAGAGGTCCCCCCGAGGTGTTTCCTGATGGCAAAGGGTTACTTTGCCTGTTTCTTGTTGATCTGCATTCATTAGTCCAATGAATTAGTCCTTTGCTACACCTTCTACATAATCCGGAAGGCTGGGTCCTTATGTTTGGATTATCTTCAGAAAAAAAAAATTGTTTCTAGAAATGCCTTGCCTACAATCCCTTTTAGATAACCTTGTTTACCACAACTAAAACACCTGACATTTTGATTTTTCTTATAATTTCTAGACATTACTTCTCCTATCTAAGTTGCATCACAAGCATGCACCCAATATAAGAGTTTGTTGCAGCTTTTCTACTGCAGCCTTTAGCAGCTGCCAGCTCCTGACCTCCAAACTCCACTGGGGTTAGCCACCCCATCACTGGCCCATGTCCTTACTTCCCACCATGCAGGCCTTTCTCCCTGGACTGCCAACACAGGCCAGCTCAGCTGCCTTGAGACCTGCTTGGGGCTCAGTCTCTTCTTGCATCTGCCACTACCACAAGCTGCTGAGTGACTGTGCCATGACCAGCCTTGCAATGCAGCAGCAGCTGGGGGAGTATGCTCCTTGTCAGCAATCCCACCACTGCGGGTGGCAGCAAGGTGATGCTGTCACATGCTGCCTTGATTCAAGGTTGCTTTATTGGCACACTGGATTGCCCGGATGGGCAATTCTCCTGCAACCCTTATGTGTATTTCCTGGCTTGAAATTTTTTTCTATGAAATTGTAACACAGGTCTCAAAAGTTAAAGCACTTTCCCAGAGGGCTCACAGCTGTCTGTAGCTCTAGCTCAAGTAATCAAACACCTAATTCTGGCCTCTTTAGGTACCCATATCTACCCGAGAGTTGGAGTTCTAACCCCACTGAGACCCAACTGGAAGTAGCTCTATTGATCTTTGTCAGTTTGCCTTCTGTTTTCTTAAGAAGCAAAAGGATAAGAGAAACCCTGTCTCGAAAATCAAAAAGAAAAAAGAAGCAAAAGGATTATAAATCTAAGACACCCCCCCAACATGGTCTCTGAGTTCTAATGTACCCCTATTAATTTCTCTTTCTTCATTCCTCCCTCCCTTCTTTCCTTCTTCTCTCTTTACCTCCTTTCCTTTCTTTTTCTTTTTTTCCCTCAAGCATTTCTTCACTTTCTATGTTTATGACATAGATACTGTTTCTAGCTAAATGTTTGTTGGTTATTGAGTTGGCATTTTAACTTTTTTCCTTCCTTATTCTTGTTATGCAAGCACTACAATTTTCCATAATTACCCTGAAAGGTCAAAGAGTGATAAATATACTACAAAAAGAAAAGGGAGGATCTAAGTAGATGACACTTATCTTCTGCTTTTTTTTTTTTTACTTTTTGTTGTTAAAGTTTAGGGCAAATTACCCAAGTTCTCTAAATCCGTTTGCCCTCCTGAAAGCTGTAAAAAACATTTGCATCATGGAGCCACTCATTTTATATGAGCTTTTAATAAAAGAAGTGTGTGGTGGTTTGAATGAAATTAGCAACCATAAGCTCATGGGGGGGACACTATTAGGAGGTGTGGCCTTGTTGGAGGAAGTTTGTAACTGTGGGCGTGGGCTTTGAGGCCTTATATATGCTCAAGCCATGCCCAGGGTCTCAGACCACTTCCTATTGCCTGAGGGTCAAGATGTATGACTTTCAGCTCCTTTTCCAACACCATGTGTGCCTGCATGCCACCATGTCAAACCATGATGACAATGCACTAAACCTCTGAAGAGGTAAGCCACCCCAATTAAATGTTTTTTCTTTATAAGAGTTGCCATGGTCATGGTGTCTCTTCATATCAATAGAAACCCTAAGACCAGGAGTTAAGTATTTCTGTCAGTTGCCTTTCTGTTGCTATGACTAAATAACATGACCATTTACAGAAGAAAAATTCACTTTAAATTTTGTGTCCAGAGTCCATAATGGTGGGAAAGGCACAGCACCCGGAAGACTTGGCAGCAGGGAAGAAGGCAAGGCAGCAAGAGTAAGAAGCTTGCTGGTCCCTCTTTATACACACAGGAAGCAGAGAGGACAAGCAGGAAGTAGAGTGGAGAGCTATAAACCCTCAAAGCCCACCCCTCATTGATGTACTAAAATTGTGTTGTAAGTTTAAGTTACTGAGCTCGAGAGATCTATAAAACAAAAATATCTCTAAGTTGTAAGCCTCACTTGCCAAGGACAGATAACTTCCTAGAATGCTGAGTGAGGACTATTGTTCATCGACAATAGCAAGACATATTCTTTTACTTTTGTGAACAAGTTTGGTTGTCCCAACTGCACAGGATGTACTTGATCACATGTAGAAGTGTATATGTAGACAGGAAGTACATCAGGATGTATATTTGCCCCATTGGATAAAAGTAGAAAGTACGTAGCCTCATAAGTTTTGCTTTTATAATACTGGACTAATGTAACTCATGGCCACTCCCTGGTAATCCCAGGTATGGACCTGGCCAGTGTCTACCATCCTGGCCAACATCTAATAAAACTTGCCTCAAAAATTGTGATAGTGTTCTTATTTTCATCTGGGGGAACAAATAGCACTTCCTCCAGCAAGGGTTAATCTCCTAAAGATTCCATTGAAAAGTTTCTGCACCCTGATAAACCTCTCCACTGATGCAACAATCCAAATCAGAACAAATCAAACCAAATTAGAAAAAGCCCAGGTTTAGTGGATAAAATGCTCCCAAATGATTTTCCAGCCCCCTCTCTCCCAGAGAGAAGATAGGAAAGGAAGACCAGAAAACCACGTGTCTGCTTTCTGGGGAGCAGTTTAAATACCTGTGGGCATGGTTTTGAGCATCTCTGGAGGAGGGGGGTAATTGTATAGTGTTTTTTTTTTCTGAGACATGGTAGGGTTTGGAGAGAGATGGAAGAGGGAGTTTGGGGTGGAACTTCCACCAGAACATTCCAGACTCTTTGGGTATATGAGTGCCAGGGTCTGGGGTAAAGCTTCCACCAGAACATCCATAACCTTCCAAAACAGCATTACCAACTGGGGACCACATGTTCAATTATATAAGCTTATAGGGGACCTTTCTCATTCAGACTAACTCATTTGGACCCCTGGATCCATTTTCATCTCATGATATAAAATGCATTTAGTCCAATTTTAAAGTCCCTATAGTTTTTAACAGTTTCAACCCTATTCAGAAGTCCAAAGTCTCTTTGAAACTCAAAGTAGTCTTTTAACTGTGGCCCCTCTATAAAATCAAAATATAATTTATATACTGTCAATGTAATGATACAGAATATACATTCCCATTCTAAAATGGAAGAATAGGGACACAGGGAGGAAAGACTGGACCAAAGTGAGATGAAAATCCAGTGGGGAAGATGCTGAATCCTATAGGTCTGTGTCTGGCATCTGGGGCTTAGCGGTCTCCATCCTTCTAGCCTTGTCTCCAGCAGTACCCGCCCTCCCGTGCGAAGCTCTCCTCTGGGGATGTGTCTCAGCTCTAGTATTTCCAACATCTTGACCACAACACTGGCTTCCTAGTGCTCTTCTCCTCTCCAAACTATACATTTTGTATTTCTTTCTTCTCCAGTTGCTTTTTCATTGTAGATCTATGCAATTATTATTAGTAATAACCACACCATACGTTCAATCTTATGCTGTCTCCAAAGCTCCTTTACTAAAGAAATTATGCTATTACTTTCTAATTTAGCTGCAGGCAAGTTCTTGGGACATGGACAGAAAGTAGCTAGAGTCTAATAGGTTTTCTGCCCTCCCTCCATAGGTTTCTCCACGGACACAGTAAGGCAGATCAAACTGAACTGAAAAAGTTTAACAACAGGTTTATTTGAACAAAGCAGCTTCCAGGGAGTTCTCCAGTCCCAGAGATGGAGGCCAGAGAAGCTGTATCCACAAACAATATCAGGGAGACTTTATAGGTTGTAGCTGAGGGGTGATGACCTGTCCACTACAAGCAGGGTTTGTGCCCAAGTATGGTCAAAAACTGAGGGCTTTATGTGGTCACTTGGGTGGCAAGCATCTTCAGGGGAGGAAGCTGCAGTAGCCACTAAGAATTCAGAACTGGGCTTTTTGGCCCCTTTCCGTTATTTGGAGACTTTCTTAGAGGGTGGAGTTAGAGAGAGAGAGAGAGAGAGAGAGAGAGAGAGAGAGAGAGAGAGAGAGAGAGAGAGGAACGGGGCTTCCAGGATCGTGTAGATGTGAGCTGGAAGTTCCAACTGAACAGAGTCTTTGCTAAATTTTACCCCACCATGGTCTCTAGCCTAGTCTGATAGTGTTATCTCTTTGGAAACCTCTTGAATCAGCCTTCCACAGGCTGAGTTGCTCTTGGCACTGCTGTCTTCCAGGCTTCTGCGAGAATGGCCCTTTGAGCTCTGCTTACAATATTCAACCACCTTTCTAGTCTAAAGTTCCTAAGTTTTCACATTCCTCAGAAAAGAAAAAAAAAGGTTCTGTACAGCAACTGCCCCACCCCTGGGCCTGGTACCAACCTGTCTCAGTCTCCTTTCTGTTGCTGCCATAGGGCACCATGACCAGAAGTAGCTTACAGAAGGAAGAGGTTTCTGGATCTTAGAGTTCTGGAGCAAGTGTCCATAATGGCCAGGGAGGTATGGTATCAGACAGCAGGAGCAGAAAGCTAAGAGATTATATGTGTATCAACACATAGGAGAGAAAGCTAAGAGATTATATGTCTACCAACACATAGGAGAGAAAGCTAAGAGATTATATGTCTACCAACACATAGGAGAGAAAGCTAAGATATTATGTCTACCAACACATAGGAGAGAAAGCTAAGATATTATATGTCTACCAATGCAAAGGAGCAGAAAGCCAAGAGATTATATGCCTACCAACACATATGAGCAGAAAGATTAGAGATTATACGTCTACCACCACATAGGAGAGAAATCTAAAGAGATTATATGTCTACCAACACATAGGGAGCAGAGAGAACAAACTGGAAGTGTGGCAAGGTTATGGGCTCTCAATGCCCCCACCCAACATTCTTCCTTCACTAAGTCTGTATCTCCCCAGAACTGCCTCAAATAGCTCCAATATCTATGTTTATGGCGGCAGGGGCATTTCTTCTTTAAACCACCATAGACTGTGTTGAAATTTCCTTTGACAAAGAAATTTGTCCATTAATTTAAAATTTTATCCTCAATGAGGAGCAGAAGGAGGGAGAACAAGAGCAAAGAAATCGGGACCACGAGGGGTGCACCCACCCACTGAGACAGCGGAGCTGATGTATTGGGAGCTCACCAAGGCCAGCTGGACTGTGACTGAAAAAGCATGGGATAAAACTGGACTCTCTGAACATGGCGAACAATGAGAGCTGATGAGACGCCAAGGACAATGGCAAGGGGTTTTGATCCTACGTAATGTGCTGGCTTTGTGGGAGCCTACCCAGTTTGGATGTTCACCTTCCTAGATATGGACGGAGGGGGGAGGACCTAGGACTTACCACAGGGCAGGGAACCCTGACAGCTCTTTGGACTGGAAAGGGAGGGGGAAAGGAGTGGGGGGAGGGGGAGAAGGGTGGGAGGAGAGGGAGGGAAATGGGAGGCTGGGAGGAGGTGGAAACTTGTTTTTTTTCTCATTTTCTCAATAAAAAAAAGATAAAAAAAATAAAATTTTATCCTCAAGCAAGCCCTAGCCCAGGCAGATGCTGTCAGATTCTTTGCTAAAATCCACCTGCATGTCCTCTAGGGCACTTTTTAAGAGTCCTTTCTCCCCTTTGAAACCACATGAAGGAGGCCTCCACCGTGCATATTACTCGCAACACTGCTATCTCTCGGGCCCTGTTACTCCTACCAGGCGAGAATAAGACCACCACCACAATTTTGAGCCAAATTTGAAGCAAGCTTTAACTGAATACTGGCCAGGAGGATGGACTCTGGCCAGGACCATTCTGTGGTTTTCAATGGCAATGGGTCACATTTTGCAAAGGCTTACAAAGGCCAACCCACAAGGCTTCATATTTCCCACTAGGTCAAATGAGGGGCAAGTGTATGTCCTGATGTACTTCCTGCCTGTGCACCTCCTGCCTGTATCCAATCAGGGGCAAGCATACATCCTGATGTATTTCCTGCCTATATGTGATCAGCATATCCAGTGTATTTGTGTCAAACTTGCTAAAGGGAGTGAAAAAATGTGGTGATTTGTCATCTTACATAAACAACAACCTCCAGCATTACAGTAAGTATCTGTCCTTGGGCAAGAGGCTTACGGGTTAAAGGCAATTTTTGTTTTATGGATCTCTTAGGCACAGCAATTAATTATAAAGCACAACTTCGTCTCTCATAGCTCCTACAAGAACAGCCTGTCAACAGCCTAAGCACTGCTTACAGCAGCCAGTGGTTTTAGTTCAAAAGTTCCTAAGTCATCCTTCAAAAACCAACATGGTTGCTTTCTTCACAACCACCCCACTCTTCTGGTTTCAACATCTGAATTAGTTACTTTTCTGTTCCTGTGATACAATACTATGACCAACTTATAGAAGGAGGGTGTATGCTAGTTTACTGTTCCTAGGAGTGAGGCCATACGTGTGGGAAGACATGGCAACAAGCAGGCATTGTGGGAGGAGCAAAAGGTTTACTTATCACTTCTTACTACAGGAAGCAGAAAGGAAGTAGGGTGAGTTAATAAACACTCAAATCCCTACCTCAAGTGGCACTTCCTTCAGCAGGGCTATACCTCCTAAAGGTTCTACAGCCTTGCAAAACACCTACTCCAACTGGGGACCAAGTGTTTAACTGTGCGAACCTACAGGGGGACATTTCTCATTCAAACCACCACAGTGTCACACAATGAAAAAGATTCTGGTTAATAATAAAGTTGTAGCTAAATGGAATAGAACCATCTCTGCATCATTGCTTGAGTCCTGTATCCTTTCCTCTTATTTGAAAATAGTTTTGAAGAAGTGTTTTTTATGACTGCATAGAAAAGCCTAGGCAAAGAAGAACAATGAACAATTGAAATGTAGAAGTAAAAAAAAAAAAACAACCCTACAACCAGATTAATGTATTTCCTTGGAGGCATTTTCATTTCTAAAACTCTGTTCATTCAGGAAACACAAGGATTCAGTGGTAGTAAGCACGGCCTTTCAATTTGTTTTTCTGTCATAAAATGAAAGTGTTGCCTCTGTTAAAAAAAAAGTTTGGCAGAATCAAGTTATTTTCCTTGAAAGCCATGAAATGTTTTCTAAACTACTGTACACTATCAAGTTGCAGAGTCTGCTGATTGGTTAGAGGGGCTATTTGCCTTTTCAACAATGGGTTAATAACTTTTTCATCATTGGGATTAATAACCTTTTCATCGATGGGATTAATGGAGTCAAAGGCAAGAGACTCTTCTCCTTGTGTAATGATAACCGTCTCACCATTTCAGAAAACTTACTTTTCCTAACAAAGGGAATAAGTTTTAGAATGACTCTCCCAGAGCCACCTGAAGTCCAAAGTTTAAGCGAAACTTGTAGTATTAAAGAAAAATGTGTCTTGGATCCACAAAAGGACAGAGTGAATGAACCCAGGATCTTTGGAGAAGCAGCCAGGGCTGTGAATGGCTGAGGCGTCTCTCCAGCCCCTCACTCATGAATTTCTTATCCACAAATGCTCACTGAGTTCTGTTAATTCTGCATTTGCCTGGATTGGAGCCTGGTATAGTGATCGTCATTTAACAAACATGAAATAATGCATGAAACGAAGTAAGAATTATGGGGTTGGTGATAGCTCAGAGGTAGAGCATGCATTAGCACACGTGAGACCTAAGAGTTTAATCCTCTTTAAAGCCTATGAGAATGATCTCTCTACCACTTACAGCATCCAAGGCTCTTGTCAAGATCATCCACAGTTTGCTCTCTGCGGATCCAACATTTCTTCTAAACAATACTTCTCAGAAACTCCATGTGCCACTCAAATTTCTTACACATCTTCTCTCACACACACTCCTGCTCTCATTGTGTTCCTGTTTTAATCATATTCTCAATCATGAAATACTCAAGCCTTTCTCATTTCAGAGTCATTCCAGATTGACGTATGCGTTCAGCAATCTTCTATAGCTTCGCACAGCTCTCCCCACGTATGAAACTCTAATACTCCAGTTAGCCTGGGTCCTAGCTAGGTTTCTGTTGTGATGAGACAGCACTGGCCAAAAGCAATATGGGAGCAAAGGGTTTATTTCAGTTTCCAGCTAGTTGTGAATCCAACATGGAGCAGGCAGGAACCCGGGGCATGGAACTGAAGCAGAGACCAGCCATGGAGGAGTGCTGCTTACTGGCTTGCTCTGCCTGCTTATCTCTTTCTTTTATAGCACCCACAACCATCTGCCCATGGATGGCACTGACCCTAGGAGGTGGGGGTGGGGTGGGGTGGGCGGGGAGGAGCTATCAATTAGCAATCACGAAAATGCCCTGACAGTCTTGTCTACAGGCAATCTGATGGAGGCATTTCTTCAACTGAGCTTCCTCTGTGACTCTGGCTGTGTCAAGCTGACAAAAATGAACTGGGACAGTGTGTATTTACTTCAGTCATTATGTGCAATTATCTTACATGAGCTCGTTAGCATGGCCTATTCCTCTAGTCGTGTACAAGTAACGAGAACAATCCTGGAGCTGCAATTCTTCGCACACCATTCAGTATCTAGGTGTGCCAAGTACACGGTAGAAACTGAGGACAAATGTTTGACTTTAAAACTTTGAATTAAGCACCAAGGCTTCTGACATTCTCTTCTGGCCTCCATGGGCACCAGCAGACAAGGGATACAGAGATTCATGTTCAGGCAAACCACCCATACTCACAAATCTGTTAATAAAAATAACTATGGGGTTAGAATGGCCCTACCTTGGCTGTAAAAATATTGTTATTATTCTTAGAGAATTTCATACTATTGATTTGGATCATATTCACCCTTCCCAGATCTACTCCCTATGCGCCCCCCCCCCCATTTTACCTTCTTTTCCTCCTCCTTTTCTTCCAAATAACCCATTGGGTCCAATTTGGGCTGATCATGTACTCTTGTGTGTGGGGCCAACTACTAGGGGATCTACTGGGAACCACATCATTAAAGAAAATTGGCTCTCTCTCTCCTGGGAGCCCCCAGTCATCAATAGTCCCTTAGTTAGAGGTGGGGGCTCACAAACCTTCCCCCCCCATGCTACATGGTTGGCTGGCTTGATCTTGGGCAGGTCTTTAATTTTTTAGAAACAAGATTTATTCATTTATTTTATTTTATGTGTGTTTTGCCTACATGTATGTCTGTGCATCACGTGTGTGCCGGGTTCCTCCACAGCAGTCAGAGAGACTATTATATTCCCTGGCATTGGACTGGTTGTGAGCCACCATCAACCTGGTCCTCTGGAAGAGAAACCGGTTCTTAATTGCTGAGCCATTGTTTTCAACTTTTGAGCAGGCAACAAGAGCTGCTGTGAGTTCCTAAGTGTAGCTCTCTCGTCGTGACCAGAGGACATGGCTTTCCTCTGGAACCCTGCCTCATTTAAACTTCACTGCAAAAGTCTTCCATTTGCTTTCTGTCGTATAGTTAGTCACCTATAGAAGAGATAAGAGTTCCTATATCTGATAATGAAGGTTGGGTAAAATTTAATGGAAAGATAATAGAGAAATAAATGTCCTTTAAATATCATCACAGCCCACATTTCACTAAGAAGGAAACAAATTTGAATTATGAAAATTATATAGCTAATTCTGGGTGGAGTCAGGACAAATGTTAACCTAATCAAATATCTCAAAAACCTTTGGTGTTCTCTTTGAAATTTTGTTTATTAGCGGAATAAACTTACTTTAAAATAACATTCACTCATAAAAGTGACAGAATTACCAAATAGCTAAATTTCTGGGCCCTGCTGCAATCCCTACACTGTGAAGTTCTTTTTTTGTTGTTTGCCATTTCTTCATCAGAGAATGTAACTATGCCTTCCACGAGGTGGCAGCATTGCTTATTCCTCAGCAACCTTTCCCCAAGGCCTGCACTGTCCTCATAGTTCAGGGTCACTGATGAAGATTTAAGCTGTCACCTCGGTGACACAATCAGTTCCCGATACTGAAATGCCAGGTCAAAGCCAAATGAAGGGAAACAGGACGGCAGAGCTGTGTCCGTGGAGAGAGACTTTAAGAAATAGGTCAGGGACGGAGTGAAGGAAGCAGTGGGTAGCGAGCCACCCAGAGACCTAGCCATCTCCCGTCCCCATAGAGGCGGATCCTGGGAGACCTGAAGTCCAGTTTGGTAGAAACGTGCACTTTGGGAGGTGGACGGCACCTCTGGAGGGTCCCGTGACAAAAACCTTTGAGAGGAAGAGAGTGCTCTTTCGGGTGTCCTCCCTTCCAGCTTTACTTTTTGTTTTGTTTCGCCTTTGTTTGTTTGTTTTTGAGACAATGTCGTGCCATGCAATCCGAGCCTGCGCTTGCCATCCCCTACGTTAGTGTCCTGCGTGCTGGGACTCCTGTTCCCTTTCCCTCTGTTCTAACAGTTTAGTGATGACCCAGCAGTCTAGAAGACAACTCAGAATAGCTCTGCTGATGAGTGCGCATGCTGCGCAGGTGAAATGTAAACCTCTGTGTGCTAAACTGCTGATGCAAGGGCTGCGGCGGCAGCTCAGACATACCTTGTCAGTATCGCTCCCGTGGGGGAAAGCTGCTCCTTAGGGGGGAAAGCCATATCTTTATATTCCAAAACATGGATATATCTACACTACATGACCAGATACATATCTGCATTCAACTATTGGGGTGGGAGAGATGAAGGACAGAAGTCTAAACAGGCTCCTTTAATGGATGATAGTGAAGTAAGGATTCAGAAGCATTGATCTATAATGAGCCGATTAATAAATCTGGAGTGTAATGGCGGTCCACTCAAATTTCCTGGTGTGTTTTTAAAAACAGGGATATCCAACTCTACTTCTCAGATCCTAAGTTAACTGGTAGAATCTACAAGTCTTTTAAAAATATTTATATATTATAAGGTTAGAAAGATGGTTCAATGTTAAAGAGCATTTGCTGCTCTTCAAGACGATCCAAGTTTGGTTCCAAGCATCCACATCAGATGCCCCCCAACCCTCTGTGACACCAGTTCTGGGGGGTTCCAACACCTTCTTTTGGCCTCTGTGAGCACCCATACATATCTGGTATATGCTCCCAGAATCACACACACAGAGACTCATAAATGATGTAAAAAAAATAGATCTATCTACCTATCTATCTATCTATCTATCTATCTATCTATCTATCTATCTATCATCTATCTATCTACACACATATATGTATTTTTATGTGTGTCTTTATGAGATTGTGTGCATCATGTGTGCAGGAGCATCCAGAGGCCAAAAGAGGCTGTTGGATCCCTGGAACTGGGGTTATAGGCAGTTGTGAGCCACCATCTGGTTGCTGGGAGTCAGACCTGGATCCTTTGCAAGAGTAGTGAGTACTCTTAATTGCTGAGCCATATCTCCAGCCCCAGCACACTTTTTGTTTTTTAACCCCCAGGTGGTTCTAATCTACAGGAGAGCTAAGAGGCCCTCAGTGTTCTCGGTCCAGTGTTCTCAAAGGCTAGCAGCCCTGTTTTGGCAAGGTTGAGGATCCACATGAAGAGCAGGGACATAGCCCAGAGCTCCAGGCGTGCCTGGCATGAAGTAGACTCATTTCTCTTTTCTGTGGGTTATTCTGCCCTCACAGAAGACGCTAAAGAGCTGGCTTCATCAAGAAGAGACAGCAATGTCCATTTTCCATCTTTCATGGCTCCATTTCATGACACACTGTTGGAATGCACAGCGTCTTTTATGACTCACTTGGAAAGCACAAGAAGGGAAAAATAAATGGCTATGGCTATTCCTGGCCTAGAACCCACAGTCAGCATTTTCTGCACAGATGCAATTTGGAAGCCATCTCCGTCTTCAGCTGCTAAGCTCTAAATTCTTATTGGATGAGTTTAAGAGCTATTCAGCCACATCCTTCATCTTCTGTGTCTGGAGACTCTTGAGACGCCAGAGGGGTGCTTTTGCATGCACTGGAAAGGTTGGAAATGATGGGCTTGGAAGGTTGCTCAACAGTCAAGAGTACTGGATGCATTTTCACAGGTCCAGGGTTACACTCCTGGCACCCATGTGATGGCTTAACCATCGGTTACTCCAGTCCCAAGGGATCCAATGCCCTTCTGGCCTCTGACGGCACCAGACATGCAAGTGGTGCATATACGTACAGGCAGGAAAAACACCCGTACACATAAAATAAATGATTTTTTTTTTCTGAGACAGGGTTTCTCTGTGTAGCCCTGGCTGTCCTGGAACTCGCTCTGTAGACCAGACTGGTCTCGAACTCACAGAGGTCCGCCTGCCTCTGTCTCCTGAGTGCAGGGATTAAAGGCGTGTGCCACTGTTGCCTAGCTGAAATTTATTTCTGAAAAGTTAAAAATTAGACATTAGGAATCATTAAGAGGTCATTTTCCCCTCAAAATTGAAAGAGGTCCTGGCAAACCACAATAGCAAGAGCTTATCGTGGCTGAAGCTGGCATGAGAGGGATCACTCCCCCCTTGAAATGTCACTTGCAATGGACAATGACATGGCTGCATTTTAATGAAGTGACCCAATTTTCAGTTAGTATGTCAAAACTATAATGTGCTAATTAACCAAGATATCACTCTTGATTTGTCCTTTATACGCGTTCACGGTAGAGCAGCATTGAGCGTGACTCGCTTTCTTGAAGACACTCATTTAAAGGTGTAGATCACCTTTCCTGATGTTATTTTTGGTCACCGAGCACCTAAATTCGGGGCAAGCGTGGAGATATCTGTAGACAACGTGTGAAATTCCTTGAAGCAACGATGAGAAAATTTCCAGGAAATTCTCTCCATGAAGTAGAGAGTCAGCATCAGCCATACAGTTGACAGTTGCTCGCTCGCAACTGGCCCATTCGCTTTGCTGATGATTCTTGACAGATAAAATAATTAAAAAGTATTTAACCGCCGGGCGGTGGTGGCGCACGCCTTTAATCCCAGCACTCGGGAGGCAGAGGCAGGCGGATCTCTGTGAGTTCGAGACCAGCCTGATCTACAAGAGCTAGTTCCAGGACAGGCTCCAAAACCACAGAGAAACCCTGTCTCGAAGAAAAAAAAAGTATTTAACCTTATTAGTAGAAACAGGGTGGACTTGAGATGCAGAGATGCACAAAGTGTGGGGCTCAGAGGACTTAAACGCAAGCTCATCTGTAGCTCATTAGCTCTAATTTCCTTTTCTGTTTAATTGACAAAAAGTAGGTATGCAACTTGCATACCTACAACATGCTTTGCTTTGCAGCACGTATGCTCTGCAGCACGTATGCTTTGTGGGTTGGCTTGGTTGCACTTGTTGGTATAAACTGCCTCTCACTTCAGAGAATGACAACAAAATGCTGAGAACCCTTATCACATTGCATACGATTTCTTACCTGGGGAAAGTAACCCAGTGTCTGTATAATTGCCTAAGAGGGAGAGATACATCAGACTTAAGTAAGTTAGTTACTTTTTCTTTCCTGGGAATTTAACCCTGGGATGTGGATTCCTCTGCTAGTTTCTGTTAGGTGGCAGAGCCAGAGAGTGTGAAGGGTCGGGGTAGGGTTACCATTTTCCACCAAGGAGGTGCAGGAGCCGAGGAAGTCAATCTTCAGAGAAGTCAGAAGACATCACAGAGCCCAGAAGACGACTTAATCCCATGTCAAGTCCCTTGTGAAACCTGGCTGTCCTACCACCCTGTTTCCTCTGATGCACCATCTTTTAAACAAGAGCACCCGCCCTCCATGCTCACGCAAGTTTGCGTGGGATTTTCTTCCTTGAAGGTAACTGTCCCTGATTGAGAGAGTTGGCCCCGACATGGCTAAACTCTGAAGGCCATATTTACTGCAGGTGTCCGACTTCTGAAAAATTTGCTAGAATTCTCTAGATTAGCCTTCCAGCAGATGAATTGGTTGTTGCGTACAGCAGACTCCAAGGGCTTTGAGGGCGAAGGGTTCCTTAAAGAAATGCTGAAAAGCATGAAAACTCTGCTGCAGTGGCTGCACCTGTTTAACCACGCACACGCTAAACAACAACGAAAGGGTCTAACCGTGTAAAAACGCGTGGGATGTTCTCTCTTTAACCGAACACAGCCTCACTAGGATAGGTAGACTTTGAGGAGGTATGCACAACAATGAGATAGCCCACCCTAAAAGGATCTGAAGATGGATAGAATAACCATGCCCATCAAGCTGTAGCCCCCTCTGCTTCCGCTTTAGACCCTTGACACCAATTATGTAAATGTGTTCACTCGGTACTGGGTAGCTTTTGCATGCTAATTTAAATGTAGATGCTATACAAAAACAAAAGGAAAGGCACTGTCCCTTTCAGAGTTTAGAATGTGAGCTGATTTGCTGAATTGTTTCTCTGGAATTACCAGGCAGCTGGAGAAACAGCTGGACCAGTTTCTGAACATCATCAACAAGGAAAAAAAAAATCCCTCCAGTTTGAATTACAATAAGGGTTTTCATCCGAATTTTATAGTATTGTTTAATAAATACAAAACATGATTTACTGGAAATTGGCAGCTTTCCTGTTTACATTACCAAGTATCTTAGGAAGCTGAAGCCAAATGAGTCAGAAGTTTCTGGATTCACTGAGACTGATCAGTTTGGATTTTATTTTAAGAACTACAAAATCCAGTTAAAGGAGCTGAAGATTAGAGGCTGGATACATAGTGCATACTAAGTTTTCTGAGGTTCATGGCCCAGCTATTATTATTTATTTATTATTATTATTTTGTTTGTCTTTTGACACAGGGTTTCTCCGTGTAGCCCTGGCTATCCTGGAAGTCACTCTGTAGACCAGGCTGGTCTCGAACCTAGAAATTCACTTGCCTTTGCCTCCCAAGTGCCGGGATTAAGGGTGTGTGCCACCACCAACCATCAAGGCCCAGCTATTATTGTTATTACAGGTTTGGCTATGTAGCCCAGTCTGGCCTCCTGTCTCATCTCTCGAGTGCTAAGATATCAGACATTTGTCACCATAATTGGAAAGGTTCAGTTTTTCTGGTGGGCTGATCTTGCTATGTTTTAACCTTTCCATTGACGAAGCGGAATAATGGTAGAATTGCTTCACTGGATAGTGATGAAGATTGGATTTATTTGTAGAAAGTAGTTCAAACAGTGCCTGGCATATAGTAAGTGGTATTAGTTATTATTATACCCCCAAGTGGAAAGCCATGTTTTCTTTTGTTTTTTAAATTTCTGCCCATGGGACAAATCATTTCATTAGTACAATATCCTTTCCAATCCAATCAGTAACTCAAAGGAGGGGAATTGATGTCTGCCTTACTATGGATGTAAGCAGTATAGCCTGTATAAAGGATTGTAAGGTGCTGTCGAAACCAGGAGTTAACAATGAGATGTTGCAGGGTAAAAATTGTATTAATGGCTGGGCCTTATTTTTGATTTCCTATAGTAGGAGAATGAAAATGGCCCAGATTAAAGGCAGAGTATAAAGTGATTAAAAGTGGAATTTTGCAGTTATTTTTATGGTCACGGGAAAAATACATGTTATGAGTTTTTGGTTTAGACAGTTAACATACTGTGAAACATTTTATGGTGAGTTAATTCTTAGAACAATGGAAACAATTTATGATGTGTAACTCATAAGAATATTGAGGGAGAACCAATGAAAAAAACCAAGTTGACCTCTAGCTGAGGACATGATCAAAGCCCATCATTGTTTAAAAAGAAAATGGAGTCACCTGTCCCTTAACATTGTATGTGTGTGTGTGTGCATGTGTGTGTGTGTGCGCATGTGTGCATGTGTGTGTGTGCATGTGAGTGTGTGTGTGTGTGTGCGTGTGTAATATAATGCCTTTGTATGTACAAGCAGTCTTGATCTCAGTTTCAAACTTCCTAAACTTTTTACTGAATCTACATCCTGCCTGGTAAGTTCCTTGAAACATTGCCTTATCTTCCGACAGTGAGGGTCAGGATTCCCTTATTAACTATAGGCAGACAATAGATAAGGTCAAGAACAAGGATGATGTGGATTCAGCAGCAGGTCAGCCTCATTGGCAGGCACCACAAGGGAAGGCAGGATAGCCTGGGAAAACTGTTAATGAGGAGAAGGCTTGACTTGGGGCTTTGTCCCTTCCGGGTAATATCCAGGAGGAGGAATATTCAAAAGCCCAAACTGACCACCTGAATCAAGGATATCTACGAATAGCAGTATCTAGACTGGGGGCTAATAAGAGCATGTTGAGCTCCTACTCAGAGGACAGTAACTTCATGCTGTGTCAAGACAAGGGTGCCAGTCAAGGGAACCAGAAAGGAACTCAGTCAGATGCAAGAAATGGGGCAGAGCGTTAGAACTCCCAACTCTTCTACAAGTGTGCAAAGTGAGACTGGAATGCAAGGACAAAGACAAGTTTACATTTGGCCTTGGAGAAAGGCTGGTCCCTAGATATGGGCTGGGTAGATCGCGTGTCTCCAAAAGCCCAGCACTCTGGATAAGAAGGACTGGAAAGATCGGGAGTAAAGGAAGAAATATTCGAATACCAGCACGTCCACAAGGAAGGGAAGTGGTTTTCCTGGTAGCTTCTTTTGTCTTCACATTAATTACAGTAACCACACTGGGCTCCATTCTCTCAATGAACAAACAGGGGCTTTAAACGCTTTGTGTCAGTCCTAGAGACATCGCTGAGACCTGGGAGGAAAAGCCACATTCCAAAGAGAAAATGTTTAATGCCGCCCGTAAACTCTGAGCCAGTGAATATTTTCTCTCACTAATCTGTGTCCTTAAAATACGTTTCCCCCTAACAGGGATGGGAAAAAAAACTGCCTTATTAGCACAAAGCTTTGTAGCCCAAGGTTCAATCCCAGTTTAAAACCTTGTAACACAAAGTTTTTAATCCCAAGGCTTGCGGGGAAGCTCAAGTTAGATCTTGGGCAGTATTCACAAGGTCTGAGTTTGTTAGGTTTTGGAGCACAGACTAAAGAGACAAAAGGCAGGAATCAGAGCAGAGTCTGACCTCAGCAGATGAGACTGTTCCTTTCAAACAGTGAAGAACAGACAGCTTCCTGCAGAAATGGAGGTCCTGCAGAGGGAAAAGCCTGGGGGACTTTTATAGAAGTGGGTGATGGGCTGGGAATAAGTAAGCCCATGCAGCTTCAGGGGTCTACATGTGGTCTCCAGTCTCTCCTTCCTGATATTGTTTTCACAAGCCAGACAAATTATCTCGAGAGACAGGCTGTCTTAGCAGACATTCCTCTCAGGGCTGACCAATAAAGGCAGAGTAAGGCTCTGTTTTTACAACCGAGACACTCTTATTAGGATTCAATCTCTAGCAATGAAGAAAAAAAGACTTAATTTGAAAAATCAAATGACTGTGTTAGATGGAGAACTATGTTTTATTATCAGACTTGTTCTAGTTGCAGGAGACAGCCCCTTTTATGAGAACGTGAGCTGTCCAGGATATCTGAGGTGATTCTCAGGCTGTTTCGTCTCTTTACCTATCACTGTTCATGACTACAAGTGAAATGCCCTTTGTTTTCTACAGTTTTAGTTTATTGTCTAAATCATGTAGGTGGGTCAGCCGAGCACACGGGAACCAGAGAATACAGCACTAATAACCAGGTACTAAGGGTTTAACCTGGGCCTCCTATATGTTTACTTCTGTATGAGTGTGTGTGTGTGCATATGTGCATGTGTGTGTGTGGTTGCTCACAGGCATGCATTATGAAAGATGTTATTTATTTTATTTTTTTAAAAAAGAACTGTCTTTTTTTTATTTTACATACCAATTCCAGTTCCCATTTCCTCCCCTCCTCCCACTCCCTCCACTTTCCCACCCACCCCACCCCTCATCCACTCTTCAGAGAAGATAAGGCACATGGCTTTGGGGAAGGTCCAAGGCCTTCCCTACTATATCTAGACTGAACAAGGTATCCATCCAAAGAGAATGGGTTCCCCAAAAGCCAGGATAAGCAGTAGGGATAAATTCTGGTGCCACTGCCAGTGGCCCCACAGTCTACCACGGCCATACAACTGTCACTCACATTCAGAGAGTCTAGTTTGGTCCCATGCTGGTTTCTTCCCTGTCCAGCTGGAGTTGGTGGGCTCCCATTAGCTCAGGTCAGCTCTTTCAATAGGTGTCCTTATCATGGTCTTGATCTCTTTGCTCATATTCTCACTCCTCCCACTCTTCAACTGGGCTTTGGGAGCTCAGTCCAGTGCTCTGCTGCAGGTCTCTGCCTCTGTTTCCATGAGTTGCTGGATGAAGGTTCTATGGTGACATTTAAGATATTCACCTATCTGATTACAGGGCAAGACCAGTTCCGGCACCCTCTCCTCTACTGTTTAGGGTCTTAGCTGGGGTCATGCTTTTGGATTTCTGGGAATTTCTCCAGTGTCAGGTTTCTTGCTAGCCCTATAATGGCTCCCTCAATCAAGATATCTCTTTCCTTTCCCTTATCTCTGTCCTTCCTCCATCTCGATTATCCTATTCCCTCAAGTTCTACCCCATCCCCTTCTCCCCACCTCTTCCCCTTCCATCCTCCCTTCTCCACCCACCCCCATGCTCCCAATTTTGTCAGGTGATCTTGCCTATTTACCCTTTCCAGGTGGATCAGTATACGTTTTTCTTAGGGCTCACCTTGTTACTTAGCTTCTCTAGGGTTGTGGACTACAGGCTCATAATCCTTTCCTTTACAGCTAGTATCCACTTATGAGTGAGTACATACCATGTTCATCTTTCTGGGTCTGGGTTACCTCACTCAGGATGACTTTTCTAGTTCCATCCATTTGCATGCAAATTTCAAGATTTCATTTTTTTTAACCGCTGACTAGTATTTCATTATGTAAATGTACCACATTTTCTTTATCCATTCTTCAGTTGAGAGGCATTTAGGTTGTTTCCAGGTTCTGGTTATTACAAATAATGCTGCTATGAACATAGTTGAACAAATGTCTTTGTAGTATGATGGGCATTCTTTGGGTATATGCCCAAGAGTGGTATTGCTGGGTCCTGCGGTAGGTTGATTCCCAATTTTCTGAGAAACTGCCATGCTGATTTCCAGAGTGGTTGTACAAGTTTGTGTTCCCGCCAGCAATGGAGGAGTGTTCCCCTTACTCCACATCCTCTCCAGCATATGCTATCATTGGTGTTTTTGATCTTAGCCATTCTGACAGGTGTAAGATTGTATCTCAGAGTCGTTTTGATTTGGATTTCCCTTATGGCTAAGGATGCTGAACATTTCCTTAAGTGTCTTTCAGCCATTTAAGGTTCTTCTGTTGAGAATTCTCTGTTTAGTTCTGTATCCCATTTTTAAATTGGATTATTTGAAATTTTGATGTCTAATTTCTTGAGTTCTTTATATATTTTGGAGATCAGCCCTCTGTCTGATGTGGGGTTGGTGAAGTTCTTTTCCCATTCAGTAGGCTGAATTTTTGTCTTATTAACTGTGTCCTATGCTTTCCAGAAGCTTCTCAGTTTCAGAAGGTCCCATTTATTTATTGTTGCTCTCAGTGTCTGTGCTATTGGTGTTATATTTAGGAAGTGGTCTCCTGTGTCCGTGCATTGAAGGTTACTTCCCACTTTCTCTTCTATCAGGTTCAGTGTAGTCGGATTTATATTGAGGTCTTTCATCCATTTTTTCGAATGATGTTACTTCTTTCAGCTACCCCAACTGACAGCCTAGTTCAGCGGCACATGTATACACACTTCCACCCATCTTCCCCAAACTGCTATTATAATATTGGCTAAATCACTAATATTTGCATTACTGTGGCTATGTAGATGCTAACAGACTACAACAATTTTTTTTCTTGTCTTAGATGAGTTTTTGTTTTTCCAGGAGTTAATGAAGCTTTGGTTTGTTTTTAACTTACTTGGTTTTAATACAGTTACTGTTGACTCATGATAGACTATGCCCCTCCTTTCAGGTGAATTTCTCCCCAAGACAATCGGATATGGTAGGTAGTCAACCAGTTTCTTCTGGGGAACTCCCAAGAGCCATCTGACCTTCTCGTTCTGACTCCACTTCCTCTTTACACTAGCATGCAGCAGGTATTCCGTGTTAAACTTCACATTGGAGGATTTACCTCAGCCCACTCTGTAAGATTCCACTTCTAGGATCCTGTGTGTGTGTTTTTGATCCCTACCCGCCCCCCAGATTAATGACTCCAAAATAGCAGTGACTTTCAACAGAAATTGTTCATTTCTTACTTTTAGACATCCTCTGAGTTGCTACTCAGATTCATTTTGGCTTCTTCCCAGGCCATGGAAGTGATCCTCTGAGACATGTTTGTCATCTTGGCAACGAAGAGTCTGAGGCAAGGGGTTTGTATAAAGTCTATAAAATGAGTACCAGGTTGGCAGTACTACAGAGTAATGTCCTGTCTAAACAAACAAAAACAAACAAAGTATCCAAAACGCTAAACTAAAAGAAAGGGGTTGGAGAGATGACTTTGTGGGTAAAAATACTTGCTTCATGATGGAGACTCAAAGGTCTTTGTACCTACAGATCACTAGAGAAACCCAGAGTATTAAACCCACAGGGGTGTCTCCTCAATGGAGGAGATAAATGCCTATTTTCCTGCCCAGAAAGCTGGGAGTAGATGTTGTTAAGGCTCTGGTGACCTTTTGTTCTCTGTAGGTGCAGAGCTCTCCCAGACTCTCAATCCCTAGACCTTTATCTTTAGCTCCCAGTTAATAGGACACATCCTGAGGGGAGATATCACATGTATGTTTTAGCCTGTTGACTTCTATGCTACCCAGGTCAGAAACCACACTAGATCCTAGGCCCTTCAACTATAGAACCCATCTTCATGGCCACATGTACTTTGCAAAGAAGTAGCTGTGCTTGAAGCTTTACTGTGCACCAGGAATTGGAATGATGACTGGAAATCTTTTTCCAAATTTTATTGTGTTTAAATATGCCTACAGTAAACTGCCTGGCGTCAGATTCCCCAAAGTTTGATGCAAGTTGACGATGTCAATCTGAACAGAGTTTTCATTCTTGCCTCTTTTCTTGTCTACTGTGACACTTGCAGGGCCCCCTCAGTTTCACAGCATGAGGTCCTGACTTCAGATTCTGGTACCTACGTAAAAAGCTGGATGTGGCTACCCTCACAACTGTAATCCTGTGTGTGTTGGGGCAAGTGGACACAGGTGGATGGTTGAGATTTTCCCCAGATTCAGTAAGAGACCCTGTCTCAAGGGAAGAAGATGAAGGTTGATTGAACACACAAGTGCATGCACAACACACACACACACACACACACACACACACACACACACACACACACACACACTATAAGCTGTGACATAGATAGGCAAGCATGAGGCCCTAGGTTCAATTCCCAGTACTACTGTCCAAAAAGAAAGGAAAAGAAAAAAGACCAAAGAAAAGAAAAAGATACATCTACCATTTCTGTTTTTATTCTATTGTTCAAAACAAAAAGCCATACTTGATGTCATCGGAGGACAGAAAGTAAAACTCTCGCTCTGAGAGAAAGGAAGGCATACAATAATCTACTGTGCATTTTTATTTTTTGGTTTGCTCTAATGATTTTGGGAAGTTCTCCATTCAGAAACGTCCCGAGGAAGGAAGAGTACGTGTGAGTTAGATTACTTTTGAGGATTTACAAGTCTAAACACGATTGTGCTTGTGGGCAGCATCTTGGGAGGAACTTTTTCTCCTCAGAGTCTGTAGATGCTGCTTTCCCACAGTGCTGTTCCAGAGAAGTCAGAAACTTTAATCCTTCTTTCTAATACTATTTCCATCCTGGAAAAAAGTGTTGTGTCTGTTCCCAGTATTCTGAAATTTTCCAGCGTTGTCAGGGTTGAGATTTGTTTCTATCCATTGTGCAGGACGCTTGGCAGGCTCCATAAATTTTAAAATTCATGTTCTTCATTAAGGACCTTTTCATGAATTATGCCTTTGATAATTTCTTAGTCTCTATTTTTCTTCTGCTTTTACCCAGTTTTATTTGCCATTTCCCTTAATTTACTTCTCTTAGAGGTCCTTTTTATTTTTCAGATAGGGTCTCATATAGGCCAGACTGTCCTTGAAGTAAGGATCCTCCTCTCTCGGTTTCTTGAGTGCCGAGATTACAGGTATTTACCACTATGTCCAGTTCTGAATACTTACTAATAACTTACTCCCCTCTTTTT
Organism: Microtus pennsylvanicus; assembly: GCF_037038515.1. NCBI lineage: Eukaryota > Metazoa > Chordata > Mammalia > Rodentia > Cricetidae > Microtus > Microtus pennsylvanicus. The sequence goes on along the minus strand of NC_134580.1, from coordinate 100,171,660 downwards.
TCTGGGAATCAGATACAGGTCCTTGCGCTTACCCAGGATTCTCTGGAAGAACAGAACTGATCACTCAGTTATATAGATTGGCTTATGGGATCTAGGTGGTTTAACAATTGCTGTCTTCACACTGCAAAGTCCAAGGACCTGGAAGCTCTTCAGTCCATGAGGCTGGGTGCCTCAGGAGTCCCAGTGTAGTGCTGAAGGCCTGGAGGGTTCCTGGAGAGTCACTTTCGTTCCTGTTGGAAAACTGGAGAAGCTGAGTTCTGATGTTGGCGAGTGATGGTGGTGGTGGCAGCAACAGGGTGGATGAATTTGTGAGAAGAGTGGATGAGGTCAGCAAGATGACAGCAGAGTAGATGAGCTTCCTCAGAGCTGTTTCCTATTGGTTTACTTATTTATTGGGTTTACACATGTCCTGTGGTGCACAGTTTGGTCAGAAGGCAACTTTTTGGAGTTAGTTCTTCCATTTGCAAAAGCTGCAGGTATATTAGTTTCTGAGTATCCTGAGGGTTTTACAGTATTGTCTTAGTTAGGATTTCTAGTGCTGTGATGAAACACCCTGACCAAAGTAACTTGGGAAGGAAAGTGTTTATTTGACTTACATACCCTGAGTCACAGTCCTCTGAAGGAAGCCAAGACAGGAACTCATACTGAGCAGGAAACTGGAGGCATGAGTTGATGGAAAGCCATGGAGGGGTACTACTTGCTGGCTTGCTCCTTATTTCTTGCTCAGTCTACTTTCTTATGGAACCCAGGACCACCAGCCCAGGGTAGTACCACCTCCAATGGGCTGGGCCCTTCCACATCAATCATTAATTAAGAAAATGCCCTATAGGTTTGCCTATAGCCTGATCTTCTGGAGGAATTTTCTCAGTTGAAGTTCCCTCTTTTCAGAGGACTGCAATTTATGTCGAGTTGACATAAAACTAGCCAGCATAGGTATGAATCAGATTGCTTCTCAGCTTTCCATTTTGCTGGGTTTGTAGTCAGTTTTCTCGGTTCTGTTTAATCCATAGTTACTTATTTATATATTGGGGATTCCAACAACTTTTCTTCTTACAAGGTCTTTGTGTGTTCTCATGCTGGCCTCAAACTAGTGATTTTCTTCCTCAGCCACTCGAGTGCAGGGTCACTGGCATGCACCACAACATCCAGGTCCAGGATAGTTTTCTTCTCTGGGCACGTTAGCCTTTGACCATCAAGATTCTAAAAATCATCTTGCTGACCTGGGCATGGGGGTGCATGCAATCAGGCACTCAGAAAGCAGAGGCAGGGGGACATCACTGTGGTTTTGAGGCCAGCCTGATCTACACAGTGAGTTCCAGTGAATTTAGTATGGTTTTGGGAGCAGGAGCTTAGTCTGCCTCCCTCTTTTTTCTATTTTTCCAGGTCTTGGGGATTAATCATAGAGCCCTGCATATGGCAAGTGCTTTACCACACAGTATATATCCCGGCCTTTAACTGACTCTGTTTTACCTGCTATGGCTGTAAGTGAGAGGTGCATGCAGCCACACCTGACTTTTATATTGGTGTTGGGGACCCAATCTCAGGTCCTCATGATGTTTTCTTGCCCTCTAAACCAGCAATTCTCAACCTGTGGGTCACAGCCCCTTTGGTAAACCTCTGTCTTCAAAAGTGTTTACTTTACACTTCACAACAATAGGAAAATTACAGTTATGTGTAGTACAATGCCCACTCTATGTGCCATGTGCTACAGTATGGTTCACAAGTCAGGCAAGGGGCTGGAGATTGAAACACACACACACACACACACACACACACACACACACACACACACGAATGTTCTCTTTATTTGTTCTAGGACAGCTTATATGGGGTCTCCTTGACAAATGGCCACGCCCTAACTCTCAGCTACAAGTCCACCAGAAACCACTCCCCTACCATCAGGAGCTCCTGAGGGTCTAGTGCTCAGAGCAGCCACAAAACAAGTTGTTTGCTCAGAGCAGTTGCAAGCATAGGAAAACAAGTTGTTTACTCTGGCAGGCAGGAGGTCACAGGAAATTCAGGGTCTGGGAGCTCACAGTCCCCAACAGTTATGAAGTAGCAACAAACATAATTTTTTTTTAGCCATAAGTATTTATTAAGGAAGAGGGAGGGAGAAAGAGGGAGAGAGAGAAAGAGAGAGAGAGAAGAGATAAAAGGAGAGAAAAGAGATAAAAGGAGAGAGAGACAGAGAAAACACGTGCGCACGTCAAGGAAGCAGAAAAGGAAGCAACAAACATAATTTTATGGTTGGGAATTGTACTAAAGAGTTGCAGCACTGGGAAGGTTGAGAGCCTCTACTCTAAGCCATCTCCCCAGCCCCTAAATCTACAGTTTCAAGCAAGAGCCTTATGATACTCAGAAAAATCCAGTAAGTTATTATCACACCAATTTTACAAGTAAGCAATAGAATTCAGTGACTTGCAAGGTTGCCTAGTATGTAATGCTGAACCCAGGGTTTATATTCAGACTTTTTGCCTATAAGTTCAGAATTCTTTCTATTAAATTCTTGAAAAAGAAGGATTTTTAATTTAGTTGTTAAGAATACCATCCGGGCTGTGTTGGCATACGCCTTTCATCCCAGCACTTGGGAGGCAGGAGGCAGGAATCTCAGTGAGTTCAAGGCCAGCCTGATCTATAAGAGCTAGTTCCAGGATAGGCTTCAAAGCTACAGAGAAACCTGTCTTGAACATCCCCCCCACCAAAAAAAAAAAATCCGTGCTGGTATCAATTTGTTAATCAAATTGTTAATATCAATTTGTCACAAGCTAGAGTCATCTGGGAAGACAGACCCTTCACTGAGAAAATGCCCCCACCAGATTGGCCTGTGGACACATTAGTGATTGACAGGGGTCATTGTGTGTAGTGCCACCCCTGGACAGGCGGCTCTGGAGTTTATAAGAAAGCAGGCTGAGGAACCTGTGGGAGCAAGCCAGTAAACAGAACTCCCCCAGGGCTGCTTTATCAGGTCCTGCCTCTAGGTTTCTGCCCTGGCCTCCCTGAATGATGGACTACAAGGAGTAAGATGAAATAAACCCTTTCCTCCCCCAGTAACTTTCAGTCATGTGTTTTAGCACAGCAATAGGAACCCTCAGACATCATCTTTGGTACCAGAGTCCAGGTTTTACCTCTTGTTGCTGTAGCCTTTCAATGAGTTGCTTAGCCTCAGTATGTGCAAAGTTCTTCATCTGTGAAAGGGAAATGGTGGGTAATGGGCGTAGTTCGGTGGTGGAACACTCTTCCGACACGTGTGAGGCCCTGGGTGTGAGCCCAGAAACACAAAGACAGGAGGAGGGTGACCACAGAACAACCTTTCCACAATATTGTAAGAATCCAATTTGATAATGTGTGTGAAGCACTCAGCCCAAGCTCCGGCATTAGTGAGTGCTCTCTTAGTACTATAATGGAAAAATTGAAGTGATAAGATGTAATAACAACTTACCATTTTAATTAACTGAACCATGTCGAGGGAAACTTTCAAATTAATTTTGCAGGCATTTACTGAATAATTGGCATGTACAGTGTGGAATGTTTATTCCTTCTCTTCTATTTGAACCTCCTTATGGAAATATCTTTGATAAACAACTGTAGTATTTCAAGTTTAGTCGAATTGCGTGGAGTGACTTGTGAGTGTGGATAGGAGAATTAGACCAGCTCCCAGCCCATCTATCCACTGATGTCCAGGGAAATGCACAGCAAGGCTGCTTGACGAAGCCAAAATTTAACAGAGGCTGTAACAAGGTTACAAAACTAGCGAGGTGTGTTGGTACAAGCCTATAGTCCCAGGCTGCAGAGGCAGGAGGATTGCTGAAAGTTTGAGACTAATTTGGTCTACATAGCGAGTTCCAAGCCAACCAGGACAAAAAAAAATTATTCACATGTATGGGGTACCATGTGAGTCTTTTATCATGTGTATTCACATGTGTTTGGGTGCGTTTGTGAGGGTGAACATACAGGTGTGTGTGTGTGTGTGTGTGTGTGTGTAGTCCTGAAGTTGATGTTAAATGTCTTCCTCGATTGTTCTCCATTTTATTTATTTTAAAAGTTTTTTTTTAGATTACTTTTATTTTATGTGTATTAATGTTTACCTCTGTGTGTACCATATATGTGTCTGGAGCCTGTAGATGCCAGAAGAGTGTCTCAGATCCCCTGCAGCTGGTTAAAAATGGCTGTGAGGCACCGTGTATAGGAACTGAACCTGTGTCCCTTGTGAGGGCAACAAGTGCTCTCTAACCACGGAGCCATCTCTCTAGCCTGACTCCATTTTATTTTTTGAAGCACTTGGACCTTGCCGGTTGTAGCTAGTCTAGTTTGATAAGTTACCCCAGGGATGCCCTGTGGCTGCCTCTTGAGTGCCAGGGCTCCAGGCAGCTGCCACGCTCACCCAGACTTTTATGTGCTTTCTGGGGATCTAAATTCTAGCTCCCATGCTTGCAAAGCCAGTGCTTTGTTCACAGAGCCCCTCCCAGCCCTTCCCAGCATGATGCATGTATCATGTAGTATTTAAGTTATATCAAATGTATCTAGCTCCTCAAACAGCATTTCTTTAAGATTTATTTTTATTTATTTAATGAAATAAATTTATATAAGTGTTTTTGCCTTCATGTATGTCTGTGCAGCACATGGGTCCCTGGTGCCTATGGAGGTAGGGAAAGGCGTCAGGTTTCTGGGACTGGAGCTACCTTGGTTCTCTATAAGAGCACCCAGTGCTCTTAATCCCTGACCCAACTCTGCTGTCCTCAAATTTACAGCAATCTGCCTGCCTCTGCTTCCCGAGTGCTGGGATTAAAAAGGTGTACCACCAACAAGGGTGCAGCCTATTCTGCTATCTGGACCCAGATCCAGCACCTTGAGTTGGTCCACCCCAACATTTACTTCATCTAGGAACCGCTGGGAGGGCTTGCAGGAGCCAGTGTTGCAGAACCAGATGTTCTGCATGGGGCTCCCAGCTTGGAGCTGCTGGCCCCCCTGGGAGATGGAGGTCAGGGTGGGTAGTGGTGCTGACTGCAGGCTAAAATCACAAGCCTCAGCGTGGAGGCTAACACTGAGGGTGGAGAGGTGGGCGGCAGCCTGGAGCTCACGTGGAACCTGCCCCATGCCCTGCCCCATGACCCTGACTCTGGGCATCAGCGGGATATCCAAACCAAGTCCTGGCAATGGTCATGTATTTATGGTGCATCAGAAACCAGAGACCCTGAACCAGACCAATCACTCATTGCAGTGAATCTTTGCTTGTAAATCTACTTGGCAAAAGGATGTCTTATACGACACACTGCAGTTTCCAGTGTCACTACGGTGAATGAATATGTGATGGAGAGTTGGAAAAGATGAAGGGATGGAGAGATGCGTGCATAGTGGAGAGAGGAGGAACTAGAGACTCAATGGCAATGATAGGTTTGAGAAAAGGCTACATATTACCACCAAGGGCCATGTGGATTTCAGGCTGTCATCTGAAGCCATGTTGGGAAGAGTGGCCCCTGTCACCACCAAGGGCCATGCGGGTGTCTATACTTGCCGCCTGAAACCATGGTGATATGAGGGGTCTGTGCAATCACCTAAGGCCGTGTTTATGTTCATGGTCAGTGATGCTGCTGAGGGCCATGTGTGGGTTCGTGATGCTGCAGTCGGTGGCTCTGTTGATGTCTGTACCGCCATGGGAGTCCATGCTGAGGTCTGAGGCATGTGCTGATGCCAGAGACCATGTGGATGTCTGTGGTCTGTGCTGTCACCAGAAACAATGTATAAGTCCACGATTCCTGCTCCCGCTGACTGTAAAGGGCAAGGAAGCTTCTTTTGCAGTGGCTTGATGACTTTAGGCTCACAGTTGAGAAAGAGGGACACAGAAGACTTTGGTGACAACCCCTACCCAAACCCCACTCCCTATCCCCCTCCCCAAATAATAGCCTAGACAGGAAACCATCAACGAGAATTCTTAAAAATTGTGACAAGGAGGTGGGTGATGTTGAACCTTTAATCCCTCTAAGCACTTTGTGAGGCAGAGGCAGGCAGATCTCTAAGTTCAAGGGCAGTCTGGTCTACAGATCAAGATCCAGGACAGCCAGGGCTACACAGAGAAAACTCTGTCTTGAAAAACAAAGCAAAACAAAATACTGAAAAGGATGCTGAAATGTAGCTTTCCACAATTGAGGGCTTCTGGCAGGCATGCCAGGTGGGAAAGACTCAGTTTTCATTAAGGGAATTTGACCGTACTCCAGTGAGTATATTGGCAACACAAATTGGAACTGTGTTTCTTATTCTTCTGTCTCTTCCTCCTCCTCTTCTTCCTTTGAAGGGGATGGACCTGGGAGGACTGGGAAGCGTGATTAAGTGGATGCATGATGTGAAATTTCCAAATAATCAATAAAAAATATTATGTTTGGGAAAAAAAGCATGCACCACCACACCTGGCAAAAGATTTATTTTCATGTGTATGTATATGTGCCTGTGTGATGAATTTATGTGTGCCACATTCATGCAGGTGCCCATGAGGCTAGAGGGGAGCCATTAGATCCCTTGGAACTGGAGTTTCGGAGAGTTTTGTGTCACCTGATGCAGATGCAGGGAAGTGAACCAGGGTCCTCTGTGAGAGCACTGAATGCCCTTAACTGCTGAGCCATCTCTCCTGCCTAGAATTTCTTGATGAAGGCACTCAAACTCTTCCCTGCTTTCAAAACACTCCTCCTTCTCCTGCTTTTCTCTGCCTCTTCTCTTCTTTCCCTTCTTCTCCCCCTCCTCCTCCCTTCCTCCTCTTCCCCTTTACCTGTAGTCATCCCACTGTCTATGGATCAACCGTGCTCCATCCCTCCTTACCCATAGCCTCCTCAGCCTCTGGAATCACCTTTTTATTCTCAACATCTAGATCAGCTCTAACTACTTCACATGAGATCTTGTGGTACTTGTCTTTCTGGGCCTTACTCATTTCACGTTAGTGTAGAGATCGCCATTCCCATCCATGCTACTGCAGATGATAAGATTTTGTTCTGTTACGGCTAAATAACCTATTGAGTCTATGCAACGCGTTTCCTTTATCCATTCATCCCCTGACAGCCATTTAAGTAATCTCCATTTCTCGACTCTTGTGTATGATGCTGTGGTGGGTACAGGAGTGCAGTTGTCTCTTTAGCACACGGTTTCACTCCCTTATTGTGTAGACTTGGTGTGAGGATCGCTGGGTCATACTGTCAATGATTTTTCAGTATCTCTCCACATATACTGGCTGTACTAATTTACACTTCAACCAACAGTGTACGAAAGTTCTCTTTTTTCCACATCCCTACCAACTTTTGTTTTTGTTGTTGATTCAATAATAGTCATTCTTACTGGAATGAGATTCATTGTAGTTTTGATTTTTATTTTCCTGATGATTACTGATAGTGAACATTTTTCATAACCAGTTGACCATTTATCTCTTTAGTAAAAGTCTATTTAAATCTAGAATTATCTATCTATCTATCCATACATCCATCTGTCTACCTACATCTATCTACCTATCATCTATCTATCTGTCTACCTACATCTATCTATTATCTATCTGTCTGTCTGTCTGTCTGTCTGTCTATCTATCTCTATCCACCTATCTGATCTTTTATCTTCCATTGCTATGTATCAATTTATTGACTTGCACATGCTGGCAGATGTTACTCCTCCAGCTGCTTCTCCAACCCTAGTCCCATTTTCAGGGTACTATTTGTTTTTCTGTTATTAGGGTCTCATAGATTTTGGATATTAATCCTTGTCAGGTATATAGTTTACAAATATTTCCTCCTACTCCACTCTGATTTACATTGTCTTTGACATGTAGGAGCGTTTTATGTAGAAGCTTTTTATTTAATGCAATTCCACTTGCTAGCTTTTTCTTTTGTTTCCTGTGGTTTTGAGGTCTTTTTTTTTTTTAAACTCTGCTCATTATAACAACCTGAGGAACTTCTCTTATTTTTTTCTCCTAGTAACTTTATGGTTCCAGGTCTTATATTTGTCTTCAACCCATTTTGGTTTGAGTTTTGTAATTGGAGTACATTAGCCATTTTTAAACAAACAACTTAGCAAAGAAATCCCACCCATTTGAACACGGAGGAAAAATGCTGAGGTGATGATATAACCGTAGAAACTTGACTGGAAGACCGAATCCATTTGAATATAAACAATAATGAGCAACAAAAGGAAATACGGTTGCTGAAAGCTACAAATATTGTGAGCCCTAATGAAAGAGAAACAACACGCTGCACAAAAATCGGGAGATGGATTGTGGCACGCATGAGGAGTGCTTTCAGAGCAAGCGGTCAGTTGATGGTATGAACAAGGAAATGTGCGCTGCTCCAACGTGTTTCCTTTCCAGTGTCTTTTCATGATCTCCCCTCGCTCCGCCTCTTACTAACCACGGCACTCCCCACACAATCAGGGCTGCCTGAGGTTTGGGAATATGGCATCCACATTTGGGCTTTTAGATCTTTGCCCATACTGTTTCTCAGATGTCACACTTGCCAGGCGCATTGCAAACACCTGTAGTTCCAGCTCCTCAGAGCCTTGAGGGAAGATCGTCAGGGCCCAGGACTTGGAGAGCAGCCTGGGAAACATGAGAGCCACACAAGATCTGCTAACAAGGGTCTGCCGCTCCTTCCTTACCCATCTCTTGTTTTCTGCACCCATCAAGACACTACATCCTTCAGGGTCCAGTTCAAATCCTCTTCCTGCAAGGCTTGATTCTCTCTCTCCAATAACTTTAAATCACTGTATGATTTTCTCCCTCCTGAAATAGTTAGGATTTTCTCTAAAAGAGGTGATGTTTCCATTCTCCATGTATTCCAGGTAATTGTACAAGGAAAATAAACTGCTATCATCTTAGAGCTTCCAGGACATCATGTGGTGGCTACTTGTACATACATGCACCTGTACATACATTCTCTCTGACATTGAGAACTTCCTGATTTATGCTTTCTTTTCTCATATTTGAACCATGTCTATATACTCTAGAAAGTTATCACTGTGCCTGGCATGAATTGTTCAGCAAATACGCTTTTGGATAAAAAGGCACAATAATGTGTATATCTTCATGTAAAGGAAAAACTTCTCAGTATAAGACAGGCTGGATAGAACCTGAAACCTATAAGGGTTTGGAGAAGGTGAAAACTCTGTCTCTTTAGTGGTAGGTCGTAATCTGTCCTGACAACAGAGAATACTATTCGAGGAAAATGATATCAATTGTTTAATGACTCATTTTAAAGCAGTTCTCCATCTAATGCATACAACGTGAAGCAGCCGTTACTGTAACGCGTACAACGTGAAGCAGCCATTCTTCTGAGTGTAGATGCTTTAGATAGAAGAACGATGCTCCATTTGAGTGGTTGAATCTCTCTGTGTGGGGCAGAAGCCCTTCTGTAGATACTGATGGGGAAGACAGGCACACAGGAGCGTGTATCTTTCTTCTTGGTAGATATAGCGCATACGGAGACATGGATGTCCTTGTTGGAGCACCCGTTTTTCAACAGAGCAGAAGCTGAGATTGAAGGGGGACAAGAAATCGAAGGCAGATGTGCTCCTTACTGCATGCTGGGGAAATGATTACCCCAAGGGCCTGGGTTGGCTTTGATGAAGTTCTTCCTGGACCAACGCGTAAAGACCAGATAACTCTGTCTCTGTCGGAAGTGTTGTTAGACTGTATGCCTATGTGGATGCATGTGTGTGCACATGGAGATGCCAGAGGACAACCTCAGGCATCGTCCTCGGGAACTTTGTCTGCTTCCTTTGAGACAGAGTAGCTCATTTCTCCGGAACTCACCAATTAGTCTAAGCTGGCTGTTGAACCCGGGGATCCTTCTGTCTCTACCTTGTCAGTTCTGGGATTACAAGCATGTATCACGTTGAACTTGCTGCAGTCTTCCTGCCTTTATCAGCCACTATGATCAGTTAAGCTATTATTTTAGAAAGCATTTGTCTTGCGCTGAGGGCCGGCACATTCTTGGAATGTCAAGCTATCTCTCCAGCCTTTAAACTATTCTTTTTTGTTTCTTTTGTATTTTGTTACATTTTTATTGAGCAGGGCAAATGCTGTAGCATGTGTGTGGAGGTCAGAGGACAGTTTTTGGGAGTTGGTTCTCTCCTTTCACCATGTGGGTTTAAACTCAGGTTTTCAGGCTGGCCAGCAGGTGCCTTTGCTCTGCCAGTTTACCTTCTGAGACAGGGTTTCCCTCGGTAGCACAGGCTGACCCTGAAATTCCTATGTAGCCTGAGGGTGGCCTTGAACTTGCTGCAATCTTGCTGTTTTCATAAGCTACCACACCCAGGCTATTATTTTGAAAGGTGTCTTGAGTTGGCAGTGCTGGCATATGTAACACGGCACTAAGCAGGTGAAGGCAGGGAGACAGCTAGAAGCTCAATGTCATCCTCAACTACACAGCAAGTTGAAGTTCAATCTGAGCTACCTGAGAGCCTGTGTCAAGAAAAATAAATGCAATAGTTTCATCGAGTCAGAGGTCAAGGTCACCCTGTGGGCACGGAGGTTGTGTTCCAGTTCAGCCACTCTAGGGAGAGATAGTATCTGGGACAGGAAATTAGACTTTAAAAGTGGACTCTCACCTAAGAAGAATTGTTGGACCAGGATGTCCTAAACGTACGTGGACAGGGGGATTTTTCTGGGGACAGGAATCCATCTTTATGCACACAGAGCAGTCTGAGAACTTAGGGCATTTAGGCTTTTAGTTCCCAAAGGCTTTGAGGATAGTCATGCCATAACTTTCAAAATATTGTCAGAAGTTATAGTCCATTTTTCTTTTATTTTCTTCCAGTACTAGGGATAGAACCCAGGGTTTACATATGCATGGCAGGAACACTACTAATGAGTCACAGCTCCAGCCCCAGAAATCAAAGCCTGGTCTTGGCTGCACTATAGCGAGACTTTGATGGGCAGGACTGTGTTAGTGATGTTCTGGTTAAGGAAAGGCAATACGGCCTTTAATCCCAGCACCTGGCAGGCAGAGGCAGGTGGATCTCTGTGAGTTCAAGGCTAGCCTGACCTATATAGTGAGTTCCAGGACAGCCAGAGCTGTGTAGAGGGACTCTGTCTCAAAACACAAAAGGACAAACAACAATGAAAGGAAGAAAGAAGGAAAGGAAAAGAAAGGAAAGGAAAAAGGGAGAAAAAAAAAAGAAAAGGCAATTCTCTTTCCTGCCCAAAACCACGACAGTGATGTACTGGTTGGAGAGAGAGACCAGCAGGGTGGCATCCAAAGTAAAGGCATCTCGATATTTCAGGCATCTCTGGGAGGTGGTACCTCTCCTGGCGTCAACTTAACAGAATCTAGAACCACCTGACAGAAGGCCTCAGTGAGGAACTGACCAGGTCTGCTTGGCTGTGGGCACATCTGTGGGGATGGTTTGATGACATTCACAGAGGTGAGAAGGCCTGCACATCTGTAAGAGGACAAGGTACATTCCCAGGGCTTGGGTCTCGGACTGTAAAGAGGCGAGCTGAGTCCAAGCACGGATGCACTCATTCTCTCTCTGCTCCACTGTGAGTGGCTGCTTCCAAGTTCCTGATGCTTTGACTTCTTCACAAGGATGGACTGCAACCTGGAATTAAAACGAAACCTTTTCCCACCTACTTTGCTTTTGTAGGAAACAGGAACTGAAGCTGGGATACCTGGGGACTCCTTCACAATAGAGAAGGGAGCCAGCATACTGATAACTTGGAAGGTGGGGTCCACAACCATTGTAATCTGCGATTTGTTTTAAACATAGCTTCCTTACACGTAAAGACATGAAAGCAGGACATTGTGGTTCTCAAAGGCACAAGAAGTCTTGTGTGATTTTTGTTTTGTTGTTTTTGAGACAAGGTCTTAGTAAAGGTTGGCCTAGAATCCACTTTGTTGCAGAAGGGTGACCTTGAAATTTCTAATCCTTTTGCCTCTACCTCCCGAATGCTGTCATCATAGCTTTACACGAACACACCCTATTCTCTGGTTCTGGAATAGGACCCAGAGTTTTGTACAAGCCAAGCAGGCCCTCTACCAACTGAACTATAACCTCAGCCCCACAGGCAGCCTTTTAGTGAACTACTCTTCTCCATACTGGACTCAATAAATGAGAAAAAAAAAAGCAAACAAGCTAAGTGTTTTTGTTTGACTTTATTGGAAGCCCATCTTTCTAGTTTCCCATAAACCTCTGCCCATGATCTTGTTTTAGAGGTATATACTAGATTCTTGCACTTTTTCCTGTTTTTCACCCTTTGTTCTGTATCGGAAAGGAAAGGGCAGTTTAAAGATGCATCTTACGCACAAACATGGGTGAACAGTGAACTGGGACGCTTCCAGGCAGCCATGACTTTCTTAGTCTAAGCAGAGACGCCTCCTAAAGTGCCGGCACAGCAGCCACCATCTCCCCCTTCTCTGCATCTCTGGTCCAACTTTGAAGACAGCATTCCGTTCTTTGCAGCTTTTCTGGATTCACGGTGCTTTCCTTTTCATTCTAACAGCTGCTTATTTGCATAACCTGCTAAAGACTCAGCCCCATCATCACACTAATGGACTTCCTCTAGCTTTGTGCACATTTTTCCTTCCTCGTTTAGATTTTATAACAAATAGCAACTTCTGCCCTTCAAAAAAAGTGCTTCCTGCTTGAAACTTTCCACTGGCTCTCAGTTACACAAGGCTGGACTTAATAGACTCTCCTTTCCACAGAGTGGTGATTACATTGGTCTACAAGACCTTCCTGGAGGCCCTGCTTTCTTCATGGATGTTCCTTGAAGTTGGAGCTATAATAGAATACCTATCAATTCCATTTATTAGTTCATCATTATTAGGATACGTCTGTATTCCAGGCCCCAAGCTACTTCCCAGGTTATAAAGCAGACAGCTTTTGACTCTTTAGTCTCGTAACTATGTCAGAATTGCCTTGAAAAGAGGGACGTCTTCCCATGGCCATCAAATGCAGAAAGGGAGCAGTCCAGGTTACTAAGGTGATGGTGGGGTTGGGGTACTGGAATCTAGACACTAGTGAAGCACGCTGTCAAGAGCCAGCTAGGTGCCACATGCCTCTAATCCAAACACTGGAGAACTTGAAGGGATCATTTATCTGAGCTAAGGAGTGAAACCTGTCTCAAAAATGCAACGGTTGGGGGGTGTGGTTTAGAGCTACCCCAAGCTCTTAACTAGCAAATGCAAGGTCCTGAATCTTACCCCCAAGTCCAGGCAAATAGACAAAATTAAATTAAAATAGGCCAGATTTTTCTCTAGTCTGCTATGGGGGGGGTGTCTTAATATTGTTGTGTTTCACAGATACAATAAGAGCATACAGGTAATAGGAAATTATTAATAATTCATTATTTTAAGCGACTATATTTCTCACAGCACTAACGTTTTGCATTGACATTGTTTCAGCGTTGGATCTTGTCGCGTGCTGGGCCAGAGCTCCACTACTGAATCACACCCTTTATATCACACGTTTCCTTTATAACATTTTCTTCCATTGAATTCTTTGAGGGTAGAGCCAGTGAGGTGGTTCAGCGGGTAAAGTTGGATTGCCAGGCAAGCCTGGCGGTGCGACTTTAATCACTGGAAACCAAAGAAAGGTGGAAGGAGAAAACTGATCCCACAAACTTGTTTTCTGACCTCCACACTTTTGTGTGGCACCTGAGTGTTCATATTCCACGCATGCGCACACACTTATTATCACTAATAAAATCTTTGGGGGTGATTATGTCTCTTAGTGAAGTTCTGGAAAGGAACTTTAAGTCTGTGGATGTGGAGAGCACAAAGGAGGCATTTTCCCCTTTGTGTGCTGTACCTATTGTGTTTGGTTGAGGAAGTCTGAAGATGTAACAATTCTTTCTAAAAGTGCAAGGAAAGGTTCATCACTTCCTGTTCCTTACCCAGCTATGGAGCACACCTCAGGATCCTTTTGTCTTCTGAAAATAAAAAGGGATTAGAGCGCAGGGCTTTCTAGGCGCTAAACCCGGGCGCTTACAAGCTTCTGTGGTCTCAGCAGTATAAGCAGCTATTGTAAAACAGACGTTCACCAAAATAAGGGTGCGTGAGAACAGGGGCCCCTGGAGCAGACTTGGGGCAGCGCACAGGTGGGGGCAGCCGCCAGGTCTGGAGACGTGGGTGCCAGTTTTCTGCAGGTGCCGCCTCCTCGCCTTGGTTTCTCAGAGGGCAGGAACCGCGCGTTGCAGAGCGCAGGACTTGACTCCTGGAACAGCTCAAATGCTATTGTAGGTAGCAGACACCGATCTTGTCAAGTGTCCACACATGGCCCGGCCGAGGACAAACAGCATTCATACTAACCACCGCCCGCGAAGGGTGCGAGCAAAGGCTTGGGACGCTAGAGGGCTGGCCCGACTAGGCTTGGTACTGCTGTTTTGCGATGATTGCTTCCTCAGCCCGCTCATCATCCCTACTCCCTATTTTGATTGGCTCTTCCTCTTGCCAATCGGTTCCGCCGCGCTGACCTCCATTGGCCCCCTATCTAGGCCCCGCCCCATGATCTGGGCACGGGCAGTGGGGCGCCCGGGAGAGAACCCAGCTTGCTTGGGTCTTGGGGGGAGGCGGTGGTGGCTCTGGAGAAGGAAGAGGAGTGGGGCCGGAGGAGGCAGCGGCGGCGAACCGGCCAGGGTGATGGTACAGGTGCCAGGGCCCGGCGCGGAGCTGCCGCGCTGAAGGACGACGGGTCCCGAGTCCGCAGCGCCGCCGCGTCGCTCCCGGGGACGGGCGAGCGGGCGGGAAGATGCTGAGCAGGTTGATGAGCGGCAGCAGCAGGAGTCTGGAGCGCGAGTACAGCTGCACCGTGCGGCTGCTGGACGACAGCGAGTACACCTGCACCATCCAGGTCAGCGCCGCGCCGCCCGCCCGCCCGCTCGCGGGATCCCGCTCCCCACACTCTGCCAAGTTGGCGGGGGGCCGCCGCCCGGGGTCGCCCCAGCTCTAGCCCCGGCGCGGCGCTTTGTCCGCCCCGCAGCCGCACCGCTCGGCGCGCGGCATCCCTGCCCGAGCTCAGCCGGGGGCTGGTTCCGCGCGCCGTGCGCCCTTGCGGGGTGAGTCGCGTCCCGCACCCGCAACTCCTCTGCTCTGCGCCCTCCAGGGCGGAGGACCCCGGGTCTTTGCTCCTCCAGCCGGTGGATAGGTAGCACCTTGGGCGGGCGTCCGGAGCTAGGCGGGCAGGGCGGGAGACGTCTACCCGGGTCGCCCCGTCGGGACGCGGGCTGAGGTCCCTCGAGCCCCACCAGGCCCTCCAGCCAGCCTTTATTTCCCTGGTTGGAAGGATAAAGGTTTATGTCATAATTTCTCTCGAGCGTTTGTGAGTCAGACGGAACGCGCAGCCCATGCCGAGTGGCCTATTGAAGGCGCCCAGCCCTCTGTGCTTTAAGGGTTTAGCTCCCTTCCTCGCCTTTTGATCCCCAAATCTCAACGTGCTGGTTATTTCTGGGGGTGGGGGGCGTGAGGCAAAGATTTAGCAACAAGTCCCAGCAATTTGGAGGTTGGCAGTGGCTGGAAAGAATCAGAGACTTACGGAAAAGCCAACAATGCAACAAAGCCGCACAGCGTTTCGTTCAGAACCTGGCGTTTTGAAAGGGTTTTTTTTTTTTTTACAACCCCTGGCTTGAGTCCCTTCACTACTGGTGTGTGGCGCGTCAGGAGTCATGTAGTGTTTCCCCCGGGAATGCAGTCTTTCCTTTATAAAGTCAGAGATTGAAAGCGCCTACAATGCTCTCGTGTTGAATTCTTCTACCAGAGAACCAAGCCTGCGCTCACTGGCAGAAATTGCTCTTTGTGGAGAAGCAAATTAAGTTGGACCCTGGAGGGTCTCACCTGATCCCTTTCCTTTCCCGCAAGAACCCGGAGGAGGCTTCTAGACTCAGAAGTGATTAAAAAAAAAACCAAAAACCCGCCTGCCTAGACCCTGCCCCCAGGATGTTATCCATCCATCCATCCATCCATCCATCCATCCATCCATCCATCCATCCATCCATCCATCCATCCATCTTGCTGACAATGCTCAATAGCATAAAATAGAGACCAGAGACGTGTGAGAAAGACGCTCCTGTGTTTGAGAGCTGCTTCTTGATGCTGACTGTGCCCAGTTCAGCCCCCCCCCCCACCCCAAACCCTGAGCTTAAGTGCTGACTGCTGCCAAAGGTCCAGGAGAATAGAAATAGAGCACAGACTACCTTTTGAAGGCTACTTAATACAGATTAAGCGCCCATAAAGATGCTAGCCATTAAGTGAAAGGATTTTTGTAATTGGCTATGATGGAGAGGGTATGTATATTTTCCAGCTCCATGGCGTGCTACTTTTTGTTTCTATGGTGTCATTGTTTCTATGTACAGTTTTCTCCCTGTTTTGTTTTAATGGAAGGGGAGAAAACATGGAATCGACACCTTCGCAGTTTGAGTACATTGTTAAGAGCTTTAAAAGTCTTTAGCCTTTCGTTTAAAAATTTAACAAATGTGTACAATAGCCTGCCGAGGGCAGTGTGAGGTTTAGACTTCATAGATCCTAAGAATACTTTTGTGGAATATAGTGACATAAAATTCCTCCAGTAGGTCATTAACTTTTGCCAAGGTGTAGAGTGCAAAGGAGACATGACTCGTCTGAAAATGCGTATAACCTCCTGATTTTGGCTATCAGGAAAGGGTACATGTGGTTCTCCCTTGTCCTCAGAGCTGGTGAGGGGGATTCATATTGTAGTTGTGGATGGTTCTTATTGTCAAAGAGAACAAATATCTTAACGTTCAATTGGACTTACTGGAGTAATGTTTACTATATTCCACTTTTTGTGTTTCTTTTTTGTTTCTCTTATTTTGTAATTTAATGTTATAAAACTTAGTCATGGCCCCATCCATGGTCTAGCTGTGTTAATCCTTGCACATGGGGATGCTGGTGTGGGCTGTAAAACACAGGACTTGTAGTGTATTTGTCTTTTTTACACCACTAGTTACGTAGTGTTTTGCTTTGTTTTTAATCCATATGGAAAAAGGTTTGAAAAAAATTATCTACAGGATTCTAATATTTTTTTTATATACTGCTTTTAAACAAAGCATTTGGAGATTGAACTTTTCTTAACAACTTTCTTGTTTTATATTTTTTTTTGTGTGTACGTGTGTGTGTATGTGTGTGTCCACATGTGTTTACTTGTTAAACAACTCGGTATAGTTTTAACATGGAAAGGGGGGGGGATTGGCTCCTTATTTAGCTAAGTGTTATTTTCAGTACTTTAAGAATGGCAGTACTGTATATTTTAAATCTTTTGGTGATGATTTGGACTCCCCTTTTTTTCTTGAAGTGTTATACTGTCATTTAGATATGGTGTCTATTTTAAAAATATTTTTATGGCTTTTAAAACAGCCAGAGACCATGGAAGGCAATTCAGAATTAGAAATATACCAGTGGTTTGGTGTCATGAAAGCCGTGTTTGGTCAATTCCAGTTGTGCAGCTGTTCTGCCAACGTATTGGCTTAGCGGCACTTCATAATGCAGTTCTATGAGCTGGCCTTCGGGATATGATTATTAAGGTAACCAGAACGGCTTCTATCTTTGCAAAGACGGTTCTCCCAGTCGGAGGCCTACTCTTTCATCCTTTCTGATATGGAAATGTATCTGTAGACCAGGAGAAACGACAGTATACATAGGAGGATTTTGTGTAATTGCTCCCCTGTGAAGAATGTTGTTAGTAGCCAGTTTTGAAGGTCATTGCCTGTACGTTCGGATCTGATCCACATTTTTGACTCTTTTGTTTTTATCTATGCAAATCTGTATTCATGTGCCACATTTTCTACCTGACTTGTTATTTGGAAGTATATAGAAAAAAAAATGAAAAGACTAACTAGTATCTTTGAAGTCAACCTGAATGGAATAATTCAAGTGTCTAGATATGTTTTGTCCTAAACAATGCACTTTTAATAGTTTATGTGTTATTTAGGACACAGTGCAGACATTTTAGTAGCAGTATCTATTGGACAAATTAAAATATTTTGGGGGGGGCGATAACACAAAGATAAAACCACCTTAGAAATGAGTTAGATTTTATTTGGGACACACTGAAATTACAGATTAAGCAGCCAGGTTAAGCAGATTTTTCAGTTAGTGTTGTAAATAAGCTGTGTGTGCAGAGGCAGTTCTAAAGAGGGACCAATATTTGGAGACCTAGAGGGAGGCAGGGAGGGAGCAAGCGTGGAGTCCTGGGCTTGCCAGGGATCTCTGCATTCATTGTAGCTCATTTCCCTCTCAATGACATTATGGATTGATTATATATCCATTGCACTAAATGAGGAAAATGGGATGGTGGATTGGTGGGTGGGCCCTGTGCCGAATGGCTGATTACATGCTAAGCATTCTGTTAGACACTTTGTTTGTGCCTTACAGGAAAGAGGTAGGCAGTATTGTTTCTGTTATAGGTGCAAAGACAGTCCCAAAGGTCAAAGAAATTTACTTATTGTTAGTAGGTGACCTTACTGTATTTAAGCCAATGGTTTTCTTATTTACTCTCTATTCCGACTCCCTAAATTGCTTCCTGTTTTTCTACCTTAATTTTCTTATCTTTACAGTGCAAATATTAATGTTTATTTCATAGCAAAAAGAAAATTAATTAAAAATATTGCAAATAAATGAGGAACACATTAAACACAAAATAGAATTGGGAAATTTTTACTTTAAAAAAAGGAAAATAAGTCATATTGAATCATAAGTCGCCTTAAAATGATTTCTAATTAATCTCAATGAAGTTGTGAAATTCCGTCCTGGAGTAGTATAATTTCTTATTAGAGCTTTTCTTTCAAATTTAAGAACTTGGGCTGATGAGATGCTCAGCAGGTAAAGGTGCTTGCTGTCAAGGCTGATGACCTGAGTTTGATCCTAGAAGCCCCCATGGTAGAGGAAGAGAAACAATTTCTACAAGTTGTTCTTTGACACCCCCACCCCCGTAAATAAAGTCCATTTCTCTTCCTCTGTCCTATCCTCAGGAGGATGCTTATTCTTGGACTATGGTTGCCTTTTCTAAGAATTTCTGCTTCCCATTTTGTAAGTAGAGTCCTTGCTTTCATTAATGCAGAATGAATATTAGTAGAAAATTAGATAATTTTATTCACAGAGAAAAACACAAAGCTGTTGTATTTTCATGAATATTGATTTTTGTTAAAAAAATTACTTAGCAGGTAATTATGCTGTCTCAGGATCTCTGTTACAATAGCAAGTCAGTTAGTCTCTAGCTCTTGAAATTAAGATAACTATAAAATTAGCCTCCCAGAATCCTAAAAGCACTTGTATTGCTTAACTTCAGTATTAAATATTGTATAAAACTAATTAGATATTGTATAAAACGTATCTTTTTGGCACAGAAGATAAATTCTGGATCCTTGACTGTCTCCTCATTCTTCCTGTTTGGGGATGTCGGTGGCTCCTGGGGGATCCAGAAACGTTCATTGCAACAGATTTCACTTATGGGTATTTGTATGAATTGGAATTCTGTTAAACGCTTGGCATGAATGTGCTAGATGAGGCAATCCAGCAAACCGTGAAATAAAAGAACATGAAATTTTGAGTTAGCGTCATAGCCCAGAGACTCATTTATCATAGCTGTGCTATCATCAGCATCACACTTTAAAAACAGACTTCTGTTTTTTTGAGATAGAGTCAGTCTCCCTATTATGTAGCCATGGCTGTCCTGGGACTCACTATGTCAACCAGGCTGGCATTGACTTCCCAGAGATCCTCCTGCCTCTGCCTTCCAAGTGCTGGGATTGTAGGCAAGCCACCACACCAGGCAAACAGACATTTCTGTTACAGATTTGCAGTGGTTTATGCATAGGTCTGACATACATAATACAGTATCAGAAGCAAGGCTTGATTTTTGGAAATACTTTACTGGTAACATAATTGCTGTCCTAAAATGATCAAAAAGATTTTTTTTAAATAGAGAATTCTACTTTGGAACTTATAAAGGATGGAATAAGAGCAAACTATAAACCATGGACCTAACTATTACAGCACCTAGCTTGGAGGCCTGCACAGTTATAAACAAACAAACAAACAAAAACCATTTGTTTTGATTTGTGCTGTATGATTGCAGTGGTGATGCCATCAAATTTCATGTACCTGCAAACAATAAATATCTCCTAACTCTATAACACATTTGAACCCATCTCTCCCAAACCGGTTTCCTGAGAAGGTCAAGTGTGTAAGTGTGGTATTTATGAGTTCTTTGGCATCTCTGGTAACTTTGCACTTGACCTTTATTGAACCCATGGAGCCCGATGAGTAAGCACCGTTTGGGTTTTCTCTTGTCCTTTGGGTCCCCCACCCCATCCCTGCAGGTAGAAAGAACCGTAGCAAGGGAACATTGTGCCGGTGAAGTGCTTCATGGAACCTTAGTGGCCTGCCAACATCAATGTTTGAGTGCAGCATCCCTCATACATTGCTGTTTAAAGCTCTTTGATTCCTATCGCCAGAGTCATTGCTACACAGAATAGGATGTAGACCTCCAAGTGAACCGTGCTGCCCAGCTGCCTCTAGTGAGGGCTATGTCAAGGTGAATTTGTCTTTGCCGGGCAGCCTAGTCTATAACATAGTGTCTGAACCAGCAGACCCTGCTTCACGGAGCAGCTCGCTGTGGGTCGCTCTTCCCTGAGGTGTGCCTGGCCAGGGCTCATACAGCACAGGTGAATTTGGGAAGGATTGATTTTCTCATCTGTGGTGCTCAGAGAGTGGTGGTCATGATCATTTGGTGGCCTGGTAGTCACTGTCCCTCTTGTTTTCTGGCTTTGATCCTTCAAGCTCAGGTCATCTTTGTGTGTTTTTTGCTTGCTTATTTTGATTTTTTTTATGCAGCTGAGAAATCTGAAGAGTACTAAGCCATTTTCATTCTCATGTTGTTGGGTGAGTGTTCCCCCTAAGGTCAAAATACCCAATCATATATCCATTCTAGCATTGAAACAGGTCTTCTATTCCTTTAAGACTCTGGGCATTGGGGACCAATACAACTACCTTAAATATAGGGAAGGTCAAAGATGGGCTATGGAGAACAGAATCTGAGAGCACTTCTCCAGCCCCACACCTCACCCCCAAGCATGTGTGTGTGTGTGTGTGTGTGTATGCACGCGCACATGCACACGCATTTAGATTGAACTTAGATTCCTTAATTGTTCTCCAATTTTTTGACAGCGGAGCTCACCAGATTAGCTAGACCGATTGGACAGTGATCTCTGGGAATCATCTCTCTGCCTCCCCAGGCACACGCTGCCATGCCCAGCTCTTTATGTGGGTGCTAGTAATCCAAACTCAGGTCCTCGCGCATGCGTTGCGAGCCCTTTGCTGACTCAGCCATCTTACCAAATCTCCTGAACTCCAGTTTTTCTGAGACTGATCCCTCGATGTCAATCATGGACTTCTTCCAAGGCTGCTACGTGATTGATCCTCCCTGATGTCAGCCTTCTGACCGGTGTAAACCAGTGCGTTTGCCTTCCACCAGCTGAAATGATTTTTCTTTATTTCAACAGATAGTGACTATGATCTTTCCAACTTTCTTAATGTTCTAGGTTGGAAAGATAGGACCTTGGTGAAGACTCTTAGGTTGAAAGTCTCTAGGCTTTTGCTTGTGGATACAAGACAAAGCACAAACATGTGAACCGAATTCTCTAAGGAGACCCTTCCGTGCCATGCTCGTACAGGCAAAAGAATTGGGCCCAAGCTTGGCATCCGTTGAGTTTGTGCACAATAGTTCATTCACTTGCCTACAGAAAGCAGTCCTTTGACAGTGATTGTTGCTGTCACCCCCACCCTGACGACTTGCATGACTGTGACCTCATCTGCCGAGTTGTATGGAGAAGTGCTCCGGACCACTCTAGAAGTGCTTCCAGACTCACTCTGAGTATTCGTGATCATTTCGAAGCCCCAGAAAACTGGTGCCTACTAAGGGCACCCATTCAAGAGCAGGACAGATTTAGCTGTCTCATGCATCATTCAGAGCATCTTCCTATTTTATAACCCAGGGCTCCCACTCCTTTTGTAGAAACTGTGAGTCCTGTCAAAAATGTGGAAGACGGAGTGAAGTAAGGAATGGGTGGAACCAGTGGTTTTCAAAATATGTCTGTGGAACCACGGAATTACCGTGTGCCCAGCCGGGTACTCACTGCAAATGTAAATTCTTGGCTCCCTCTTAGCCCCAGTGATTCAGAAACTGGAGACCAAGCTCTTAAACCTTACATATGTATCTGTGCATGCATGCTCATATGTGTTGGGGTGCACATGCATGTGTGTGCTCCTGCATGTGGAGGCCAGGGGAACAACCTCTGGTGTTCTTCAGGCGCCATGCACCATTCCTGAGGCACAGTCTCTCCCTGGCCTGGATCCGCTGTCTCTTCTTTCTGAGATGACACGTGTGTGCCACCATGCTAGGCATTTCTTTGGTCAGAGGGGTTCTACTGATTAAGCTCTGGTCTTTGTGCTTGCAAGGCAGGTGCTTGGCCAACTGAGCCATCTTTCCTCCTCTGAAGCCCTTTAGACCAAGATTTCCAGGTGGCTTTTATGCGGCCTAGGTTTGAGAGTCCCTGCCTGATTAGAGAGGCCTCGCGGGCAGGATGAGCAACTCTTGCTCATTGGATGTAGGAAGTAAGAGAGAAGAAACAAAGACTGAATCTCAGGTATCTAGTTTTTATTCTTGGAATGGTCTTTCTCTCTTACTTTGTTTACACATATGCAGACCCATCCGCAGGTTGGCAGGATTCTAAGGATTTTGTTCATCTTACCATTTTGATGTTGCGTTTATCAGTTTCATGGTCTTCATCTTGCTTAATAATGATTCGATCATTACATATTTCATATAGATGTTTTACTTATGTGCATGTGCACTATGTGCGTGCAGTGCCCGTGGAGGCCAGAAGAGGGCGTCAGATTCCCTGGAAGTGGAGTTCTAGACAATTATGAGTCATCATGTAGATGCTGGGACTTGAACCCAGGTTCTTTGGAAGAGCAGCCAATGCTGTTAACCACTGAGCCATCTCTCCAGGCCTTTATCATTGTGTATTTCTGCATTGTTTTCCAAGCACACATTCTCCACTACTTAGAGCGTAGGGAGAAAGAAATAGTGAGCACCTTTAAGTGTCGTTTAAGAATTTACAGTTTCTAAGCACCATGGATTGAGGTGTAAGGCCGCCGGTACACTTTGACAGTATAAATGGGGGAGGGGACTTAGGAGAGGGCGAGGGACTCCCAAGTTAGTAAATAGTTCCCAGTGGAGGTGAAATTTGATCTAGGTTATGAAAGATTGCCAAAGCAGAAAATGGGTCTCGGAAATGGATAGAGGGCATTCCAGGCCGAGTTAAGAAACCGCTTCAGATAGAAAAGCTGAGAATGTTAAGTCTTTAGCTTTTCTTTTACTGTGTTTATCTCACTTACTCCGGTATAGTTGAGTCAAACAACAGAAATATACTTGCTGAGAGAGAATTACTGTCAGCACAATTTCAATCATGTTTGACAGGCTGAGAGGAATCAGTCCAAACTAAAAATAAATGCATGAGGCTGGTGGTGAATGATGTCTAATTCGGAGACTGTGTAACACGAATTAAGATTCCTCACAAAATGACGGCGGCGCGTTTCAATCTTAATGCTGCAGCTGTAGCAACTACCTATGGGTTTTATTCCCAAGAAGTCTCTTCTCCTGGGCGTCAGTGTACTGATCAAATTCCATCCTCCAGCTGATGTTTAGGAAACTGCTGATGGACTCAGCTGCCCCTCGGTTGTTCAGTGGCAGTGAAGAATGTGACGGACGAAGCCCTAAAAAGCCACATTTGAGCATCTCTGTCCCTAAACCCCTGCCCACCAAAAATAGCTTCTGTAGATCACCAGGGCATGCTTCCCTAGGTTCCCCAGGGCACTCCTCCCTGCCAACTCTGAAGTTGCCAGCCCTACCCAGGGTGCACTTTTAGTCCTGAACACAGTGCCAGGCCACAGCTTT
This sequence comes from Microtus pennsylvanicus, assembly GCF_037038515.1. Taxonomy (NCBI): domain Eukaryota; kingdom Metazoa; phylum Chordata; class Mammalia; order Rodentia; family Cricetidae; genus Microtus; species Microtus pennsylvanicus. Next base: position 100,147,729 of record NC_134580.1, on the reverse strand, counting down.
GGAGATGGGAACCTCCAAGAAAGGAGTGTCTGGCATTGGGGCAATCAGTGTTCGGCAGATTGCCAATGCTAATAGGTTATTTTTCTCTGGAAAAAGAAGGGATGGCCTGAAGTCCGATGGATGGGGGGGTAGCTGACAGTAGGAACACTCCTTTGTTGGAAAGATTAAGGGAGTTTGCTGAGAGGTGCTATTATGGGAGCCAAAAAATTTAGCAAAGGCCCTTAAGCCCAAGACTTGAAAAAAGTGCTAGTGGTATTATCAAAGCAGCATGCCCCAGGGCACATGAAAATGTCTGCCTACTTCTATTGAACTTGTAGTAGGAATAAGTCAAAACACTCAAAAACTCACACAGTTTGGTGCTTCATCGTCATAAAATTGTCTGTTGTCACCAGGCTAGTGTAGAGCCCCCGCCCCCTGGCACCTGATCTAATTTACAGACTTCTAATCTGGGCTCCTTCCTCGCTGTGAGGATACCTAAGGCGGGGGAGCTGCCTTCAGCATCCCCTGAGTTTCCAGTGCTCTAGGCAGGTGCCATTAACACTCATATTTTCTTACACGTGAGCCAGACAGATAAGAACATTGATCACCATACTAGAGAGCACAGTTAATCAGTTCACCAAAGAACTCGTGCGTTTCCAGAGATAATTTAGCAGGTGGAAGCACCCACCCAGCCTGCTTTATTTCAGATTTTTGTCTCAAGAGATATTTAAACCCCTAAAGTTAATATGAATTGGGGTTCTGTAGGTCAGAAGGACTCAGTAGGCTGGCAAAGATGCCTAGAGTGTTTTATGGAACAGTGAGCCTGCCGGTTCATGGTACACAGTCTGTGCGGAAGGACAGCCCACTACTTCTCTGGGATGCTGCTCAGAAGTTATTCTTCGAAAGGAGATTGGTTGCCGAGAGATAAGTCCAAGTTGTGTTCGGCTTCAGAGTCTATGTATTGGAGAAAGATAGTTTACTTGGTGTCACTGCAGAACTATGGCAGTGCCAGATTTTATAACAGGGAGATGCCCTGGAAAACCAACCTTCTCTTTGCGTATCTCTTAGTGTGTACAAGTGTTTTGTCTGGCTCTATATATCTGTACTACATGTGTGCCTGGCGCCTCTGGCAGCCAGAAGAGAGCACTGGATCCCGTGGAACTGGAGTCATTGATGGTTGTGAACCACCATGTAGGTGCTGGCAACCGAACCCACATCCTCTGCAAGACAGCAAGTGCTCTTAACTGCTGAACCATCACTCTGGCTCCTGCTGACTTCTTAATACATATGGGGCGATTTAGAGAAGCTTGTGTAAATGAATAGCCATATTACAGAAATCACATCTACGAACTGTTTTCTACTAATTTCTATGGTAAAGAAGACATTACTCATATTCTAATTTTAATATTGGCAATACTTGACAGTCTGATTATTTTTAAGAGACAGATACAATGATATACTGTCTTACTGCAAATTAGACATCCCAACATGTCATTATAAAATATTATGAACTATTTTTTTATCAATAATATATCTTACATTAGATACGTTTCCTTTCTGGCTGAAAGAGCATGGCCAGAGAAGTAGGAAAACTACTTTCCCTTTTTCAGATTCTCATCCCCAAACCCTTTGTGCTGAGGTCCAGGCAAGGGTTTTATGCAAGCTAGGTCAGCAATTCCCCTCTGCGCTGTATTGCGGGTACCTCAGTTACTTTGTTCCGTTTTTCTTGTGATGGTTTTTCTGCTCACTCCTTCTCATTCTCTTTGCTTTTGGACTTTCAGCCACTTATTTAATATAACCTCTCTCACTTATTTGGTGCTGGAGATCAAACCTAAGGTCTTGTTTCTGCTAGCCTCATACACAGCAGACGATGCAACCTTGTCGCCATCTCTAATTTCAGACATGGCTTAGGTCGGCTTTTGCCTGTGTCAAGGTTCTCTGTGTGTGGTTGTGTTTCTTTTGCTGGAGTTGAAAAACAGTAAGTCTGGCAAGATGGCCCAGTGGGTAAAGGTGTTTGCCTCCAAACCTGGTGGTCTCAGTTTTATCCCTGGAAGTAACATGATAGGAAAGAACCAACTTCCCAAAGATGTCCTTTAACATCTGCACACTTGCTGTAGTGTGACCCCCATCCCCCATCCCACAACTTCCTAATGTAGGTTAATATACAAAAAGGCAGAACATGGCATATGGCGATAGGTGCCCTTAAAGTTCATTATTAAACAAAGTCTTGCATATTTTAGTTAACTGGAACTTGAGATAGTAAGAATAGAAATCTGTCCCAAACCAAGGTTCAATCTAAAAACTTTTGAAAACTTTTGGCTTTGACTGGATTTGGTCTTAAGGGGAGAATTTCCTACTGACTTTTTTTATTTCTCATCATGACGCTGTGTCTGCTGTTGAATTCGAACTCAGGTCTGCGTGTGTTCACAGTTGTTCTCATGCTTTCTGCTGAAATCAGCAGGGAGTTCAATAGTCCATGGCGAAAACTTGAGATCTGTCTTAAATGTGTGTCTCTGGAGTGTTTTGAGAGCCTGGGCAGGCAACCCAACCTCCAAGACTCAATGTGATCCTTCACCTACAAAAAAGAAGGCTCAAACTGAAGGTCCACTGGCCTCTTTTTGTGCCAGAACATTCTGTAGTTCACAGGAGATTGTTCACAGTCCAGTACGTGCTTCTCTCTTCTCACCAAAGGCTATTCTGTATAGCTGCCTTTATTCTTCAAGGCGGGGGGGGGGGTTGTGTCGGAGGAAGAGTGTGGTGCCTCCCCTATCTGTAATCTGATTGTAGTTTTGCACAACACAAAGTAACATTTTATCTACTGTACAACAGAGCTTACATTTTGGGGGATTGTTTCTTGTTAGTCAAGAATCCTAAAAGCTCTTTTTCAGTGAAGGCAGAATCTGCATTGGTTGGGTTGGATTAATGACTACTCGTCTCTGCTACTGTACGCGATGGTATTTAGGATCAAAGGTGTTGGACAAACACATTAGAAAGTTATTTGGAAGTCATCTGGCTTTGAGGGATGTCTTGCAGGGTGTGTAATGCTTTCAGAAGTGGTCCCTTTCCATAGCAGTGGTTTAGCAATTATGTACACACGAAACTAAAGGTCTTTCTCCCTGAACAGTATATGAGTGAACACCAAAAAGTCCGTAGCCTTTCCTTTCTACTTTATAATAAAAACTCTTATTCTAACAGATTAATCAGGTATGATGTAAATGTGTTTGTGCTTTTTTTCCCCCTAATTGTATGAAGGCCGCTTGTTTGTTTACCCGGCTGCCCAGACTCTCGAAATAATCACACAGAAACTGTATTAATTAAATCACTGCTTGGCCCATTAGCTCTACCTTCTTATTGGTAACTCTTACATCTTAATTTAACCCATTTCTAGTAATCTGTGTATCGCCACATGGCTATGGCTTACTGGGTAAAACTCCAGTGGGGCTACATGGCTTCTCTCTGCCTCCTTTCTTCCAGCATTCAGTTTAGTTTTTCCCACCTAGCTCTACTCTATCCTACCACAGGCCTAAGACAGTTTCTTTTTAACCAATGGCAATCACAGCATACAGAGGGGAATCCCACATCACCTCCCCTTTTCTATCTAAATAAAAAGGAAGGTTTTAAATTTAACATAGTAAAATTACATATAACAAAACAGTTATCAAGCAAGAATTATAGTTACAATATTTATATCTACTTTATCTCTTACCATAACTAAGGAAAACTATAACTATAAATTCTTCAACTCCATCAAAGACTCCAGAAGGATATAATATTACCTAAGAAAATAGGAAGTGCATTGTAAGCTATTTCTAGAACTCTAGAATTGGCAGAGACATCTCACTGCCTGGACAGTCACTCAAAGTTCTTTTGTATATTTGGAGCATCCATCTTCAGCCTACAGGCCCATAGTATCCCAGACTTTTCCACGAAGCAAGGAATTTCAAAGACAGTTCTGCCTATATTGGCAGTTTGTCCATCACTTTCTTCTGTGTCCTGCAGAATGTCTGGCAGACTCATGTAGCAGGAACCCCTAAGGACCGCCACCTTTAGGCAAGTTCAGCAGTCCTTTCTCTGTGGGTCCTACATGTTCAGTTCACACAGCATAACATCAAGCAGTCCAGGAAAGAGCAGTTTCTTGCCCAAATGGCTAGCAAACTCCATAAGGAGTCTCTTCGATGCCCATCTTTCTCTTGAAGTAATTGGTGCTGCCAGGAGCAGATGTGTCTCATGTCATGAAAAGTCCTAACTTCTTAGAACATTTTAAATGCCATATTCTAAAGATCTTTGAAAGATTTGAAGAATACCTATCTTTATATATCAGAAAATAAATGTATCTTTATATATTCAGAAAACCTAACATGACTATAAGCTTGACTATTATAGATGGTTATCTATTAACCCATATTTCTTAATTATACATTACATTTTTAAATGAACTGCACAATGATAATACCTTAATCAAGAGCAGAAATATATATACACAGTATAACAAAATTGACCTTAAATTTGTAACCCATTTCCATTATTTTATATTTTACCATGAGGATTGTGGCCTGCCGGCAAGGTTCTGACATGTCTGTCTTCGGCGGTGGCTCCATGGCTTCTCCTTTCTCCCAGCTTTTGGTTTAGTTTTCCCCATCTAGCTCTATTCTACCCTATCACTAAGACAGTTTCTTTATTAACCAATGGTATTCACAACATACAGAGGGGAATCCCACATCACCCAAATAGGCTAAACTCTCTGTTTCTTTCCCCTTTATACAAAAGGTCTAGGCAGGCTGGTGAGATGACTCAGTGGATCAAACCCCTGCCTCAAAGGTCTGAGGACCTGAGTTTGAACCCTATAAAGGTGGGACCAGTGTACCGATGGACACAGAGAAAGTTACCATCTGGTTCCATACACATACCATGGCATATCCATTACCACACACACAGGGAGAGAGAGGAAGAGAGAAAGGGAGGGGGGAGGAAGGGAAGGAGGGAGGGAGAAATAGACAGAATAAATAAAACACATTGCTAAGATCACACAGAGGGTGTGATCTGTTTAGGTTAACTAGGTGGCTGGGTTTGGGAGCTGCTTAGGACTTGTCTCTAGTTTCCCCCTTAGATTAATGGACTTAGATAGATGACTTAAATTTTATGTTGACTTTTACTAGTTTATCTTTTACCAGGAGAAGGTTTTCTTTCTTAGCTAATTAGTTTATTTTTATCGTTTGTGTGCATTGGTGTTTTGCCTGCATGGATGTCTGTGTCAGGGTGTCGGATCCCCTGGAACAGGAGTTTCATACAGTTTTGAGCTGCCATGTGGGTGCTGGGAATTGAACCCAGGTCCCCTGGAAGAGCAGGCAGTGCTCTTAACCACTGAGCCATCTCTCCAGATCCAGGAGACTGTTGTTTTGCTTTCAAGCTTCCAAATACTGTTTTGTTGTTTTCAGCTCGATAGTATAAATACAACATCACGTTTTAGCTCAAAATGGACAAGCTACTTGGGAGGCTTCTTCAGCTCAGGTTATCCTGGGCAACACAGTATAACCTCGTCTGGGGAAAAAAAAAGATCCGTTTTTTTTTTTTTTTTTGGGCAGATGGGGGGAAGATATATATATTTATTTAGAATAAGGTTTGTGCCCTTTTCAGGTATATACTGACAGAATTCTGACAGATGAACACATGTAGCAACTGTGTGGTTTCCTGGGCTCCTGTGAGGTCTGTCTTTTCCTCCTTCTCCAGCTTATGGCAACTGTGGTTCCGACATATCTCCTGAGAGTTTTGCCTTTTCTATAGTGTCATAATTGTGGTTATGCAGTATGAATTTGGTTTCTTGCATGTAGCATAATGCTTCTTTTTGAAACAGTTTGTATCCCATAGTTATGTTTAAGGAAGTGGTTTAGCAGTCCTTGGTGTACTACAGAGCTGTGCAAGCATCAAGATGGGACAGCTTTAGAAAATCAGTACCACTCCCCAGACCCCTAGTGGTTACTCCTGAGCCCCACTCCCCTTCCCTGAACCCTGTCCTAGGCACATGCCAGTCTGCTTCCTATCCCTAGGGATTTTCTTTTTCTGGATATATGTTTTATAATGGATGATAGTACATGTAGGCTTTGATAATTTCTTTCATGTGGTGTACACGGGTGCATATGTCTCTCTGTGTGTTAGAATGTGTGTGTTTTTCCTTGTTATTGGGTATTGAGTCCAGTTCCTGTGCAAGCAGACTATTTTTGAGGTTTACTCATGTAGTCATTTTGTTTGGAGGTAGAGTTTTGTCATGTAGCCCAGGCTGGCCTCAGGCTTACAATACTCCTACTTAAGCTCACGTGTGCTAGAATGATGGGCGTATCTCACCACACTTGGCTCGATACTTTATTCTTTTTTGTTGTCTAATAATTTTTCACTGTATGAATATATGCCGTCTTGTTTAATCACCAGTTGTTAGATTTTTAGAATGTTTCTACATTTTTGACTATTATGGATAATGCTATTATGTATCGGTTTTTATGTAGAAATATGTTTTTACTTCCCCTGGAGTCCATACCTAGTCTTGGTATTGCTGGGCCATTTGCCATTTTATTTTTCTTAAAAAAAATTGTTTTTCATTGATGGTTTGATTTCTCTCTCTCTCTCTCTCTCTCTCTCTCTCTCTCTCTCTCTCTCTCTCTCTCTCTCTCTCTCTCTTTTTCTCTCTCTCTCCTGTGTGCCTGTGCGCATTTTTGCATATCAATGGAGAGAAGAAGACAACTCAAAGGAGTCTGCTCTCTCCTTCCATCTATGGGTTCTGGGAATTAAACTCGGGCTCTCAGGTTTGCTTGCAACAGCCTTTGCCCTCTGAGCTACCTCACCAGCCCCCCTCTTTTTTTTGAAATAATATCGCCATTTACACCCAGCTGACCTCATAGCCAGTGTTCAGTGCAGGGTAGTCTTGAACCCTCGGGATTCTACTTTAGTTTCCTGAGTGTGGGGATTACAGGCACGTGCTATCATGTAGCCTGGCCCATGTATAGTATTTTGAGGGACAGTGACGTGGTTTTCGCAATCTGTGCCTGAGGGCTTCAGTACTTTCTGGCGAGACCTCACTCTTACTGGCACTTTTGACAAAGGTATTCTAAAGTATGGCACAATGTCTCGTTGGCACACTGCCTTTTTGATTTGCATTTCCTTGATGACTAAATGTTCAGAATATTTTAATCCCTTTATGTTTATTTTGGGAAGAACTGTGTATGTAATCTTTTGCTACTTTATGTGTCTATGTTGTATATGCATTTTTTGGGGTGCTAGGGATTGAGCCTGGCACCATGCTTCTGCACGCTAAGCGAGTGCTCTGCCTCTGAGGTATAGTCTCAGCTCTTTTTACTGTTTATTTAGAGACAAGATCACACTAAGTTGCCCAGGCTAGCCTTGAATTTGCTTTCTATCTCTGGTAGGCCTTGAATTTGTGTTTTGTGATATTTTCATCATATTCTGACTATAAAGCTTGCATGGAGTGAGAGGGTGGAGGTAACCACTAGCTAACCAGACATAGCCATAGAGGTCTTGGATTGAGGGCAGGAGATAGTAAACAGTAAGGTGGGGCTGAGAGACCTCAAACCTTTTGGGTTGAGGAGCAAAAGAGAGAGGAGGTAACCAGTGGCCTCTCTGCTTCTTTGATCATCCATGTTCTTACTCCAGTATCTGACTCCTGTTTTTTTATTGATAAAGAATAATTAGATAAACACATCAAATTTGGGATCCCCCTGCCGTAGTGTCCTAGGAGCTGGAATTACAGGCTTGTGTCCTCAGGCCTGGCACGCACATTTTAAATTGGACTTTCTCTTTTCATTGAGTTAGAATCCACTATGTATTCTGGATATAATATCTTTATCTGATACTTGAAAGTACTGTCTTGTGTTATGTGGACTATCTTTTTATTTTTCAAAGATTTTATTTGTATTTGTGTGTGTGTGTGTGTGTGTGTGTTTGTGTGGGGTATGTGCACACGAGTGCAGTTGCATGTGGAGGCCAGAAGATGGCGTCAGATATCCTTGAGCTGGTGTTGACAGGTAGCTGTGAACTAATGTAGGTATTGGGAACCAGATATTTTTGCATGAGGACATATGGAAGGCTCATACTATGAGTTTTAAAAACTATTCTTTCTCCCATTAAATTGCCTTGGTCCGGTTTTTTTGACGATCATAAATATATTGGCTTATTTCTGACTCTTAGTGTTGTTCAGCCATCTTTCTACCTTCATTCTAGTGCCAAATTCCTTGATTAATTTACCTTTTCAGGAAGTTTTGAAACCAGGAAATATGATTTCACTAGCTTCTCTCTCTTTGTATAAAAGATTTTGTGTGCGCGTGTGTGTCTGTCTGTCTGTTTGCCCGTCTGTCTGTGAATATGCGTGTGTGTGAGTGCAGGTACCTGTGCCCCAGAAGGGGGCACCAGATCTCATGGAGCTCAAGTTACAGGCTGTTGTGAGTTGTCTGACATGAGCTCTGGGAACTGAACTCAGATCCTCTGCAAGACTGGGATGTGCTCTTAACCACTGGGCCTTCTCCCTTTAGTTCTTTTAAAGATGTATTTTTATGTATGTGTCTGTGTGTCTGTAAATGCCATATGGGTGCCCATGGATCTGAGAAGATGGTGTCTGATATCTTGGAGCTGGAGTTACAGGCAGTTATGATCTGCCTGTGTGGATGCTGAGAACTGAATTTAGGTCCTTTGGAAGAGAAGCAAGTACGCTTAACCATTGATCCATCTCTCTAATTCCTTTGTTCATTTTTGAGATTGTTTTGGGATATTTTTGCTCTGTTGCATTTCCATATGAATTTTAGGGGCTCAGGTGCAGCTAGGTGGTAAATGCTTGTCTAGCATGCATAAGACCCCGGGTTGCTTCCCTAGCATCGGAGAGTGCAGGGAGGGGGAGTGGGGAGGCAAAGGAGACCTTGCACTGCCCCTAGCCCTGAGGTCTGGAATTGACTCAGTGGTCCTTGCTCTTGGTGTGGTATTTGTGGTCACACCCAGCTTTCTTTGGTTGATTACTGGAGAATGATATTGAAAAGCCCACCACTTAATATTTTTTATAATCAGAAATATTAAAAACTTCCTTGACGGTAAGAGGTAGTAATGGAAACTAAGTCATCTTTCATGCTGTGAGAAGTGAGGGTTGTCTCTCCTCAGGAAACGGATTTCTGTACCAAGCCTTCCACAGTGAGCGTGCTGGATTTCTAAGCAATGAGTAGGAAAGTGGCCCGGCTGTCAGAGGTTATAAATGAGAATGCCTTGTGAGAGCAGGTGAGGGAACAAGCAGGGATTTGCTATGGGGAAACAGACATACATTTTGTGATCAGTTTTGACAAACACCAGCAATGGCCCGTCAGTGCGGAAAGGGTAAAATTGAATTCATTAACTGTCATCATCATGGGTAAAGTAAGTTATTATGAATTTTTTTGTAAGAAGGAAGTGGTTTTGAAATCTTTACCGGGGCTTTTCAGGTCTTCAGTGATGACTCTGAGGTCGGCTGGAGGGCTGATGACTGAGCCATGCTGCTTAGACTGAGCGGGTTCTATTGGCTGTCTGTGATAGGTTTCGGTAGCTTTATGTAATGATGGTATAGTGAAAAGATCGTCGCCTTTGTGTTTAGAAACCTGAAGTCAGTCTTGGTTTGCTTTAGACCGCCTGTGCCACCCTGAATGAAAGTGAATGTCATAACCTGGGTGTTCTTTAGGCTTATATTTCCCCAAAAGTAAGAAAAGATAATAGGTATATCTACCTAACCTACTTCAAAGAATTGGATGAAGATGAAGCACAGGCACACAGACAGACACAGACACACAGACACACACACAGACACACACACACACACACAGAGAGAGAGAGAGAGAGAGAGAGAGAGAGAGAGAGAGAGAGAGAACGAGAACGAGACAGGGGTGAGGGAGGGAGGAGATGTGATATTAAAATTAAATTAAAAAATTTAAAATAACATTTTAAGTGTTATTCAGGAATAGTTTTATTCTTTTAACTATTTTTATTTTAAAATGTTTTTATTCTTTGATAATTTTGTGTATACGTATGATGCATTTGATCACTTTCACCTCTGTTACTGCGCCCTTCCCCTTCCCAGGCTCCTGTCGTCCTAAAATGAGATTTGTTTATCCTTATTTGCGTATGGACATGTGCCTGCGTGAGTCCGTGTGCACCGTGTGTGTGCAGGCGCCCGAGGAACAGACCTTAGAGGCAGCGTGTTCCCTGGAACTGGAGTTGTAGTCGTTGTCAGCCACGTGATGCAGGTGCTGGGAACCAAATCTGGGTCCTCTGCAAGGTCAAGACGAACTCTTCATTACGGAGCCAGAGCCGTCTCTCTGGCCACACCTTTTTGTGTGTGTGAGCCGTGCTGAGTTTAATTAGGGTTGCTTGTGTGATTGCTACCCCCCTCCTGCAGCAGCCATTAACTTCCAATTGCTCTTCAGTTAGGGGTGGAGCAGTTATATTCTTAGCAATAATCTTTAATTGTGATGTGTACCTTTTGTCGTAGTGAGTTTCCCTCCCACAATTGTCCTCGTTTCATCTCTGTGATAAAACACCCTGACAGAAAGACACTTGGGGGGAAAGGGGCTCATTTGCCGTACAGTCCCAGGGTACAGTCCATTGCGGCAGAGGTCACGGGGACAGGAGGCTGAAGCAGCTAGTCGTGTTATATCCAGTCGAGAGCGGAGAGAAGTAAACGCATGCAGGCCTGCTTGCTCGATTCCTTTCTAAAGGAGAAATACAGTTGCGGGCCCTGCTCTAGGAATGGTGTCATCCACAGTTCCCAAGATGTGCCCATGGCTCAAGCTAATGTAGACAATTAGACGGTTTCTCAGTTAAAGCTCTTCCCAGGCCATTCTGGTGGCGTCGAGGTTGAGATGACAGGTCAGCATTAACCACCACACTCATTTCTTGGCTGTAATTTCCTTGTACTCTGCCCCGCATCTCTACTTACTCGCGAAAACTTTGCTCTGACCTGGGTCCTCCTCTTCTTCTTCAGAAAACTAACTCTGTTGTTTTTGTCCATCCCCCCCCCCCCAAAAAAAAAACCCAATATGAGTACTTGAGATTTCTCCTATGTTAAAGATAGACTGGTTTAATTTTGTATAGATGTTTAGTTTAATGAGCGTGGCGGAAGTACTAAACCTGTAAATAGCACATAGTTTTCTTCAGTCTTGAATTTCCCTTTTCCATCATTTCCCACGGCCTCTTCTCTTAGCTTCTTGCTCCTTTAAGATGTGTTGAAATCTAATACTCTTCTTCCTTGTTCAGACTCACTCGTTGGTCTGGAATAGATTTCACGATACCTTATCACGGCCAGCTTTGCTGGTAGGAATGGCCTGGTCATGTGTTTCAACTCCCGCAGTTCTGACAAGAAGAGAGATCCTTTGCTGACCCGACTCCTCGGTCCAGCGTGGAAGGAAGCTTCAGCCCTCTGTACCTCAGCCCTGGAGGCAGCTTTCTCCTCGTCGGTGAGATGGAAGTAGCTTCCTGTTCTGCTCCCTGGGACGAGAGGGTGTCACTTTGAGTGTAACTCCTTTCCTTGCTTGTCGAGGAAAAATGTTTTGCTTTGGTTTTTGTTGAGGGTATTCAAACTCCTCTTCAGTGGTCACCGTCTATCTTACCAATTTCTTCTCTCTTTCCCTTGCCGTTTACTTTTCTCTATTTTTTTTTTTTTTTTGGATACAGGATCTCACTAGGTAGCTCCTGGCTGGCCTGGAGCTTGTTATGTAGACCAGACTGTACCTGTCTCTGAGATGACAGGCATGCAGCACCACATCCATGCACCACTACGGCCAGCCTTCTCAACATCGTCTAAGTGTATGCATCCATCCGTTCCTTTATTGGTGTGCATGTGTGTCTGTGTGAGCGCATGTACATGTGTGAGTGGGTGTGCACACTTGTCCATATGCGGAGGACACAAGGGGGTGCCAGGTGTCCTCTGCTGTCACTTTCCAGCTTCTTTGAACCTGGGACTTCCCCGAACCAGGGTTTGTGTCTCGGCCACGCTGGAATCCTGCAAGACCCGGTGATCCTCATTAGGACTGGGGCGCCAGACCTCTGCTGGGACACTGGGCTTCTTATGTGGGGGTCTGAGCTCCAGTCTTCATGGTTGCCAAGGTAATGCTCTTAGCCACTGAGCTGCCTCTCCAGCCCTCAACTTCTTTTTATTCAAATTTATTTTAAAACTGAAATTGCATATTTTGAGCAGTACTGAAACGAATGTGTATTTTAGAGAATAATTCTATCTAGCATAGAATATAATTGCATTCCTACAAGATTTATTTAGCTTTTTGTTGTTGTTGTAGTAGTATCTGCCTTCATTGTTTGGAGCAATATTTGAAAAACATCATGTCCCTTAATTTTTGAAATTGTAGACTATTTTATGAAATGTCATTGACCTTAATCCTAAATTAAAAGTAAAGGGGATAGAAATTGATGTGTTTGTAATTCACTTATAATTAGTTTTGAGATCTACATCTTGTTTTAGAAACACATTGTTTAGCTAAATAAAAATGATACACAATGATACTCCATTAAAAGTACGAATGTAGTCTGTCTCCCCCCCCATAGGGACACAGCGCCCCCCGGAGGATGGAAAATGGAGCCTGGCATGGGGAAAGCAGCGGTGTCTGTGCCAGCTGAGTTACTCAATGGCATCTGAAAAATTTCAAAAGATTTTATTTTATTTATGATTAAGGGCATGCCATACTGCTGGTGTGGAGGTCACAAGACAGTTCTATGGGTCGATTCTCTCCTTCCACCCCGCATGGGTTCTGGGCATTGAACCTGGGTCTTTAGGCTTGTCCAGCAAGGGCTTGTGTTCACTGAGTCATTGCATTGGCCCTGGAATTCAAAGCTTTGCATGCGTAGACTTTAATCATTTATGTCCAAGGGAAAATCATGTCTTTATTTAATAAACATTATCTGTGTTCTCCAGATACTACAGGAAAAGCAATCTCAGTCTTTTATTGTATGCCTCGTCTTATACTGAAAATAAACGAAAGTCTCAAGCTCTAAGTACAACCATGAAACAATAACCCTAAGCCCACAGTGCATACGAATACTCAGTAGACCAGAGAGACTCATTTCTGGTGAACTGGGCAGTCTGATCTCTTTGATAGATGATTTGACTGGAAATAGAGTGGCTTCCCTGAAATACTGCCTGGCTCGGTTATGGCAGCATTTATACCTTCTCTCTTACTCCTCAGTCTTTTCTCCCTCAATGGAAACTCTACCAGGGCCTCGAGCATGCTCAGCAAGTGCCCCATCCCGGAGGTACCTCCCTGACCCCAGCTTGAGTATTTTAATAATATGCTCATTAAGTCATATTTTAAACTTACCGCCATCCTAATAACAGTGTATTTTCTGTTAGAATATTGCTACAAAGAAGTGTGTAACTAGACTGTAAGCAGAGTTGCCTCTGCTTGGCATCCTTGGATTGCTTTTGAGCTTTCAGAATGTTTGCTTTTGTGTACATATTTTGTCACCAAGTAATAATTGTTTTAGGGTGTGTGTGTGTGCGCGTGTATCTTTTGTTTTTATGTTTTGTGGGACAGGGTCTCACTATGTTACCCTGTCCTGGAGCTTGCTATGTAGCTCAGGCTGACCTCGAACTCACAGATCCACCTGTCTCCTGAGGGCTGAGACTAAAGACTTGCACCACCATGCCCAGCACGATTATACATTTTTTTTTTGGATTTTTTTGAGACAGGGTTTCTCCGTAGCTTTTTGGTTCCTGTCCTGGAACTAGCTCTTATAGACCAGGCTGGCCTTGAACTCACAGAGATCCGCCTGCCTCTGCCTCCCGAGTGCTGGGATTAAAGGCGTGCGCCACCACTGCCCGGCCCCATGATTATACATTTTTAAACATAGCAACAGGAATAAACTATGTGAAAGCATGTGAGCTAGGGTAATGTAGGTCTGACTTACAGATGACTCTAGAAAGTTATTGTAAGTAGAAGGATTTAAATGATATGTTTATAAAAGTATATCATTTTAAATAAAAAATGGAAAACTAAAATATATAGCTCAACCTAAAGCTCTCAAGTTTATAAGGATTATATAACCAGTTCGATGTTTGTGGGCGAGTAGACAAAAGCCAATGGTGCATCTAGAGGCCAAAGTTCCATCAGTACAACATAGACTTTATAAACAATAATATATTGTAAGTTTCAAAATAGCTAGAGTGTAGATGTTCTTACCGTGCAAAGATATGGTAAGTGCTTAAGATGATGGACTTGCCAGTTACTGATCTGGTCGTTATGCTGTATACTTATGTGTCAGACCATCTTACTGTACATAAATGCATAGAAGTATTGTGTGCAAAGCAAAGATTTTAAAAAGTGGCAGTCAAACCTGGAAACTTGGCTTGCTTTGTCTGCGTGAGGCTCCCGGCCTAGGGGTGTGTTGGGTTCACCAATAGGATACTAATAGTAAGTAAAGGTTAAGTTCTCAACTGTACTCAATAGAGGAACATCTTGGGAAAAGGGGATTTCATTCCACACACGCAGTGGTATGTGAAACATTCACTGAATGTATTTTTAGAATTTTTATTTTATGTGTATGTCAGTGCACCACATGCCTGCCTCTTGCCCATGAAGGCCAGAAGAGGGCGCCAGATCCCCTGGAATTACAGATGCTTGCATGCCATCCTCTGGGTGCTGGGAATCGAACTCAAGTCCTCTACAAGAGCAGTCAATACTTTTAACCCCTGAGCCGTCTATCTCTCCAGCCTCTGCTAAAAGTATATTGAAGTGACCAACCAGGTACTTAAATATAACCAGGAACAGCAGCAACAAAACAACAAACAACCAAAACAGGTGGAAAGCATGCTAGGGAAATGTATATTTGACAGAAAACAACTGTGTCTAAGATCCAGGCGTGGTAGTATCCCAGCACCCTGAAGGCTGATGTTTGAAGCCAGCTTGGGCTGCATTGTGAGTTTGAAGCAAGCCTGGGCTATGGCTTAAGCGAGAAAGCAAACAAATAAACAAGCTACGTCACGTTTAAGAACCAGAGGAATGGGATGGGTGGTGCATGCCTGTAATTCCAGATTTGCAAGAGGCTGAGGCAAGAAGATTGCAAGTTCTTCGCTGGTCTGGGCTGATGAGCTCAGGGCCAGCTGGCAGCTCAGTGGGGCCCTGTTTAAAAGTAGTGAAGGCTGGAGATGCAGCTCGGGTGTCGCAGATCCCCGTGTCCCAGTCCCCAGACTGGGGAAAAATCCCCTCAACAATTTATATACTGATATCATCTCACTTCTGGGAAAAAAGGGCTTAAAGCTCGGCACACATGACAATATTCAAAGACTGAATGTTATATTCTACTTCTGAATAGATATTCAGAAATTGAAGTTGACAATAATTGTCTTTGTCTAGATATGTTCCAACAAGGAAAGTACTTTTTGCTATGATATTGAAAGGAATATTCAAACACGGAAGTCAGTATAGTTTTATCACAATTTAGAAATTATAGTCAAATAGCTTAGCAGAGTTTGAGATTCTCAGAAATTATAATAATAGGCGCCACATTTAAAGTTAAAATCTCTGTTTTATCTGTGTCCTATCAAAGCTCCCGTTTTTCCAATGAGTGATTAAAACAAGGGCCCTCAGAAGTCTGCTCTGGTGAGTTAACAGGAAACCTGGTCCAGCAGGCCTCAGCAACCACTGGCATTTACAGGGAAAGAGAAGTGCGCCTGCATGCTTGGATATTTCCAAATATTCTGTGTTCCCTGCTTCCATTTCTTCCTCCCCTTCTCTCCTCCTCCCCTCCCCCACTACGGAATTTCACTTCTTTCCAATGTTCCACTCTCTCCTTTTGCTGGTGATTTGGCATCCCATCCCCAATCTTGGAATTTTTTTCTTCTTCTTTTTTAAAAGCTGTTCTCAAAGTACTTTTTCGAATACCAGTTCCAAAGGACTCCTTTGATTGAGCCTAAGCCTCAGTTATGATCAGGAGGAATCTGGGGTCTGCTTTATGTTTTCCTGGCGGAACGCAAAGGGTAGGGCTGGCCCTGAGGGTTACACGTTCCCGTGAAAGGTGATCAGACCCTTTCAGGAAGCCAGGAATGGATGGGGGAGAGGAGGAGAGCAAACCAAGTATGGCGTACAAGCCGGAAACATGTGATTTATTATGTTATTACAGTTACCGGCTTCTACAGAGTGAAGCTGACAGTGGGCCTGTGATTTCTCTGGTGAATTCATTGAGGTCAGTGCTTGCTGTGAGCACAGGAGGGCACAAATAGCCAGATTTGAAGTAGTGAGCCCTAGGGAGGAGTAGCCTAGGTGAGGCGGAAATGATATCGATCAAGAACAACAGGCAGAGAAGTGCTTGAGGAGGCCGGGAGCTGCAGGACAGCCTTCCGGTAGGATGGCGGTTGTTTAGTCAGCTCAGCAGACATCCCGGGAACCTGGCAAGCGCAAGCCTCGACATTACTCCAAGATCATTGTTAAAAATGTTTTAAAAATTTTATATGAACACATTCAATGAAACATTGTAATGGTAAAAAATTAAACATGTATGAAATAGAATGATTAGGTAATTATAAAGTATCGAATGATAGAATGCACAAATGCTTACAACCAACTAATTCCAAAAATAGTTTTAGGGGCTGCAGAGATGGCTCGGTGTTTAAGAGCACTGGCTGTTCTTTCAGAGGACCCAGGTTCGATTCCCGTCACTCACATGACAACTCACAACTGTTTGTAGCTCCAGTACCAGTGGATCTAATGCCCTCTTCTGGCCTCTGCAGGTACCAGGCACATACAAAGACACAGGGAAAATACACACATAAAAGAGATCTAAATAAAACAAAACAAACATACCCAAAACATGCTCTAAGGTTAAAAATCAAACCACATGTTAACAGATCACGTACATGCGGGAGGAACTGTATTAGTAAATTGTCATATCTAAACATCACATGAGAAAGTCCCTGGCATGCCTTGTTGGCATGTGCTGGGATGGCCGTGTGTGGTAAGCTTAAGTAGGATGTTCAAGGAAACAGAGTCGATAGGGTGGGGTTAGACGCTCTCTGGAGGGAAGGAAGGCAAGGTCGGGAGGCTAGCCTGAGTGGAGGCTAGCCTGAGCTGCAAGCCGTGGGGTGGGGACGTGAGCTTCCCGAGGCCTGTGGGCAGCTTGTCCCTGCTGCTTGTCCTGCTTTCTTGAGAGCCTGCAGAATTGCCTGGAAGCACAGGAACTCGGAGTTCCACTTTGTAAGGTCTCTCTTGCTGGTCAGGTAATAGCTACCAACAGTTAGCCTGGCTCCCAGCACAGGGGAGACACTCACCTTCAGACTCCTGGGCACTGGCCAGCACTTAATGCTTCTGAGGTGCTGGGAGAAGGGGCCTGTAAAACTCCCAGCATGACAGTGGTGAGAGGGTCACAGGGGCACACAGACAGCAGCTGCTGGTCTCTGCTCAAGACCCCGCCTCTCCCTTCTTTTATGTATGATGAGGAATGAGTGAGGGCTTGGGTGTTTTCTTCCTCTGGGCTTAGCCAGCAGACTGACAAATGGTAGCATGCCCAGATCTTCAGCTCAGCTTTGATAATCTCCAGAGGATGGTGAATAATTGATAGAATCCAGAGCTGTTATCAACTTGATATCAGTGGGAGGGGAATTTGATATGAAGTGGTCCAAAGAAACAATATAACGAATCTGTTAGACTCTTTATGTTAGCACCACAATCATTATTTATTCAGCGTCGTTTAAAAAGCTTCGTCTGAGTGCCTGACGGCTTTGCTTCAGGGGACACAGAGAAGGCCGAGGGACCTGCTTCCTGCCCTTGAGGTGTTTATGGTCTGTTGGAGAGGTAGCCGAACTGACTGAGCTTGCTCACCATTTCCCTAAAATCCTGAGAGTCAAGCTTAATATAAAAAGGTTTTGAAGATGGGGAGTTGGGGAAGGCCATAGGTATCTTAAGACAGCGAGATAATGAACTTCTTAGCCTGAAGGTAGGAAAAAAGCATAACTCTGGAGGAAATAGCAAACCCCAAATTGGCACTGTAATAAAAAGAAAGCCAGCTGAGGGAGATCAAGTGTTGGGCAGAGCAATGCAAACATGAAGGCAAATGAAGAAAGGTGGAGGAGAAGGGATGTGTCCATGACTTGGACACTGACTTATGGCTAGGAGTGCACCTCTTAAGTGAAGGCTGTGCGCTGCACAGCAGGGGACCATAATAATGAGAATAGACTGTACTTGTAAAAAAAATTTTGAATCATTTTACCATAGAAAAATTGTAAATGTTCAGTAGATAGATTTGCTTAATTCATTTTTAGTCTATATTTTTTTGGTTATTTGGGAATCTCACATCATGCTCCCCGATCAAGATCACCTCCCAGTCTTCCCACGTCTGCACTCCCCCCCCCCACACCCCCGTCCTGTGTAACCTCCCCACCCATAAAGAGATAAGTCCGTTTTGTGTTGTCCATATATTCACTGGAGCATTGTCAGATTCCTAGTGGCCAGGCCCTGACAAGAGAGGATGAGTCTTTCTCTGAATGCATTGAATGCATCGAATGCGTTGAATGCATCGCTGCCAGAAGTCAGCAGCTGAGGAAAGCCAGGCAGTGACCGGAATGGGGCGGGACTCCTCTCCCAAGCCTATTCTATCACCTGCACCTCTGTGCTGGGGGATGGAGGGGGATGGAGGGAGCGGGATGAGCTCTCCTGAGGCCAACAAGGAAACTGAGTCCTGTGTGTAAAAGCAGAGAGCCTTTATTTTAATCAAGTTTGCAAACTTGGTCTCTCCGCATATCCAATGTATCAAAATAACTGGATTAGAATAGGGTTTTATAGTAGTAAAGGTGGGGTTGAGGAGTTTCTGAGATTTTAAGACCCCTGATTGGCTGACATTTGTCCAGGGTGTGCGCTGGCAGGTGTTTCTATCTACAGCGCTTGGAATGCCAGGCATTTCCTTTGAATGGTCTGTTCTTGGGTGGGGGTCAGGTGATCTCAGCCTGTGGTTTCTCCTCAGGGTAAACTATTGAGACTCCAGCCTCCATTGAAATTCATCTATGACCAAAGTCCCAGGTGATAATGGTTGGAAGTAAAGAACTTCCTTTGGGTGACCTGCCCAGACTTAGCTTATCATGGCTGGCCCCCACAATGGCTTCAGGCATTAGCCCCAACCAGGGGCATCTGCATGGGCGTTGGTGGTAACACAGATAGTAAACATCAACGTGGCCCTTGATGGTATCAGGACCCCTGACCTACTCATGGCCCTACGCAGCTGAAAGGACCACAAGCTTCAACATGGTCAGTCTCAGGTGGTTGGCTACACATGCCGCTCACATTAGCATGGCTCAACCAGGCAGCAAAACCTGCGGACATCACCAAGGGGTTGGGACAGCAGCACAGACTACACATGTCCACACGCATCTCAAGCTTCATTGAGGTCTGGGGCAGCAGCATGGACCACTGGCACCAACATGGCCTCCCTGGGGGTACTTTGAGGGGGTTCCTCATCTCAGGCTTCTGTCGTTCCCCAGAGCCTGAGGGATCCTGTAGCCGGGTGTCAGGTTCCGAGGCTGAATCGCATCTGCTATTATAAGCTCCAGGCTAAGGTACACCGTCTCATGTACACCGTCCCACCGACCCTGCTGGGCAAGAACAGCATGTAGACCTCAGCCCTCTCTCTCAAGTTCTGCCTCTCTCCCTACTCCTGCCCCGCTCCGTTTTTTCTACCTTTCCCATCTCTCATCAGCTTCTGACTGCTGGGGCAAGGCTTGCTTGGGTGGCTTCAGCTTAACTCGTTTTTAAAGATCACATCACTATATCCCATAAGTAATTTTCACATGTCAATCAAAAATTAATTGAAGATTTTTGGGCTTACCTATCTAACATGTATGGGGCCCTGGGTTAGTCCTTGGCACTGAAAAAAATAAATTAAAAATATAAGGGGGCCATAGAGATGGTGCGGTAGTTGAGAACACTTGCTGCTTTTCTGTAGGGCATGAGGTTGGTTCTCAGCACCCAAGTTAGGTGGCTAAAACTGCCCCTAACTCCAGCTCCAGGAGATCAGATGCCCTCTTCTGGCCTTCATGGATGGATACCTGCACTCATCTCTCTTCTCTCTCTCTTTTACACACACACACACGCACACACACACACACTGAATTTTTAAAAAGGCGTAAAAGGGCTGGAGAGATGACTCAGTGGTTAAGAGCCCTGGTTGTTCTTCCAGAGGACCTGGGTTCAACTCCCAGCACCCACATGGCGGCTCACAACTGTCTGTAATTCCAGTGCCGGGGGACCCAACACCCGTAGCAAAACACCAATGTGTATAAAATAAAAACAAATTAAAAAAATAAAAAGGCATAAAAATAAATAGTTAAATGTAAAAAAGAAAGTAAAATACTAGGAAAAAGAAATGTTAAAATACTAGGGATTTTGTTTTATTTTGTTTCTTTTTTGAGATGGGGTCTCTTTATCTGTCTCTGGCTCACCTGAAATGCGCTCTGTAGACCAGGCTGTCCTCAAGCTCACAGAGATCCTCCTGCCTCTGCCTCCCAAGTGTTGGGATAAAGGTGTGCGCCATCACCCCTGGCTATTTTTCATGTATATATGCCAGCTGCAACATCTCCCATATCTTTATTTTGTTTTATTTTTGTGGGTATTAGAAGAAGAAGGAAAGAGGGAAGCCTGAGGTTTATAATTCTGTAAGGAAATGTCTCTCCCTTAAGCCTCTTGGGAGGAATGCAGAACATGAGGCTCAAAGGCGGCCGACAGTTCATATGAAAGTGGAGAAAGAAGTTAGGAGGGAAAGGTGATGTTGGAGTAAGAGGCTGTTTTGGACCTTGGAATGCTTAGATCAATGAGACAGGTAGATGCGGCCAGACCCATTACAGATGGCAGCAGAAGTTGGTTGCCATGCTCCTCTCTCTGAGTTCCCAGGAATCACCACAGTAGCAGTGCATTCAAATCAGTTATTAATTATGTATCACTCATCACATTAGTGATTACAATGGCACTGTGGGGGCACAAAAGATTGGCTGCATCTGCTAAAAGCGAGCCATGTGCTCTCTGTCAACAGGAACAAGTGTGGTATTGTATCTGTGGACTCTAACTGGTCTCTCCTTGAGTTAGCTGTAGATGCAGACAGAGAAGCCATTGTCTTCCTGTCTCATGCCCTTCTTTCCAGCCAGATGCCCCTCACCTCTCTCCCTCAGCTTAGTCCAACCACCTCCTTGTCATTCTTGTCACTTCCGAATTGGAGTCATCCTGAGCCGAGCATTCCCCGTGTGTCTGACTTGTCTCTCTGGGTAGAACACACAGCTACTAGAAATGGGAGCTTGATATTTACCCGCCAGACTGAAGCCTGGCCATGGGCACAGGTGAGGGCTTCTTCACTTATATCTGTTACTAATTCAAAGAAAGAGCAGTGAGCACTCAAGGCTATAACACAGAACAGTGGATCCTGCTGCCAGGAGAGTGTGGTTCATTCTTAGGAGATGCATAGAATCTTTTGTGCCACCACAATGATGTTTAATTACCTGCCTCTTCTATGTGGCATGCTTGGCTTGATAAAATTAATATATCCTCAACCAATGAGTAATATATTCTTCCTATAAAATCAGGACCAATATGTCTGCTGTTATTCTTTCAATTGGCTATGACCAGTGTTTTAGGACAAGAGCTCATCAGATGGAATATATGTGTCCCAGATGGCAATGGGATTATTTTGTGATGATGGACTTAATGCTTAGAATTAGCTTGAAGCTAAGCATATGCCTGTAATCCTAGCACTTGGGGAGTGGAGGAAAGAAGGATCCAAGTTTGAGATCATCCAAAACTACACCGATCGTCTCAGAAAAAAAAATCTTGCATTGTTATTGTGGAATCCTCAGGGACTCAGTGGGATGCTACTTGTCTCCATTTATCTAAATTAGTTTCAAGTTCCGAAACAGCCTGCCTGAGTTCTACCAAATGTTTATGGAAGCGCTACCATCAGCACTTCTCAAATTGTTTCACAGAAAGGGAAGGAACACTGTTAAACTCATTCTATGAAGCCAGTATATGATACCAAAACCAGATAACAAAAAGAGAAAATTGAAAACCAATTTTTCTGATGACCATAGTTGTAGAAATTCTTAAGAAAATGGTTGCATTCAAGAACACATCATATACCATAATCAAGTGGCTTTTCATCCCAGGGATGCAACATGGGTTTAATATATGCAAATCAACAAATGTAGTCTACCATATGAATATTCCTAAGGACAAAAATTATATGATCATCTCAAAAGATGGCATTTGACGAAGTTCAAAAGGTCCTTGCTGGAGAAGTCTATCCAGGCTACCGAAGACCCTCTTTTTCATAGTGATTGAAGTACTGGATGTTTTCAAAGATGGAAAATACACCTTTCTCCTTGGATCTATTCTTTGTTTTTGGGGCCCTGAAGTAGTGCTGAGTCAACAGATCCACTCAAGAAGTCACCTGTTAGTTGGTGCTTTTTGTTCCTCTATCCACAAGGGGTCAAATTGGCAGGTCAGAGCAGAAGCCACACACTTTTGGAGCACCTGATCCTTCTGATGTCAGGGAGTGGCTCTCTCATGAACCCCGAGAGGCATTTCGGGCCCTTCCCATCCTTTACAGTCAAGCTCTATTCTAGCCTGGCTTCTGTTGCTGTGATGAACACCATGACCGGAGGCTTACTGGTTACAGCTCACCACCAAGGGGAGCCAGTGCAGGAACTCCTGTGTGGAAGCAGGAACTGAAGCAGAGGCTGTGGAGTAATGCTTATTGGCTTGCTCAGCTTTCTGTCTTATACAGCACCTTCTACCTGCCTAGGGATGGCACTGCCCACAGTGGACTGGGCCAGCTTATGACAATTAGCAACTAAGAAAATGCCCCACAGGCATGGCCATGGGCCAGTCTAATCCAGGCAATTCTTTGGTTGAGGGTCCCTCTTCCTAGGTGACTGTAGGTTTGTTGTTGAGTTGACAGCTGAAGCTAATGATAACAGACTCCTTTGTTCTTCTTTCTTGTGATTGTGGAACTCTGTTCATTCTTTTCATTGGCACTCCTCCTCGGAATTAAGACCTGCACCTTCCAGGCTTTCTGCCCTTTGGTTTGTCTTCCACAGTCCTTGGCCATGGAACGCGGATCCCTTTTCTGTTTGGCTTGAGGCATCTTAGTCTCTCTTCTTACTCTTCAATCTTTTTCAGAGATATCCTAGTGATTTTTTTTTACCCTCCTAGATATCTCTCTGTGTGTATGGTAAAATAGATATAGTGTCAAGCTTACCATTTAATGCATAATTTAGTGCTATTAAATAGAAGCTAAACATTGCTGTTGTGTTTCCAGAACATTCTTATAACCACAGGCAGGACATCCATGGCTTTGACTTGCTGCCTCCTGCATAGAATGCTCTGTCCCTCCACGGCCACCCCTACCCATTTCTCCCAAGGCTTTCTCCAGACTTGATTCTGATGCTTGTTTGAGAAGCCGCCCCTCATCTTTTCAGATTTGCATTAGATGCACCCCTTTGTCTCCTTCCGCGTCAGTCCAGGCTCACTCCTGTCCGAGACAGCGTGACTGTAGGTGGTTGGAGCTCTGTCTTCCTGTGGACTTTGGGGTTTTTGACTGAAGAGCCTGACTCCCTTGTTTATCTCTGCATCTTTAGCTTCCAGTACTGTGTCTGCTGCGAGGAAATGATTAGACTCAGCTCCCTATCAGCTATGCAAATTAACACTTGCTCACATGCTAGCCTGGAATGAAAATTAGGTAGCAGGTATAAAGAAATTTCTTAAGTATAGGCTCTTTCCTCCTTGCACTCGATATTCATGGGAATTTGTTTTTGCAGGCTGCTTTGAGGATGTAATTTCCCGGCTGTTGCCGTCAATCCCCTGTGTTCATATTTTAGCAGGCAATAGGTTGAGTCAGAAGTGTAAGTAACTGGGGAAGGGGACAAGGATTAAGGAGGATAATTTTTTTAATGAAATATTGAAAGCCTATATGGTCTTAAATATCCACAACAGTCAGTTTCCCAGACCGCTTCATTTTTTTTAGGTTATGCGGCACGACCCAGGGAAATGGAAGTCTTATTATTTTTGATGCTGCTGTAAGGAGCATTGGTGAGAGGCCTTTGGTATGTGAAGACTCAGAGCAGGGTGTAAGGGCACAGTCATTTATTTTTTTTCCTCGTCTGTTTCTTTCTTTTTTTTCTTGAGGACAGGAAAATAAATGAGAACAATTCTTACAAGACGGAACCAATACTCGGTCTGTTTTGGAGTCTCTGAATTTTCACAGTAATTCGGTGTTTCTCTGCTGATGTTTCTCAGCATGGCATGAAATGGTGAATTTGGCAAAGGGTGGGACAAAGGCCAGTGAGATGGCTCAGCCGGTACAGGTGCTTGTTGCCAAGGTTGGTGACCCGAGTTTGTGCCCCGGGGATACACCTGCTGGAAGGAGAGAACTCCCGAGTTGTCCGCGATCTCTCTATATGCGCTGTGTCAAGGCGTGAGTGTGGCTCACCATCGAAGCAAATGTCTCTTCCTTTGCTCGTCCATGAACTTTGATTTAGCTTCCT
The DNA here is from genome assembly GCF_037038515.1 of Microtus pennsylvanicus. Classification (NCBI taxonomy): domain Eukaryota; kingdom Metazoa; phylum Chordata; class Mammalia; order Rodentia; family Cricetidae; genus Microtus; species Microtus pennsylvanicus. Next base: position 100,123,221 of record NC_134580.1, on the reverse strand, counting down.
TTTGCCTTAAACCATGTGAAGTAAAATCCTAAGCATACTATTTAAAATCCTGCTCAGCCAGCAGCTCAGCTAAAAAGGTCAGACTTCATGACTCCATTTACACTGAACAAACAGATTTGCCGCAGGAAGGGAAGAGGTCCGATCGAGGGGATGTGGCCCAGTTAAGTGATTTGCTTGTCTAATCAGTACCTGATGCAAACTTAATCTGAAGGGTCCTTGAGCGAGCCTTTCTTTCTTTCTTTCTTTCTTTCTTTCTTTCTTTCTTTCTTTCTTTCTTTCTTTCTTTCTCTCTCTCTCTCTCTCTCTCTCTCTCTCTCTCTCTCTCTCTCTCTCCCCTTCCTTCCTTCCTTCCTTCCTTCCTTCCTTCCTTCCTTCCTCCTTCCCTCCCTCCTACCCTCTCTCTTTCTTTTTCTCTCTCTCTTAAGGTTTGAAATAAAAAATTTCCAGCTGCCACAACATGAGTCATACGGATTTGATTGAAGTTGTTAGGTTTTCTTTTTCTGTCTCAACTTCTGAATTCAGCTTCTGAATTGTACTCTTTCATTTTCTTTCCTATTTGGAATCTGTTGAAGAAAGGAGGAGAATTTATCTAAAATTAGATTGTCCATTTGCATATGGTAGAGCTGGTGGTGTGTTGGGTTTAAAATTTTTGATATAGATCACTTAGCAAGAGTCAGTTTTAATTTAAATTTTATTATTAATTGTGTGTGTGTGTGTGTGTGAGAGAGAGAGAGAGAGAGAGAGAGAGAGAGAGAGAGAGAGAGAGAGAGAGAGAGAAACGTGGCTTGTAAAACAGGCCATGAGTTAGAGGACAGCTTGCATGAGTTGCAGGGCCCCAAGCTTGCATGGTGAGTGCAAGTTGCATGACTCCTTTGGAAAGCTATTTGGTAACATGTATTAAAGTTGACTATAAGTCAGGAATGGTGACACAGGCCTGTAAACCTAGGCAGGATCATGAGTTTGAGATCAGCCTGGCATATATACTAAAACCATATTTCAAATAAACATGAGCCATCCCACCAGCCTAATAGTTTTTACACAACACATTTCAAATTTTCTGTTTCCATATGTTGAACAAATAGCGGCTCGTGATGGGATTTACCTGACCAGGACTTTCTAAGTCATCATTGTCATTTCAATTTAAAATGAAAACTGAGATCTGTTAAAACAGTTTGATCGCCATGCATAAACACTTGCTAGCTGGGCTGGAGAGATGGTTCAGAGGTTAAGAGCATTGCCTGCTCTTCCAAAGGTCCTGAGTTCAATTCTCAGCAACCACATGGTGGCTCACAACCATCTGTAATGGGGTCAGGCACACACACACAGACAGAACATTGTATGCATAATAAATAATAAATAAATTGCAGAGTTAGGTACACAGCACTCTGGATAAATAAAAGCCAATGAATCTTACACTCTATGTGTGAACCATATGGTATGTGACTTCTTTCTCAAGAAACTTATTTTTAAAACAAAAATAGGTATTAAAACAGGTATTTCACTGGAAACGACGTGTGTGTGTGTGTGTGTGTGTGTGTGTGTGTGTGTGTGTGTGTGATCTTCTACTCTGTTAGGTGTCAGAGAAATCTAAGTTAATATCAAAATAAGATACTATCATGTGGCTACCAAGACAGCTAAAATCTGAAAAAGTGATGCTGATGTGTGGTAAGGATGTAGTACAGCATCCATACGGTATTAATAATAACAAAGTCGTGTGACTACTTTGGAAAGCTATTTGATAACATCTATTAAAGTTGAATATAAGTCAGGAATGGTAACATAGGCCTCACTCTGCAGTCAATTTAAGAACATCTTTGTTATACTAGGTTGAGACCTTGAACCTGGAGCCATCGTCTCCTAATTCTTCTCCCCCACTGCTCTCATTTACCTGTGATGTTTGTAGATTTATACTTTGGAAGCTTCTCCTAGGTAGAGTTACACAGTGAAGTTTTGTGTGTGTGCCTGTTCAGGTCTAGAGGGATTGCAATAAGGCTTTGTCCATAAAATGTTGCCTGTTTGGTCATTAAAAACCAGTTTGCTAAAACCAAACAGTTTTTAATCAGACAGCTTTCGCTTCAGGTATCTTATAAATGTGTGCTGATATTCAATAAATAATAAAGAGTGGTTTTAAATCATTAAGTATGATTAAAAAGCAAATTAGTGCCAAAGAGAAATCTTTGGTTCCCTTAGCAACCAAAGGTGTAAGCAAATAGGCAGCATGGAGATTAATAGCAAATGCCAGCACTCATGTCTTTTTTTATATTGGCAGCTGCTTTCATTTCTTTAAAATATTTTTAAAATTTTAATTGTACTTTTAGAAAGTGGATATAACAAGATTTACAGTCTAGTGGCTCAGAGATCAAGGATGCTCAGTGCTCTGTCAGAGGACCAGAGTCTGGATTCCAACACCCGCTAGGCTGCTCCTAAACGCTAGCACTTCAGGAAGTGCTGTATCTCCAAAGCATGCTGCTCACCTTTTTCTTCTATTTCCTTATTAATGGTGTTTGCACTGCCATGTTTTCGAATGTCAAGCCATCCTTGCACTCCAAGGGAAAAATTTCTCACTTGCTTTTGGGCAGAAGTTTTATAAAATAGTTTGCAAGCGTTTTTTTGAAAATTTTTGTGTCAGTGTTCATATGGTTCTGTGTAGGCTATAGAGCTCTGTTTGTAGGTTCTCTGTGTGTGTGTTTGTGTGTCTGTGTTTTTTGTCTTGCTTGGCCTCATAGAACAAGAGAGCAGAGTTGTTTCAATCTGTCAGTTTTGCTTTATATATTCTGATGGCCTAATAGTAAATTACAGATGTTCATAATTATCATATACTTTTGCTGTCCTGAAACATTTGAGAGTATATATTGTCATTTATTTTTGTTGCTTGGATCCTTTTTCTTTTTTGGCTTAGAACTTATTTGCTCTTGACATTACTATAGCCTCCTTTGCTATGCTTTTTTTTTAATGTAGTATTTTTGATATTTTTTATGGCTTTTTTACCATTTCTCTTTCTATCAATTTGTGTCTTATAATTTAATCTGAGTCTCTGGCATATAGTTGAATAATGTGTTTTTAATATATTTTATAAGCTTCATCTTTTGAGCATAGAGTTTAATATTTAAAGTGATTTGTTGGGGCCTGGTGAGATGGCTCAGTGGGCAAAGGCTCTTGTCACCCAGCCTGACAACCTGTGTTGGATCTCTGAGACTCACACTGCCAAAGAAAACTGATTCCCACAAGCAATGTTCTCTGACTTTGATGAGTGTTTTGTGGCATGTGTGCACACACACACAAACAAACAAATAAATATAATAAGTAAATGTAACAAAATTTTAAGTTCCCCACCTTCTGTGAGGCAAACATTCTACCTTTGGGTTGTACTTCCAGTCCTGTGACTGCTTCTTTGTGTTCCCAAGCTTCCTGGTTGTTCTTATCATGAGATCACATCTTTATACTATCCCCTAATATATAAACTAATAAATGCCTCTAAATACATTAGTCTCGTCACTTATAAAATGCCTGTCTCTTAAGCTACATAGAAAACAAGCATTTGAGTTACAAACGGTCTTTAGCATTTTTATAGTCACAGTGTATCTGCCTTTCCGAGGATCTTTATTTCTTCACTCTGTTTGGGGTCAGTGTCTCTGTCTTCCTGAGTTACTGCCTGGGTGTCTTTCCCTCTCACCTGTAGGACTCCCTTAATCATATCTTGCAGCACAGATCTAGAGGCAATGCACATCCAATCTTTCATTTATCTGGGACTCTTAATATCTTCTGTATCTTTGAACAACTGTTTGGCCAGAGGGAGGGTTTTCAAAAGAGAAACTGGTCCTAAAGATTGAACCTGGGCTCTTGTGTGTACTGGGTGAGCATTCTTCCATCAAGCTAACCCATCATCCCCCCTTATTTTTTTTTTCTTTTGGCATTTTGAATATAAGAGCTCTGTACATTCAGACCCATGAAATTGTCATAAAAATAATACCTGATAATCTGACTGAAGGTCCCTTGTATGTGATGGGTCATTTATTCTTGTTTTCAAAACTTTTTAGCAATGTCTTGGAATGTGTCTCTGAGTTCATCTTCCCTGGAGTTCACTGAGCTTTTTGGAGGTTTATAGTCACATATTTCATCAAATTTGGGAATCTTATCATTGTTTTGACAAATATTCTTCCTCCCCTCTCTCTTCTTCCACTGGGGTCTCCAAAATGTGGAAGGTGATTCAGATGATAGTGTCCCACATGCCTTTGGTCAGCTTTCTTTTTCCTTTCACTTTTGAAAAGATTTGTTTGTTTTTATTGTATGCTTATGAGCATTCACCAGCATGTATATCTATGCATCATGTTTGTGCCTGGTGCCTGGTGTGTGTACAGGTCAGAAAAGGGCGTCAAACCCCCTGGATCTGTAGTTAGAGGCGTCAGTGAGTGGATGAGTCGGGGCTGGGATCAAACCTAGGGACTTTGCAAGAACAGCCAGTGCTCTTATGCACTAAGGCATCTCTTTAGCCACTGGGCGACTTTCTTTAACTTTTATTGTTTTTGTCCTCAGACTTGATAACTTCCATTCTTTATGGCTTTTTGTTTTGTTTTATTTTGTTTTATACGGGAAATTCAGCCCAGGGCCTTCCTTGTTAATGTTAGACAAGTGCTCTACCACTGAGTTACACCCCAGCCCTCTTGTCAGGTTCACCTAGTACTTTCAAATTTGTATTTGAATCTCTCTAGTGAATTAAAAACTTGCCAGTAATCATACATTTTAGTTTGTTTTTAGGATTCCTGTTGCTCTAGTCTTGTTTCTTAGTCTACTTTGTAATTTTTTTCTCAAAAACTAGACATTTGATTATAACAATGTAACATCTTTTTGTCTGGAATGTTCTCCCTTCTCCAGCATTTGCTGTTTGTTACTTTAAGTTTCAGAGGCTGTTTATTTACCTGGGTCAGCCTGAGTTGTAAACGTCTGTCTTCCTAGGTCTTTTTAAAGACACGCCCCTTCCACCAGGGTGTAAGGTCACTTTCTAATTCCTTCTCTATGAGCGGTTGTTTTTGAATGTTGTAATCTTTATGTCTGGCTTCTGAAAAGAGAGGAAGGGCAAGAGAGAGGAGGGAACTAAAAAGGACCTTGGGTCTTTTAAGTCCCTTGAAAATCACTGCCCCCCCCCCCCGGAAGAAGAGGGGCTTGTAACATGGGGAGGGGTGCAGCAATAACAGCTACCGGCCCGCCTACTGGGCTGCACCTCTGTGATCACGTTTGTGGTGGGGCTGCTTTCTTTCGCCCACCCTGGCTTCTGGAAACTCTGAGCTGTTCCCAGAGCAGGTACACAGCTGTCTGCCCTCCGGCTGACAGGTGGGAATGGGTAACTGTTACTATGCTAGGAAGTGAAATCGACTAAAATTAGCCACGTTTTACCACGCTTTCCTATGGAAGCTGGGAGCCTTTAATAGACTCCAGTTTCGCAGCTACCGCAGATAAGACTTTGCCAACGTGGCTGTGGTGTAGGTGAGGAGGCAGGTTGCCGAGTGCTTCTGGCTTCTGTCAGCCTGTGCTGCATACCCATTTTCTAAGTCACGTGGCGAAGCTTTCAGTGTGCCCTTACCCCAGAGTGAAAGTTATGCACTCTGCAGGCAATGCCACAGGTGTTGAGTCTCTGCATAACACTAGAACATGTGATTTTAAGTTGTGATTTCCATAAGGGGAACTTCTTTGGTGTGCAATATTTTTTTCTTCTAATAAAGATGATTAAAATGAAAGGCAAGGGGCCAATTATATTTTATCAGTGGCCAAAAGTGCTCCCTGAATTCCATGTTTTAAATCTTGAACTTTCTCATTCAGTTTGGCAGAATTGTCCCTGGTAACCATGTGTCCCTGCTGCTTATTAGACATAATTGGATGCTATAGTGCCGTCAGGATTGTATCCGAGAGTTTTCTGCTAACCCGTTCCAGACTCTGGGCAGCAAGCAGTCTCTGCAGCTGGGGTGTTTTGAGTTGGAGGTCTGCTCGCACTCGGTTCTGTGTTGAAATGGATATCTCTCAGCTATTCTGTCTTGAAATAAATATTTTATATAAGTTTTTACTTATGTGTCCTTGTCAAACCTGATTTTCAGAACCCCAGTTCCCGCACTCTCCCCACCTAGTTCGCACTCAGACACTAGCAGTTAATTGCTGTGTAAATGTGTGTGTGTGTGTGTGTGTGCGTATCGCTGTGTAAATGTGTGTGTGTGTGTGTGTACGTATCGCTGTGTAAATGTGTGTGTGTGTGTGTGTGTGAACACTTCCTTTATGAAATGCTGTACAAGCAGATATAGTAGTGAGGGTGAGATGTCACTTGAAATGGGGACTTTGAACAATCCTGGGCCTACACAGTTGATTGTTGACGGAACACTCAGTGGATGGTGTCACAACAGATGATGGCTCTCCATCCTTGTTTGGCCCAGCGTGGGTAGCTGGTAAACTTGGTTCTGTGTTGCTTTGCTGACTGCCAGCTCCCTGATGGCCTGGAGCACAAGGACCTGGGGACAAATGCTTGCAGGAGGCCTTTAAAGGCAGGCCTGTCGAGCAGAATCAGCCGAGAACGAGAAAAGCCAGAGAGATAGACCTACTGCAAGTTATTCATTACCCCTGGGATTCCACTCCGGAAAATTGTATTTTAAATCTTGGTAAACTGAAAGGGAAAACTGTTTTCTCTCTCAGAACATTTTATCAAGATCAGGCCAATAATAACGCTGTGGTTCGGGGTCTCCCGGTGGGTTCCAGCCACGACCCTTTCCTCTTCTGCCTTCATCCTAAGCAGACCTCAGGAGGGGAATAAACTCATTATTAGTTGTTGATAATCTATGGACTTCTAGAAAGCTGAAATTTGGAGGAAGGGAGTGGGAAGTGGTAGCATCCTAGTGACGTTTCTGAGTTACAGGAACGTTCGCTTGGAGTGTTCTGCTGATTACACGAGGCACATTTGAGAACCATTTTTAAACCGCTGATGAGGTCAGTGGGATTCATTTGGCTCAGAGGCTGCTCGCAAAGAGAAGTGGGTGTAGTTTAGAGTTAGGGTCTTTGGGGGGCTCTGGACCAGCAAGTCCTTTCTGGGTCAAGACAGTAAAACCTTAGATCCCATGGAGTGGGTGAAGTGGATAGAGACCCTTCCCCTTAGAAATTCACTGCTAGGGTTTTGCTCTCCCGTGTCCTTCATCCTGCTCACTGTCCTTGCCTCGATGTCACCGAGCCAATAAGAGGAAGGCAGGGGACAGTCAGCTCATGGGTTAATAGAATCAGGCACTGAGTCGGCCTTAATTATTTACAGGCTTCTCCCAGAGCAATTCACAATGGCAATGATAAAGAAGGTTTAAGCCAAAGCTACCTCATTCCAGGGTGAGGAAAAGAGATGGAAGTCTGGTAGTGAAGTGAAAACTCCTCAGTTCTTTCCCCCCTCCCTTTTCTTTGGGTGCTAGGAATTGAACTCCAGGTCTTACGTAGACAGTTCTTAATTCTGACTTTGTCTTTCACATTGGGAGTTTGTGCAAACCTCTCAGAAGTCTTCTATGTGAAAGAGGCAGTGCTATGGAGGGACGGTGTACTGGCGGATTTACTCAGGAGGGCTTGTCTTTTTCTACTTCCTGTGTAGATTAGATGCATGCATGTCTCTCTTAGGGTCCTCACTGTTGTCTAGGTTCTCTGGGATTGTGATTTGTAGGCTGGTTTTCTTTGCTTTATGTCTAAAAACCACTTATGAGTGAGTACTTAAGATAACTGTCTTTCTGGGTCTGGGTGACCTACTCAACATGTTGCTTTCTAGCTCCATCCATTAATGTGCCTGCAAATTTCAAGATGACGTTATTTTTTTCTGCTGTGTAGTACTCCATTGTGTAAATATACCACATTTTCCTTATCCATTCTTTGGTTGAGGGGCATTTAGATTGTTTACAGGTTCTGGCTATGACAAACAAAGCTGCTATGAACATAATTGAACACATGTCCTTGTGGTATGCTTGAACATCCTTTGGATATATAGCCAAAAGTGGTATTACTGGGTCTTGAGGAAGGTTGTTTCCTAATTTTCTGAGAAATCGCCACACTGATATTTAAAGGGGTTGTACCAGCTTGCACTCCCACCAGCAATGCAGGAGTGTTCCCTTTACTCCACATTCTCTCCAATTTGTGCTAATTTTTCATAAATATACTTAAAATTATTATTAAGTGGATTTTGAGCAATTAAGGTGAGCCATTTGAGTTCTTCGCTGTTTCTGTGAGCTCACAAGAACTCATTTCAGTTCTTAGACAGGTTTAGTTGCCATCTAGCGGACCGTGGAAATAGGCAAAGGGAAGCCAAGACGAAGCAGAACACATCCCCTGGTAGTTCTGGAGGAGAAGGAAACTATAGACCAAATGCTGATGTGATTAAGTGAGTTGGTACTAATGAGGCAACGGAGGAAGCTTTCCATTATGCCCTAGGGTTTTCTCATCATTTTAAATCAAATTTTCAGATGATCCTTTGATAGAAAGCATGCTTATTGATTTTGTGAATGACTTATTATATTGAAATACACTTGATGACATAAAGTGGTAATGGGAAAGGTCACTGCAGAGAAGGACAGAGGCATAGCTTAGCAGAGCAGTGAATAACTGGAAGACTGAAGGCCTTGCTTACCCACGAAGGAGGTGAAAAGACCAGGATGTGCATGTAATGGGTATAAAAATGACTTAGCTCTTTTGAGAATATATTTTGTTTGCTTATTTAATGTGTTATGGGAGAGTATGTGTGTAGCATGGGATGCTTGTGGAGCTCAGAGGACAACTTTCGGGAGCTGGCTCTCACCTTCCACCTTGCTGTGGTGGGGTCTTTCTTGTTTCTGCTGCCACACTGAGTAACTCCTGGGTAGCTGGCCCTAAGCTCTGCCTGAGTTTCCCGTCTCCGCCTCCCATACACCACAGGAGTGCTAGGATTTCAAGGTTTGCAGCGCTGCACCGGCTCTTTATATGGTTCCCAGAGCTCTGTGCTTTACTGGTGATGCCGTCTCCCCGACATCAGGAAAGGTCTGTACCAGCCAGCAAGTGGTCCTCGGTCCAATTGTGATCGTAGGCAGGCTGTGTTACAGAAGTCTAATAACAAGGTAGAAAGTGATGTTCCCACTCTGTTCTGCCGCTTCCAAATTACAGGGAGAACTTGGTGCTGGGTACAGGATGTCCTTGAGGAGAACAAGAAGGATTGTTGGGAATTAAGAAATTGTTTCAAGAAAAAAAATGCCGAAGCAACTACAGTGTTTTAATTCTTTTGGAAAGTTTTTCTTTCTCCCATTGCTTTTATTTTGTTCTGCGAGCAGAGCTCTCATTTGCCTTGGGTGGAGCCACTTGTCCTGGACCCTTTTACTGAACTGTTTGTTCTTCCCTTTAACTTGACCCGCCTCTCTACCCCATCACTCTTCCGCGTTAAGTACTTGATTGTTCTAACCTTCTCTCTGTTCCCTTGGTCTGTTCATCTTCCCTTATGCTAGAACCACAGCATTTAAATTATTATACTGCATTCTTCAGAACTGTATTTATAGTTCTTTATTCATCGGTGTGAGTTTCAGAATGGCCTTATCAAGCTCCATATTCACTGTCAGATTTTCATTGTTGACTTTTTAATGGTAATTTGAAGAGAATGGAAGTTCTTCTAGCGTTTCCATTTATGAACAATAAGATGTCTCACTTTTGTCTGGCAGCCACATGCACATAATCTGTCTGGTGTTGTTTGGCCCTTGGTTACTCTGTAATGTTTATAGCCGTTGTAATTAGTTCCTATAAAAAACAACTTCACTTATCTGTTCATTGGACACAGTAGCACCTGCCTGTAATTTCACTACTTGGGAGGATGAGACTGGGGGATTTTGAGTTTGAGCCTGCTGGGTTTGCTTATTTATTTGGTGGGAGTAGGGACTGAACTCAAGACCACTGAACTACAACCTCAGCCATCTCTAAAATTTTATTTAAATTTTTGTTGCCCAGGCTGGCCTTGAACCCCTCCCCTGTCCTCCTGAGTGCTCAGATTATAGGTATGTACCATGCCCATCTCTCGGATTTTAAAAATAAGATTAGTGACATCATACAAATAGCACCTGCATTGATATTTCCTTTTAATTGGCATGCCTTGTGTTTTCAACTGCAGACATCTATTGTATGTTTTCACTGTTCCCCTTTGTCACTTTACATGAATTGCATATCTCCATTGCATTTACGGTGTTTGATATATGCTACTTTTATTGTATTTCAATTTTAGTATTTCATAATATTTTGTTTTATCCTCAATTGTTTTTAGTACATTACTTTCTGAATACATGGCTGCCTCTACTTACTTTTTATGACTGATTTTTAATTAGTTGCAGTGTACATAAAGAGTGACTGGTATGTTTAGCTTAGAGATTAGTTGATACTACCCCTGAGAGAAAATATATAGTACATTTTTATACATGTCTTATGTGTGCTTAAAACATCTTTGTTTAGTAACAAAGGCTTTATGGCTACCCATGCATGCCTTATATATGCTTATGTGCATACAGATTAGAGCTGCCTAAGAACTTTTTGGTTAGTGATCGTGATCTCATAAGTTTATAATGGAACCTAAAAATTCTTATTCCCTAGTGATATGCTGTCGTAATGTCAGAGTGAGAAACGTTACTTGTATTTGTGGCAATGCTGCTTCAGTTGTAGAATTCATAGTGCATGCATTCATGTGCAGTCTCTAACACTCGATGAAGAGTGGCATCTGAATTGGCTCGTGTTTTGAGTGTGTTGTACTTTTCCACATCATTTTCCAGTGTACTCCTACTTACCAGAAGCTTTACTGTGAAGCAGTGTAGCACGTTGTATAGCAACAAGCTCTTGTGTTTATTGTCCAATGATTAAATCATTTGTGTGTGTGTGTGTGTGTGTGTGTGTGTTTTATCTCGTGTTGTTTTGCTCATCATGGCCCCAAAGAACATATAATCTACTCTTAACATTACCACGAGAGGCCATGTTGAGTGATTGGACAAGGAAATTCGAAGTGATTAAGGACCAGGATCATGGAAGTCAGTGCTAGCTATTGCTGGCTAGTCAGCCACGATCCCTTCTACCCGACCTGTGATCTTCAGGAAGAACAGAGTGCTGGGATCTGTAGAGGATCTGATTCACTGAACACAGTGAGACCAGCGAAAGCTCAAGAAGGCCCTGTATCTGATCCTGAGAAACTTCTGATGACCTTAAGCTTAGACACCGAAGCACCTAGCTTTCAGCACCGAGAGGGCGGCAGCCAGAGCAGAAAGGCTGTGCTGTTACAAGAAAAGGCTAGCTCTGCGCCTTTAATCCCAGCACTCGGGAGGCAGAGGCAGGCGGATCTCTGTGAGTTCGAGACCAGCCTGGTCTATAGAGCTAGTTCCAGGACAGCTCCAAAGCTACAGAGAAACCCTGTCTCGAAAAACCAAAAGAGAGAGAGAGAGAGAGAGAGAGAGAGAGAGAGAGAGAGAGAGAGAGAAAGAGAAAGAGAGAGAGAAAGAAAAGGCTAGCTCCGGGAGATCTAACGATTCAAGAGTCGTTATTCACTACACATTGTAAAAGTGTGCCGAGACTCTGAGGCTGCTGTAAAAGGTCTTTGGAAACTCTACGTGGCTGATAGTGAAGGAAGGTTCCTTGCCAGAGCAAATCTTCAGCGTGGGTGAAAACTCTAGACACGAACACTTGAAAGGACCCGAGTCTGTGAGGAAGCTGTGCCAACGTCAGGTCTCAAGGCTTTTGGACAGGACAGCTGTCTTGCTTAGGGGTAGTGTCACAAGCTATAAAGTCCTTCATGCGTTGGCTCATCAAGAATCTGGGCCTTGACACATCAGAAAGCATTCGTCTGCATGCCCGCTGTAAGAGAGATAAGAAGCTGAAATGATCGAGAGCCTTTTCCAAGACCCTCCTCCCCACCGAATCGCTGTGCCCATAGAACTGGGGACTCCTGATCTGAGGGTAACACACCTTTTCAGATTTTGCTTACTGATCATACTCCTGCAATCTTCCTTTTATTAGTGAGCTCCATCCCAGGAGCAAAGCAGCATTTCTCCTCCAATGCCTTCTCTTTGATACAACTAAATGTCAAGGCCTTACAGCAGCGTTCATGAGCTGCCGTTGAGATCTTCACCCAGGTGTTGCATCAGAGGAGGCTGTGGGAAGAAGATGACACCATGTGTGACTTCATTAAAGACTCACTTGTCCCTGAAGTGGTTTCATCAGGGGACATATAAATGACATCTGGAAGAGGACATCACCCATGGCTTCAGAGCATTTGCCGGCAGCGAGGAGCCTGCAAAAATCAAGGCTGTGTTTGGGATGAGGACAGCTTTTAACTGGGTGCGATTGAGCCAGAGGCAGTTCCTGCCTGGTGTAGAGTTAGGGTAGTAATGCATTGCTGGAGATGAAGTCAGAGAAATCAACCAGCAGGCAAGCAGGAGAGGAAATTTGTACGGAAGGCAGAAGAAGCCGCTACAGACCTTCAAGTGTTTGAACCCGTGGACGCCAGCGCGAATGTTTTCCTTCATAGAGTACTGTTCATTGTGTATTACCTGTAACTAATCAATCTATGTGAGAAGATGAACATGCAAAGCAAGCCAGGTGGGCATAGTTCTCATGAATAGCGCCTCTTCAGGAGCCTTGGGGTCCAGAGAGGTCGCTGTTACCACAGGGCAAGCACAGCTCCTGCCCTTACAGCTTATTCCTTAGCGTAACATCTGTCCTTCACCCCTCCCTATAAATGTTAGCACCTACATATTAAATCTGATTCTGCTTTGGATACTAAAGTAGAAAAATGTAGAGCTCAATAAAAATCAATAAAAAAAGAAAAATAAAAATATTTTTAAAAAATCTTGCAATTAGACTCTGGCAAACATAGCTGCTAGTATTTCATTTAATTTATGTGTCTACCATCACTATGTGAATGGCTCATGGCTGTGCGTGTGTAGAGTGTGGCCTTCCCTTTGGGAGTCCTGTGTGTGAGTGAGGGTACTGCGTGAGTAATGCCATGGCCGACATTGTGAAACAGACACTGAGGACCTTGGCTGGCCTTTCCCGATCTGGTATTCTCTGAAGAACACCTGTTACGAAGTTTGCCAAATATCTTACTTTGCTCCTTGGCCATTGGCTTCTTCTAAAAGTCTTTGAAGGGTCCTGGTTGTTAGATGGGAATTCTGCAGACCAAATCTTTCACAGTGACTTCTGCTCGAGGAGGCACGGTGGCTGATGGCACCACTGATGTGCACAGCTTCACTGGGAAAGGCTCTCCTGGAGCATCTCTGGCTACTCTCGGAAATGGCTTTAAGCTGTCTTTCCTTGTTTGGAGTTAATGGGACACTGGAGCAGAAACTGAGTTATGATATTGTCTGAGCACTTCAGCGGATCTCAGAGGATTACTTTCACATTTTGTGTATTTTAAATTAAAAATGCCTTTGAGGTATGAATGACAGTTAAGACACAAGCAGAGCCAGCGTTGCCAGTCCTCAGTGGATTCTAAAAAATGGAACAAAGCTGTTGCTCTAGCCCAGTGGCCCCGTGGAGGATAGAGTGTTCCGTTTGCTCGCTGCCTTTTCCAGATGACCCTTCTTCTAGTTGGAGGATCAACTTACAGTGCATCAGAACGGGCAACTTCAGGTTTGGAGATGTTCAAAATGTGTAAAAATTGGGTTTTAAGTTTAGAGCAAAATTCTTTTTTTTCTTCTTTACTAGATTTTCTCTTCTTCTCTTCCCTTCTCCTCCTCCTCCTCTTCCTCCTCTTCCTCCTTCTCCTCCTCCTTTTAAGGAGATGGGTGCTATGGATTGTGTAGCTGGACACTTTCCTGGTCACCAGTTCCCAAATAACCACTCTGAGACTTAATATTAATTACAAACCATTTGGCCTGTTACTCAGGCTTATTACTGACTAGTTCTACATATAAACTAACCCATTTCTAATAATCCGTATATTGCCACATTCCCTGTAGCTTACCAATAATGGTCTGGCATCTTATTCCTCTGGTGGCTGCTGGAGTCTCCCCTAACCATGCCTTCATTCTCTCTGTATTCAGTTTGGCTTTCCCGCCTAACTATATTCTGCCCTGCCATAGGCTAAAGTAGTTTCTTTATTAACCAGTGGTAATAAAACATATTCACGGCATACAGAATGCATCCCACATCATTTCTCCCTTTCGGTCTAATTAAAAAGGAAAGTTTTAACTTTAACATAGTAAAATTACAAATAACAAAACCAATATCAAGCAAGAGTTACAGTTATAATATTTAGTCTATTTGTATTTGACAAAATTAAAGAAAAATACTCTATCATCTGTTCTATCTTTGTGAGTCTAAAGTTTCATCTGTTTATTAAATATATCTTCTATCACAACTAAGGAGAACTATAAATATCTAGTCTTCAACTCCATCAAATCCCCAGAAGAATATATTACCTAAGTAAACAGGAAGTGCATTGTAAGCAATTTCCAAAGTTTTAGAAATGACAGAGACACCTGGCTGCCTGGGCAGACACCCAAAGTTCTTTTGTAACTGTGGAGCATCCATCTGCAGCCTATAGGCCTAGAGTGTCTGGCAGATTTCTCAGTGAAGCAGGAAATCTGAAGGACTATCCCACCTATTTTGGCAAAATTCATCAGTCACTTTCTTCTGTGTCCTGCAGAATGTCTTGCAGACTCTTATGAAGCAGGACCTTGAAGGACTTTCCCATCTTTTGACAAGTTCAGCAGTCATTTTCCTGTGGATCCTGCACATCCAGTTTATATAGCATATTGTCAAGCACTCTAGGCAAGAACAGTTTCTTGCCTAAATGGCTAGCTTTGCCATATTGAAAGAAAACTCTTTGATGCCCATCATCCTCTTGAAGTAATTGGTGCTACCAGGAGCAGAAGTATCTCACTGTTGAGAAAAGTTTAAACTCTTAAAACATTTTAAATGCCATATTCTGTAGTTCTTTGAAGTGTTTGAAGATTACTTATCTATCTGAAATAAATATCTCTGCATATCCAGAAAACCTAACATGACTATAAGTTTGATTATTATAGATGACTATTAATTTGTATTTCTTAACTATACATTTTTAAATGAGTTGCATAAACATAATACCTTAAACAAGAGTAGAAATATATATAGTATAACAAAATTAGCCTTAAATTTGTATATCAGTAAACCAAAATCCATATCAATGTAAAGTATTTTGAGATTAACAGTCATTTTCTGAATTAAAGTAGATCTAATAATCTACTATTTATTTATTGTTTTTTTTTTGAGACAGGGTTTCTCTGTAGCTTTGGAGCCTATCCTGGAACTAGCTCTTGTAGACCAGGCTGGTCCCAAACTCATAGAGACCCACCTGCCTCTGCTTCCTGAGTACTGGGATTAAAGGAGTGTGCAATCACTGCCCAGCTAATAATCTACCTTTTTAATCATTTCTATATCATATCCCCCTTTTTTCTTTAGAAAGCAATTGACTATGGCTATTAACCATTTATAACCAACACCCTTTAAATGAAAACAAACATTTATAAATAACATTTTTGGAATTTGGGCATCGTTTTTATATTACTTACTGCTGATTGGGGTGCTGGTAATTTTATGGGGATCCTGATAAAATTTAGAATTATAGTCAAATCCTGACTGAGATATTTTGTGTGGTTGGTCCATATCAGCCAGTAGCCTGGAAGCTGTTTTGGATGTTGGATCACCTGGGCCATCACTTCCATGGAGACTTCTCCAGGGGGGTCTTCCTTGATCAAACCATAATATCAAACCATATTAGAACCTAGAAGAAATCCATAGCTTCTCATCTTCTGTGGAAACAAAAGCAGAACATCTTTTCCAAAGTAACATAACCTTAGCCCAAAATTTTGAACTCAAGATACCTTCATGTTGGTTAGCTTAGTGACCCCCACAATCAAATGTCTCTCCGCAGGTAGCTTATTAACAGTCAAAAAATTCAAAGAAACACAATGGTATACATAATCCAGACTCTCTATATCTTTATATGACTTATTTTTCTTTGTTATGTTTACTCTCTCTTTATATAGACTTTGTTTTTATTTTTTAAAACTCTTTCTTTTATACCTGTTTTCTTTCTTTCTTAAGCCTACACACGTTTTTTAAAACATTCTGTGACCTGTTCAGAGTGTTCTTTTTGTCTGAATCTGTCTTTATTGCATATCTGTAATCATTTTCTGACCAGGAAAGTTTTTAAAATGCTAAGTGAGTGTGCTAGAACCAGGGCTGCAGCTTTGGCTGTTGGCTTCGCCTCATTTGTCTTTCCAGCATAGGGGAGGTACAGTACGTTCACCAACAGCCCTAGAAGCCATGCTCACTGCCCCAACTCTGGGAAGAGGAGACTTTAAACATGGAGACTGTGGGAAGCAGTGGGCCCATGCTACAATCAAGCAGCTTGCAGGATTCTGTCCACAAACCTCTTTTTTCTGTGTGAGTAAAAGCTAGATCAGCACATTGTGCGGCCATGGAGACGCCTCTGTGTACTGTAGCAGGAATCTGTCATGCTATACTCAAATCCCCCCACCCCCTTCTATTTTTTCTCAAATCTTATGTGGAAACTTGAGCGTTCCATGTTGGTTCACCAAATATTACAGGAGACTTTTCTCTCCCACTCACCAGTTCTTAAATAACTACTCCGAGGTTTAATATTAATTACAAATTGTTTGACCTATTAGTGCAGGCTTCTTACTGGCTAACTCTACATATAAGTCTACTCATTTCTAATAATCTGTACATCACCTTGTGCCCTATGGCTTACTGGTAATGCTTTGGCATTCTTCTCTGGTGGCTGCTGGTGTCTCCTCAAACCCCACCTTCTTTCCCTGTATTCAGTTTGGCTTTCCCGCCTAACTATATTCTGCCCTTCCACAGGCCAAAGCAACTTCTTTATTAACTAATGATAATAAAACATATTCACAGCATACAGAAGGGCATCCCACATCCAGATAGAAGCCAGGGCCTCACACATACATAGCATAAGCTGTTCCCCAGTCCAGTGTTTCTTATTGAATTAACCTTTTAACATGGCACATAGGGAAGGACCTCTTTGTTTATTTTAATTTCTCTCTTCTTTATTTCCTTCTTCCTTCCTTCTTCCCTTCCGTCCTTCCTTTCTTTCTTCTTCTTTCTCTCTGTCTTTTTTAATCATGTTTATTTTAGAGAGAGAGAGAGAGAGAGAGAGAGAGAGAGAGAGAGAGAGAGAGAGCGAGCGCACGATATATGTGTAGAAGCATGTGTGGTAAGGCGTGTGTGTTGCAGTCACTTTGTGAAACCGGTTCTCTCCTTTCACCTTTGCGTGGGTTCTAGAGATTAAATTTGGATTTCCAGGCTTGCTTGGCAAGCACCTTTGCCTGATTAGCCAGCCCTCATTGTTCATTTTTAGTTCAGGCAAAGGTAAGAGCATCTCATACATATTCCCAATGTAATTAATTCTGATGCTTAAGGGCTACTCGGATTAAAGTGAGTTTGTCTTAGTCTTTATACTATTGTCTCTTTCAAAGTAGGGCTTACCTGGGATTCTAGAGTGTGGAAATGCTGTATAGTCAGCACTGTTGACTTTGTCCAGAGCTTCAGAGCTCCGCTCTCCTGCCCCTCTCTGCTGCTTGGTTGATGCTGTCTCCTTTCTCCTAAAATAAACCTGATGCTTGGAGAGTCCCCACCACTCTACCCTGTTCATGCGGAGCCTCTGCTTGGCCAAGGCACATTTCAAAACAAATCATCTTCAAAACAAATCAGCTTCAAGTTAGTTCCGACTGAATCCTGTCGGATGATGTTGGCGATGGTGGAAGAGGCCCAGAGGCAGTCGTGTTTCCTGCCAGGCTCTTGTTGATGGAGGGTACAGAAGGTAAGTCACTTTTATTAATGAGACTAAGGGAGGGGAGAGGCTGCCAACAATAATCATATTGAGATTATTCAGTAGTTGTGGCAAGGTTGAGTAGTGATGACCGTGTTTTTCTGATTATGAAGTGAACACTGAGGGCTCCGTCTTGAATGTCCTGTAACCTCATAATGAAGATGCTTTATTAAATAGGGATATTCTATTCTATACTGTATTTGGTGTGTGTGTGTGTGTGTGTGTGTGTGTTCCCTCTCAGTGTTTGCTACTAGATGAACAATCACAGAATGAGTGTTCATTAGGGCCAACAGGTACTTAAAGTATTGTGGTGATATTTTGTTAGTGATCTAACAAATAAAGCTTGCCTGGAGATCAGGACACAGAGCTAGCCACACTGGTTAGCCATATAGCTCAGGCAGTGGTGGCATACACCTTTAATCCCAGCAGTCGGGACATAGAGGCAGACAGATCTCTGTGAGTTCAAAGCCACCTTGGGTTATATGAAATTGAACCCGTCCAAAATAGAAACAGAAGCAGGTGGTGGTGGCTCACACCTTTAATACCAGTACTTGGGAGTCACACTCCTTTGATCCCAGCACTAGGGAAGTAGAGACAGGAAGGAATATGGCTGGGTAGAAAGGAGACAGGAGCTCAAGGCATTCAGTCTAAGGATTCATGCAGACAGGATCTTAACCACTTTGGTCTGAGGATTCAGTAGAGGTAAAAGGTCTCTTTAATGGTCGGCTCCTTTACTTCTCTGATCTTTCAGCATTTACCCTGATATCTGATGCTAAGTTTATATTATTAAGACCAATTAGAATTCATGCTCAAAGCATATATTACATGAATACAGTAGTGCACAGTGATTTGTATGAAAAGACGTATTAGCTTTGTTATTAACTCATTTTAAATATTTTATTTGTGTATTTTTATGCATATTTGTGGGCTTCAAGAGTATGCACCGTGTGTGTGCAGGAGACTCCAGAGGCCATAAGAGGGTATCAGAGCCCCTGGAAACAGACTTCTAGATGGCTGTGAGCTGCCACGTGGGTGCTGGGAACTGAGCCTGGGTTCTGTTTAACAGCAGCCAGTTTTCTTAGCTGCTGAGCCATCTTTCCAGTCCCATTATTAGCTAACTTGTAGCTAGACTGTCTCGTGTATTTTATTACTTAGGAAGGACTTATGAAGAAGACTAATATGAAGTTTGGAAGACTGGTCACCTGAGAGTTTGAGGAAGGCAAAAAGAATGGGGTATATTGATTGGCTGGTAAAGAGATTAGGGACCCGATCTAGCCAGGTATAATGAGGACTCTGGTTGAGAGTCAGAGCTTGGGGTCATTGTTTGCAGTGGTGGAAATGTGAAACTCAGGTTGGAGCTGAGGTTGTTCTTGGTCGCTAGGACAATGTGATACTCAGGTTGGAGCTGAGGTTGTTCTTGGTCGGTAGGACAATGTGATACTCAGGTTGGAGCTGAGGTGGTTGTTGGTCGGTAGGACGATGTGATACTCAGGTTGGAGTTGAGGTTGTTCTTGGTCGGTAGGACAATGTGATACTCAGGTTGGAGCTGAGGTGGTTCTTGGTTGGTAGGATGATGTGATACTTTTGAAAAGGCTTCTGACAAGGAAAACAATGGGTACCCCTGAAGCCCAGATTTTACTAGAAACAAAATGGTAGTCATTTAAACACACCATAGTCTGTCAACTGTGGTATGTCTCAGCATATACATTTACAGTATTCTAAACTCTATTTATCAAATTTAGTTTTTTAAAATGGGATTTGACTTAAAATATTTATTGTGGCCAGGAGGTGGTGGCGCATGCCTTTTATCCTAACACTTGGAAGGCAGAGGCATACTGATTTCTGTGAGTTTGAGGCCAGCCTGGTCTACAAAGCTAGTTCTAGGATAGCCAGGGCTACATAAATGTACCCTGTCTCAAAACAAAAGAAAAATAATAAGGGATTTTATTTCATCTGAAGGTCAAATCAAAAGTGTCATTCGCCAGACCTTTCTTCTTCCTTCTAATGCCAAAGAATTTCAACATTTCAGAAGTTGCAGTGAAATATTATACTCAACTTTAAAGGACCTGAAACCAAGTAAGGGAACTTAAAAATCAGAGCACCCCAGTATCTAGAATGGATGTAACAAACCCACTAATGCACAGCCTTGTGTTTGGAGCACAAAGTACTAGGGCAGAAATCAATTACGCTGTGAAAATTCGCCATGTAAGATCCATTTCCTGTTCCTTGTGTGACAGAATGAGAGAGAGCCATGCAACACTATTTCTTAAGCTGCTGATTTAACCCAAATGCTATTATCACTGAGAAGGAAGAAAAACACCATTTTCATGAATTCAAGAAACTTTGCAGAAAAGAGTATACGCCAAAAGCAAAATACCGTGGCTTTTGGATGGACTGCTGTTCTTGGTTGCTGGGTGTTTCTAATGGCAGTGTTAAAGTGTTATTAATGAATCCCAAATTTCATTCTCTATTATAAATAGCACATTTAAGATCATCTTTCTGTATTTGCATAGAGATTTTTCTCTCTAACAGCCTTGGCTGGCCTTGAACTCATTCATATATTTCCACCTGCCTCTGCCTCTCCAAGTGCTGCGATTAAAGGCATGCACCACCACTGCATAGTGAGAAGGAAAATCTTTATGTGGTTTTCCTACTTCCTTTTATCTTTCTCTCTTTTTGGGGTACTGAATAGTTTCACATTGCCAGGTGGGATTCTTGTTCACATTGTGGACGCAATCTCATAGTCCTTGGCGTGCATTAGTGATGAGTCCTCTGGAAGGGTAGATCTGCTCACAGGGTCGCTAAGAAGCACAGCCGCCCATCACCAGCAGTTTAGAATTTATGTCCTATATAATTTACATCTTCTCTAATACATGTTCATCATACTATATAATAAACATGTTCTATATAATATAATAAATATATAATAAAATATATATATATATTCAAAGAAATAGAAGCTTGAGAGAAAGCAAAAAAAGGTATATATAAAAGGAGCTGGAGGGAGGGAAGGGAAAATTGATGTAATTAGATTCTAATTTCAAAAAAATTATAATGGAATTTTTAAAGGTGAGTGTGTGTGTGTGTGTGTGTGTGTGTAGTTCTGAGCACAACCTGTGGGACTCAGTGCTCTCCTACCATGTGAGTTCTGGGATTGAATTCAGATCATCAGGTGACAAGCAAATTTCCTCACAGACTCATCTTGTAGGCCCTTGGCTGATTGTTTGCTATACATTTTTTTTTTCAATAGTAACATTACTTGAGGTGCCCGGACTAAACAGAAAAACTCACGTTCACAAGACCACCAGTTAGCATACATTCTGATGGGCCAACCCCAAGGACCTAAAAAGAGCAGGTTTGCTTGGATACTGCAGGGGTACATGACAAGGGAGAGACAATAACAAGAAGGAGTTAGTTACATCTGCCAAGGCTGTGGAAGAAGAGAGGGAGACGGGAAAGGGATTTTTGTGAAGTGGGGAAGACCACTGCATCAGTACTCTCCGAGCTTCTGGAATTGATCTGATTCTGTCTCAAACCAGTGACCACTGGCCCATGGGTGCCAGGAAGTGAGAGTCCTCAAATGGATGGACCGTACTAATACCAAATCACCAGGACGTCTTTAAAAAACAAAATAATAAACTCCTCACTCCTTCCTTTCTCCCTTCCCTCTGGACTCTTTCTCAGAGAGTTCTGTAGTTGGATGGCTCTGTCACACACAGCCACAGGCTCAAGGGGGAAATTTTAAAAACATTTCCTTGCACGAAGATTGTAAGGCCCAGAGGAACAGAGTGTCTGTGGTGAGATTGTATCTCCTAGAAGTGACAGGGAGTTACACCCAGGAACTCTCACCAACATGCGTACCTAAATAAGACTTGAACAAGCATGACAGCAATACACATGCTAACATGGAAGGGGAACATGTCATGTGTCCCCCCTCCCCACGATCCTAGACAAACAAGAAGAGGCAGCTGTAGACTGCTCAGTGCGGGACAGATAGTCTTCCCCAGGAAAGAGCTAGGAAAAATACGTTCAGCCTCCTTCCCTGAGTTGGTGCAATCAAACCTTAGTAAAAGTTTGTCATGGTTACATAAGGCTGCTTCAATGAGCCAAGAATTCTGCTTCCTTGGCTCAGAGGAGGAAGAATGTACACAAAAGGAGATCAGTAGCATCGCTGGGGAGGGAAGCACCAAGGCGAGTGTTTGCCTTTCTCCCTGTGTTCCGAACCCGATCAGTTGCAAGCAGCCGGTTCCTTCTTTAACCTTTACCCAGATGGTGAGAATTATGTTGTTCTGGCAACCTCATGCCCGTCTGCCATCTTGGTGGGTCCTTGACAGTTTTTAAAAAGGAGTCTTGCAGCCGCCATAGGTACAGGTGCTGACTGAAGAACTGTACCCTACAGCAAGCACCCTTTCCTCTGCCCTTGCTGTCACCTCTTCTCCATCCTATCATTTCTAGTGAGCATGCACTCTCAGCCACTGTCACCGTGAGGGGAGCTGGGGATCAAACAGGATGAATGGGGCAGGGCTAGTCTCTGAAGCGCAAACCTGAGGGACCCCCTGTACCCCTGCGCTCAGCAGTAGCCACTCTGAGGAGAGAAGACCCTGCCTCACTGCAACTGGCTTCATTTGCAATCCCACTGATTTTCAGTGAGCATCCCTCAGCTGCACCTCGTTCAGCTGCATTTGGGGCTCAGAGAAACTGCACTTCCTGTCGTGCTTAGAGCTCAGGTTTTCTCTCATTTTTCTCTCTTATCTGATGTCACCTGCCTTTCTCCCGCTGAGAAGTTCTGAGGTTCTGTGATCTGCTTGACATTTGTCTTTGTTTTCATTAAAATTTGAATATGAATTACTTCCTTTGGTTCCATCTGGGACAGGAAAAGGTTGGGATATGTGCAGTCTATCTCAATTCCGTCTTAGCTTTTATTACTTCATGTATATTGTATGTCTTTCTCCTCCATATGATTGAACCAGAATGTTATTACAGATCTGAACACAATGGCAGTGTAAGCATATTAAGAAGTAGAGTTTCTTATGTTGATTTTATGTCAGCCCTCGATCTAAAAGAACAAAATTTATTGTGACACAAATTCCTGAGTCCTGAAGACGAGTACCGTTCCTGGATGTTGGTGACAAAATTTATTACTGGGTTATAAATTACACGTAACACAGCTGGGTAGTTTTGATATATCTCCGTTGGTGAGAAGACTATCACGTTTGTAGAATTTGACTTGCCTTGCAGATTTTCTGTTTTTGAACATAATAAGCATTTTCAGATTGTGTATCAGAGTTCAAACTGGGAAGTTTCACACTAAATTTAAGCTACAGACAACTTTTTGTTTGGCCAATTAACACTAGTTTATTCTGTTTTAACTTTTTAGTTAGAAAATAGATTTTTTTTTCAGTACTGTCATCTTTTTAATTTTTTTTCATGTTTTTTGAGACAGAGTTACTTTGTGTAACTGTGGCTGTCCTGGAACTTGCTCATATAAATCAGGCTGGCTTCGAACTCACAGAGATCCACCAGCCTCTGCCTCCCTAGAGCTGAGATTAAAGGCGTGTGCCACCACTGCCTGGTTAAAGTTTTTCTTGAAGCATACGCAGTATAAGGATTCATCGTGACCCTTTCAGACAGTGCCTGTTTGCTGCTGCTCCTTCCTCATCTCCCCGCCCCCTAAGCCCTTTGCACTCCTATCCACGTCCATGCCGTGCAATGCATTCTCCCTTCCTCAGCTCCTCCCCCACTCCTCTTCTGTTCTCCTTGCTAGTTTCAAATCTGTATCCACTCAATTCCCACATATCCGTGTGTGTGTGTGTGTGTGTGTGTGTGTGTGTGTGTGTGTGTGTGTGTACTTTATAAGCTGGACCCCGTATGAGAGAGAACTTACACTTTCTACCTCCTGAGTCTGGGTTACCTCACTTAATGAGGTACTCCCCAGCTCCATCATCTGGAAGCCCTGCGTTTACTTCTCGAGAAGCTCACACACCCATTTCCATCGAGCTGTAGTAGCCTTAACTGGCTGTGAATAAAGGATTCCCTTTCCCCACCTCCTCAACAGCGCTTGGCTCTGCCTTTGTTCTTGATGACAGTAGTTCTGAGTGGGATGTGACAGAATCTGAAATGTTTTAATTTGCGTTTCCCTGATGGACAAGAGTGTTCATTATTATTATTATTATTATTATTTTTAGATATATTTGATATTTGGGTTTCTTCTTTTGAGAGCTGTCTGCTGATTTCATTAACCCACTTGTTGCCTAACAGTTTTACTTTCTTCTTTAGTTTTTATAATTATATTTTCTAGATATTAGCCTTATTTCTGAAGCAGAGCTGGCAAAGAATTTCTCCCAGTCTGTAAGTTATCACTCTGACAATCATTTCATTTGCTGTGGAATACTTTTCTTTCTCAACAATTTTGTTATCAGTATATGTAAAAGCTATGGTATATGTGTTGATTTTGTATCTTTTAACTTTACTGACAATGTTTATTAAATCTATGAGTTTTCTGGTAGAATAAGATAGAGTAAGTATAGAATCATGTCATCTGCAAACAGGGATATTGACTTGCTTTTCGCTTTTATCCCTTTGATATTTTTCTTATGTATTACTGCTCTGTTGAGCACTGTAGAATAAAGGTGGGGAGAATGGGCAGCCTTTCCGCCATTCTTCTTTTAGAGGAAATGTTCTGTTTTCTCTACTTAGTAACATGTTGGCTATATACGTTTGGTGTGTGTGTGTGTGTGTGTATGTATATGTATACACACACATATATATGTATATGAAACCTTTATTGTTTTGAAGTATGATCGATCCATCTGTGTTAGTTACTGTTATGTTCCTATGAAGAGCACCCTGGCCAAAGCAACTTTTATAAAAGAAAGCATTTAGTTGGGGAGTTGTTTACAGTTTTGCACGGTTAATCTGCTATTATTATACTGAGAAGCAGATAGGCATGATACTAGAACAGGGATTCACATCCTGATCCAAAGGCACAGAGAGAGACTTACTGGGCTTGATGTGGGCTTTTGAAACCTCAAAGGCCACCCTCAGTGACATACCTCCTTAGACAAGGCCGCACCTACTCTTACAAGGTCACTCCTAATCCTTCCCAAATGGTTCCGATAACTGAGGACCAACAAACATATGAGCCTACTGGGGCCATTTTCATTCAGACCACCATACGATCTGTTCCTAATTTGTCCAAGACTCTATCATGAAGGCATACTGATGGAGGAGTTACTTTCATTGGTTAATAAAGAAACTGCCTTGGCCCATTTGATAGGCCAGCCCTTAGGTGGGTGGAGTAGACAGAACAGAATGCTAGGAGGAAGTGAGGCAATCACCATGCCTCTCCTCTCTGGGTCAGACGCGATGAAGCTTCAGCCCAAGATGGACGTACACTAGAATCTTCCCAGTGTGGTGCTACACAGATTATTAGATATGGGTTAAAGCAAGATATGAGAGTTAGCCAGTAAGAGACTAGAGCTAATGGGCCAGGCAGTGTTTAAAAGAATACAGTTTCTGTGTAATTATTTCGGGTATAAAGCTAGCTGTGCGGGAGCCTGGTGGGATGAAAAGCAGGCCTGCCTGCAGCTCCTTCTTTTTTTTTTTTATTTATTAAGGATTTCTGCCTCCTCCCCGCCACCACCTCCCATTTCTCTCCCCCTCCCCCGATCAAGTCCCCCTCCCTCATCTGCTAGAAGAGCAATCAGGGTTCCCTGACCTGTGGGAAACCCAAGGACCGCCCACCTCTATCCAGGTCTAGTAAGGTGAGCATCCAAACTGCCTAGGCTCCCCCAAAGCCAGTACGTGCAGTAGGATCAAAAACCCATTGCCATTGTTCTTGAGTTCTCAGTAGTCCTCATTGTCCGCTATGTTCAGCGAGTCCAGTTTTATCCCATGCTTTTTCAGACCCAGGCCAGCTGGCCTTGGTGAGTTCCCAATAGAACATCCCCATTACAGGCATACTGAACTTTGTCAAATGCATTTTCTGTATCTATCTGATTTCTGTTCTTAAAGTTATTTATATTATTTCGTCAGTTTGCAAATGTTGACTTGCCTCCCTGGCCAGGACGTGTGATCTTCTTAATATGCTCTTGAATTCAGTTTGCAACAGTTTTGTTGAGGATTTTACATCTGCATTCATCAGGGAAACTGGTCTGTAGTTTTCATTTCTTTGTTGTTGTTGTGTCTTTACCCTGCTTTGGTTATCAGGATAATTAATATCAGCTTCATAATGTTTTCAATAGTGTTCCTTCCTTTTATAATTTGTGAAACAGTTGGGGAAGTGTTGGTATTAGGTCTTCCTTCAGAATTTGATAGAATTAAGCAGTGGATCCTGTTCCTGGGCTTTTGTTTGTGGAAAAACTTAATTCTAGCTTCAGTCTCATTGTTTATAATGGGTCTGTTTATGTTACTTTCATTCAAAATTTTAAAAATGAAATATCATCGCTAATATTTAAATGTCACGATATTTCACAAAGATGGCATGAATTATAGCTTCTCTTGAAAAACATCAGATAATTGAATAACTTTGGGTCTGCATTCCCCTGTGGCAGTAAATGACGAGAGTTTCTATAGTGGCTGCCAGGGCAACCAGTCTTCACCATTCCCTGATGCCACTGGAGCTGACCTGCTTTTCATATTGGTTTCTTTCCTGGTCCTGTAGCTGCCTGAGTTCATGATGTACATTATGTAGTTTTTACAACCTTTATTTTCAATTATAGCAGTATTCTATCAGCTTCGTTGTTTGAAAAGGACTTATGTAATTTTGTGATTTTTTTTTCAATTTTGTAAACATGTCCTTCTATATTGATAGTGTGACCCGGAAGTATAGAATTGAAACATGAGACTAATCTCTGGCACTTGGTGAGTATGCCAAGTATTTTCTCAGTAGCTAATGTTGAAGTTAAACAAGAGTCCCCAGAGAAACCAGAAGAAATGGTGACTTTCTGTCTCTGGGTCTTCCAGTGTCCCCGTAAGGGTCCATTAGTTTAGGTCTGCCTTTTGTTTTTGCAGATCTCATTAGTAATGGTGAAGTGTCCTGCTTATCAGAGAATTGGAGTAGATGCAGGACATTAAAGGAGATGGTTGTCATCTTAGCCTCAGCGAGAACAGACATATTAAGCTATTTTTCTAATGGAGAGCCTGTACCTCTGCCCACCATCACGCCTGTGCATCAATATCCATTTTCCTCGGACACTGCTGAGAAACTGTTGTGACTCCCCGTATCTACATGATCCACTCATGCTGGTGTCTCGTCTCATATTCTCCACTGATATTTCAGGGTCATCGAGTTGTAAGTAAATCATTCTTACCGAGATCCCTGATCGCCTCACTGGGTTTGATGCAACCCATGTGGCCTTCTTAGGTGGAAGACTTAAAGGTGAAAATTTAAGCATTGCCTGTTTATCTTTTCCAGATTTCTCTTTAGTTCTGTCTTCCGTACTCCACCTCATTCTCACGTGTTGGTCAGACCAGCATTTAAGATTTCACAGTTCCTCAGATGAGGATCACAAAAACCATGTGACTTTCGCCACATTTAGTCCCCGTACTTGTCACTTGAAAGGGTACTGTGGTTAGCTGGTTTTAAAAAAGTAACGGAATTCCTTTTAGAAATGAAGAGAATGTGGAAATGATTTGTTTAAGGTCAAATTCTAATAAGTAGTAGAGTTGGGAAATAAAAAGGTTCTCTGAATTCAAAGTCTACATTTCTAAGTTATGTAGCTGCCTGGAGTCCAGGAGTCAGGTAGAAGCAGAGTGTGCTCGGGGTAGGGACTGGAAGGGACCATGACCCTGATGCACAGTCGCTTCTTTCACGCTTCTGCTGGGGAAGCAGGGTAGTAGTACAGGACCTTTCAAGAGGTCCTTTCCAGGATGTAGTTGGAGCCTTCTTGTTAATGCATCTTGCGAACTGGATACGCTCTGGACCTGCCTGAGGAAGCCGCACAAGGGTATGCATGGGTGGGTGGAGGCTCAAGTTAGAAAGAGTTTTTTCCCGTACATGCTCATTCATGCAAGGCCCTCTTACCTGACTCAACGTGAAGATACTCACTAATGCTACTTAGCTTGTCAACGGGAGCTTTTCCTTGTGAGGAAACGGGCAGTGAGCGTGGCAGGGTCAGGAGGGGACTCCTTTCCTGCTGGATTTTTAAAAAGTATGTCTTCAAAACATGGGAAAGTTTGAATTCAGATTTTTAGTGAGTGAACAAAATACCATAGTACCTCCGGTCCCTGCAGGCTTTGTAGTCCCATGAAATGATTTATAAAGACATAAGACAGAAAAACTTTCGATAATATTACTTTTATTATGTTATAATTCCTCTACACTTAAGCAATAAAGCACACTTATGAGGTACAAAAAAATGTGGTATCTTTCTATATTCAGGAATTTTCGGCCACTTTTGTATAAAGAGAAAGAAATACTCTTCTGGCATGTTGGCTCTGTCTCTATGACTTCTGGTGTCTTCTCTCTCCCTTGCCGCTGCCCTTCGCACAGCTGAGGTGGAGACTGGGCCAGATGTAGCAATCATCTCTTTCAGGAAAGATTAGAAACTAGGTCTTATTGTTCTGCTTCTTCAAAGGACTAAGAGCCACTCCAAATGTTTTGGGATTGAAATTGAAAACTAACTCTTCCATCCCCAATGACATTGAGATTCACAGAGGTTGAAAGGAGCCATGGGTGCCTTTATTCAGGGCATCTATTTGGAATCTTAAAAGGTGATGGTGTATTTTAGCTGAATTAATAGGTATTGTCTCCCTCCCTCCCTCCCTCTCTCTCTCTCTCTTTCTCTCTCTCTCTCCCTCTCTCTCCCTCTCTCTCCCTCTCTCCCTCTCTGTGCATGTAACTAGAAGTCATTAATCTCAGTTACAGAAAAATCACTAGTCTCATTTCAATGATTTAAAGCAATTTAGTGTTTGCTGTGAAGCCTAAAATGAATATTGCATTTGTACAGTCCATGCTTTGGATAGCAATAATATACAGCAATTATTATCTAAAACGTGACTTTGCTTTTCAAAAATATGAGAGTAGCATCTGATATGTGGTTATCTCAGTGCTGCTGGACAAGTAGACATGCCTTCATGTGGAAGAAGTGTCCTGTGGACGTTAAAAGCCATCTTTGTCTTGTTTACCCTGATGATTATTTTAACAAAGTGTTGCATCCTCGTCGGCGTCCCCAAAATATTGATAGTTGCGAAATAAAATGATTAAGCCCTCGTAGAAGCAATTTTTTGCTCTGGAACAACTTTGGCAATTGCTGAAAATGTACGCTGGCAGGAAGTTTTTTAATTACCAGAACCATCAGATCGTTTGCTTGGTTCTTTTCGAGTTAGTGGAATGTTGAGTGGGTAAGGAGTCTCTCCAGGGAAGAAATGAGCTAAGCATGACGGCTGGCACTGGCCCTGCTGCAGATGGGAAGGCCAGATGTGCCGACGCAGTCACCAATCGTGATGCTCATAAATATAGTAACACACATAGGCACGCATGCGTATGTGCGCTACATAGATATGTGCACATGAAAATTAAAATAAGAAAGAAAAAGCATTTTGGAGTGCATGGGAGGACCTCAAAATTATATCCGTCTTTATTCCTGGAAAAGGTATTTTGAGTGGAAATGATCTTTAAGTTTAAATTGGTTTTCCTTTAGAAGTAACATTATAACGGAGGTTATGTGTTTGGCTGGGAAACTGATACACGAGTCTTTGTACAACTGGCTATAAATATAATAATCAGCTATTAATGATACAAAACAACAATGATAGCCAAGCACTTTTCTAAGATAACATATTTCCACTTAATTTCTCACACTGTTATTTTCAGTTTGCAAATGGGGATATCAAAGTCAGAGACGTTCTGTAACCTGAGGGAGATCGGATGGCCGGAGAGATCAGAGTTCGCCTTTGTGGGAGGTATTTGTGCCACCCTCCAAGTGTCAGAATTAGGAGTATGGGGAGAAATAACAACATGGAGTCTAGAGAAAGATGATAGAAGAGATGTTTGGGCCTGTGGTGGTGGTGCACACCTTTAATCCCAGCGCTCAGAAGGCAGAGGCAGATGGACCTGTGAGTTCAAGGCCAGCCTGGTCTACTGAGCAAGTTCACATTTGTAGAATACATAAAGTCCTGCATAAAGGCAGCATTAATAACTTGTCTGAATAACAATGGTAGCAACTGAAAAATAAAAAACCTGGGATACTGTAATTGATAAATACCTGCTTACTAGGACATGTACTCCAGACTCCAAATCTGTTCTGTATGCATCTAAGCATTAGAATAAAAAGCTCTAAAGCAAATGGAAAAATCACAGGAAATTACTTAATATTTATGAAGTAGTAACATCTACATTATTCAGAAATCGTTAAGTCAGGACACAGTTACTCCTGGGCTGAAGAAACCTGGAAGAAATGTTTCTCTCATATCACAAACCAGATAATAATCAGATGTTCATGAACCTCTCAGAGAACCGAGGATTTATGTCAATCAACTAGACCAAAATCCAGAAAAATAGAGTTACTTCCAACAAGAACAGGGAGCTAGCTCTCACTCACCAGTGATAGAACATGGGATTTAAAGGAAACCACCATATAAACAAGAATTCACCTAAAACTTTAAAAAAGAAAGAAAATTTTCTCTTTTTTTTGTCTATGTATTTTGCTCACATATGTACATGCGGTGCCTATGGAGGCCAGAAGAAGGCATTGATACCCCCGCAGACTGGAGCTGTGGATGTGTATGAGCCCATATTAGTGCTGAAATCAAACCTGGGTCCTTTGGAAGAGCAGCAAGTGCTCTTAATTGCTAAGCCACGTCTCTAGCCCCCAGCTAAAACTTCTGATATATTCTTAAAGGTTGAGTTGATCTTAGAACATGAGATATGTAGGAGATTAAGACACAACGGGAGCTCATAACTACCTACAGTTTTATATTCAGGAACCTCTGTATGGGAAAGCTTTGGGTACGGGTTGGGAAATCAGAGAGCTCATTCCTTGGTTCTGAGCCTTGGGAGAGGAAACAGATGCTGCTGTTGGGAAGAACTCTCCACCTGTTCCTTGTCCTTGTGGAAACGACCTTGGACCATTAGTGAGATGGCAGCCAACCTTGATGAAAATCTGTCGGTGCATGCCTGTTGTGGTTAGATGAAGAGGAAATAAAATACACGTTTTCTATAAGGGCGAGCCTGGAAACTGCTCAAGGCCTAGGTCATTGGGGGTCTCCTATGTGATGCCTGGTGTTCACTATAAAGATGCTGAGAGACGCAAAAAGTCATCAAAGGAAAATTCCATCACAATTCTTAATGTCCATGCATCAAACACAAGGCACCCAAACTTGTTAAAGAATCACTATTATAGCATAAATTACATACTGAGCCTCACACACTGATAGTGGGAGACTTTAATACCCCACTCTGACCAATAGAGAGGTCATCCAGACAAGAACTAAACAAACAAGTGCTGGAGCTAACTGACATCATAAACCAAATAGACCTAACAGATATTTACAGAACGTCTCCCCAAACACAAAAGACTGTACCTTCTTCTCTGCCCCACAGGGAATTTTCTCCAAAATTGATCACATACTTGGATACAAAGCAAGTCTCAATAGGTACAAAAAAATTGAACTAACACCCTGTATCCTGTCTAACCACTTTGGGTTAAAATATGATGTCAAGTCAGGCGGTGGTGCATGCCTTTAATCCTAGCACATGGGAGGCAGAAATAGGCGGATCTCTGTGAGTTCGAGGCCAGACTGGTCTACAAGGGCTAGTTCCAGGACAGGCTCCAAAAGAAAAAGAAAAAGAAAAAACAACAAACAAAAAAACAAACCTGATGTCAACAGCAACAGAAACAACAGAACAGAAAGCTTACTAACTCATAGAAACTGAGCAACTTACTACTGAGTGAAAAATGGGTCAAAACAGAAATTAAGAAAGAAATTAAAAACTTTCTAGAATTGAATGATTATGAAAATACATCACACCTAAACTTACGGTGCACCGTGGAGGTTATTCTTAAGAGGCAAGTTCACAGCACTAAGAGCCTATGTAAGAATAAGTGGAGAAATCTCATACTTAACAGCACATCTTAAAGCTCTAGAACAACAAGAAGAAATTGAACCCAAAAGGAGTAGATGGCAGAAAATATACTTAGGGCTAAAATCAATAAAACAGAAATAAACAAAACAAAACAAAAAAACAATACAAAGAATGAACCAAAGAGTTGGTTTTTTGAGAAAAATCAGTAAGATTTACAACTGTTATCCAAATTAATTAAAAGGCAGAGAGAGATTATCCAAATTAACAAAATTAGAAGTGAAAAGGAGGATATAACAACAGACACCGAGGCAATCTAGAGAATCATAACATATTCTAAAAACCCGAACTCCATCATATTGGAAAATCTAAAAGAAATCTATAATTTTCTCAGTGCATACCACTTACCAAAGTTAAATCAAGATCAGATGAGCAATTTAAACCCAGGCTAGCTAAAACAGTCCTGAACAATAAAGAGCTGCTGGAGGTACCCCCCGATTTCAAGTGGTACTACAGGGCTGTAGCATTAAAAATAGTGTAGTATTGGTACAAAGATGGACATGTTGACTAATGGAATTGAATTGAAGACCCAACCATAAATCCACACACCTTCAGACACCTGAGTTTTGATAAAGAAGCCAGAAATAAACACTGTGAAAAAAAGACAGCATCTTCAGCAAATGATGGTGGTCAAACTGGATGGCTGTATGTAGAAGAATCCAAACAGATCCACACTTAACACCCTGCACGAAACTCAACTCCAGCTGAATCAAAGACCTCAACATAAGGCCAGATACACCAATCCTGACAGAAGAAAAAGTGGGGAATATCCTTGAAGTCAGTGGCACAGGAAGACTTTCTGAACAGAACACCATTAGCACAGACACGTAAGATCAACAATTAGTGGAGCTAGAGAGATAGCTCAGTGGTTAAGAGCACTGGCTGCTCTTCCAGAGGTCCTGAGTTCAATTCCCAGCACCCACATGGTGGCTCACAACCATCTGGAATGAGATCTGGCGCCCTCCTCTGGTGTGTGGGCATACATGGAGGGAGAACCTTGTATATATAATAAATAAATAAATCTAAAAAAACTCAACAATTATTAATTGGGACCTCATGAAACTGAAAAGTTTCTGCATGGCAGAGGACACTGTCATTCAAACAAAGTGGCAGCCTGCAGAATAGGAAACAATTTTTGCCAACTACACATCTGATAGAGGGCTAATATTCGACATGTATAAACAACTCAAGAAACTAAATATCAAGAAAACAAGTAAACCAATAAAATGAGGGTACGGATCTATACAGAATTCTCAACAGAAGAAACTCGAATGGCTAAGAAACACTTGAAATGTTCAATGTCCTTAGCCATCAAGGAAATGGAAATCAAAACTACTTTGAGATTCATCTTATACCAGCCACAATGTCTAAGATCAATTAAAAAAAAAGTGACTGTTCATGCTGGTGAGGATGTGGAATAAGGGGAGCACTCATCCATTGGTGGTGGGATTACAGACACTATGGAAATCAGTGCCTCAGGAAGATGGGGCTCAATCTGCCTCATGATCCAGTACCACTCTTGATATATACTCAAAACCTGTTCCATCCTGTCACAGAGACACTCTATCAGCCTTGTCCACTGATGCTGTCTTAATAATAGTGATGGACCTACAAAAGCATCTTTAGTAAGTATGCCAGAGTCAGAAAGATAAACATGGTATGCATTCACTTATATGTGGATATTAGCTGTTAAGTCAATGATAATCAAGCTACAATTCATAAAACCACAAAGGTTAGGTATA
Source organism: Microtus pennsylvanicus (assembly GCF_037038515.1). Classification (NCBI taxonomy): domain Eukaryota; kingdom Metazoa; phylum Chordata; class Mammalia; order Rodentia; family Cricetidae; genus Microtus; species Microtus pennsylvanicus. The sequence goes on along the minus strand of NC_134580.1, from coordinate 100,089,557 downwards.
GAGTAAAGGACAAAGCAGGACAGGTAGATCTCATAGGAAAGGGAAATAGAATAGGTGGTCATGGGTTGGTGGGGGCAGGAACAGAAGGATCAAGCCAGGAGGGTGAAGGAAAAGGGAAACAAGGGGGAGAATATGGGGAGCGAGAGCTAAAATTAAGGGCCATTTGAGGTATAGTTTACAAAATCTACACACTAAAAGTTTTCTAAACTACATACAAGAAAAGAATCCATCTGAAATCACCAAATAATGGGGAAGCCAGAGGTATAGTTTACAAAATCTACACACTAAAAGTTTTCTAAAATACATACAAGAAAAGAATCCAACTGAAATCACCAAATAATGGGGAAGCCATTTTTGTCACCAAATGAAGCTTCCAGTTCCTAAATTGGGTTACATCTAATTGAGTTGTTAGCCAAAGGGGTCTCATAGGAATCCCTAAGCAACCCAGGCTGTTGCCAAGACTATAGGTTGTTCTCCACAAACTAATGGCAAGGCCCCAGTGCTGAAGACAATACCACACAACTCCCCGAACATAGAGAAGTCAAGCTGGCATCTCTTTAGAGACCTCACCCCTATGTTCCAGCATCCTTGGCACATGAAGGTACTCCACACACTACCAAAAGAGAAACAAACACCAAGCCAGCCACAAATCCTTGAATTGGCCATGGTGTCTTGCCTGGCACAAAACTAGTAAGAGTAACCAACTGATATTTAGAGGTTACTATACAAGGCTGAACCCACAAACACTGCTTGGGTGACCAAAAACTAAGATTAGATGGCCCAGGGACCTAGGGTAAAACCAAATACTACAGTTCTTAAAAAAAAGACCCCACAAAACTATCAATAAAGTGACTCCCAATGGCATTCTTCTATACTCATAGATCAGCGCCTTGCTCAGTTGTCGTCAGAGAAGCTTCCTCCTGCAGCAGAAGGGAACAAATGCAGAGACCACAGCCAGATATTATGCAGAAAATGAGAGACCTTGGAACACTCAGCCCTAAATGGAATGTCTCTATTAAATCCTTCTTATCAGGACCAGGGAACCCTGAAGAGGAGGAGGCAGAAAGAGTATAGAGCCAGAGGGATGGAGGACACACACACACACACACATCCAAAAAAAAATCCACAAAAAGCCCTCAATATCAACATGATCAATGTACAAGGCAGCTGTGCCCACATGTGTCTGCACTAGGTCCTTTGTGTAGATATTATGACTTCTAGTTTAGTGTTTTTATGGGACTTCTGAGTGTGCAGATGAGTGAGTCTCTCTCTCTGTTTCTTGTGCCTTTTCTTGGGCTCTTTTTCTTCTGTTTTGTTCAGTCCCAATGTGTTAGTTCTTTAATTTTACTATTTATTTTATTTTAATTATCTCTTAGGAGCCTGTTTGTTTCCTAGTGAGAGACAGAAAGGGAGTGGATCTACAGAAGGGGAGGTGGGAAGGAAATGGGAGGAGTAGGGGGAGAGGAAATGTAGCAAGATATATTATATGAGGGGGGGAATCTATTTTCAATAAAAGGAAAAAAGAAATTTTTGAAATAAATAATAGCTGTGTGTTTAAAAAGCAAATGACAAGATACAGAACATAGCCATAATTGAGTATTGTTTAAATATAAAGAAAAATGGTGTCATTTGCAGGGAAATATATGGGCCTAAAGATCATCAGGGTAAGCAAAATAAAGGAGTCACAGAAAGACAATTATCATAAATTTTCTTGAATATGTGGAAGTGACAAAAAGGAGGGAAGGAAGACAGACAGACAGATATTAAAATATAAAAAGAATTATTACAGAGGAGAAAGAGTGCCGGGGGAGAGAAGAAGCATGAATGAGTCTAGAGAGAGTAAAAGGGAAGATGGACATAATCAATGAATAATATTTACATGTATGGAAACATCTCCGTGAACCCCATCAGTCTGCATGATTGATATGGGTTAACCATAATGAAGTATGAGAAAACAGATAACAGATCTCAGAAGTTCAAAAAAATCTAAATCTAAATGTCAATGCACATCCCTAGCCCATACCCCTACCTAGAGAGGTCACACTTAGATTTCTAAAAACCAAAGATAAAGTGAAAACTCTTGAACATAGTTGCTGAAAAATTGACACTTCACATACGCAGGTGTGAGGGTGTGACTTGCAGTAGAATTCTCGTTGGAAACCTTACAAGTTGAAGATGTGATTGTCTTGGTTACGTTTGCATCACTGTGGCAGAATGCATGACAGAAGGAACGGAAGGAAGAGAGGTTTGTTTTGGAGAGCAGTTTCAGTGCACCATGGCAGGGAAGTCAGGGAGAGCAACCACATTAATGGTGATGGGAGGGGCTGTGCTCATCACTGTGGACCAGGAAGCACCAAAGTAATGGTGGAAACCAGGGGTCACTTCTAGTGACCTGCTTCTGACTACAAGAAGCCATCTCCTACCTAAAGGTTCCACAGCCTTCCAAAATAGCACCGCCATCTGGGGGATGATCCCTCAAAGCATGAACCTCTCAGAGACATCTCAGATCAAGCCATATCAGTGAGTGACAGTTTTAAAGTCATGAAAGAGAAAAAAAAAGCATCATACTCAGGCTTCTGTAAGTAGTGAAAATGCTTTTCAAAAGTAAACAGGACAGGAGAGCCCGGCCTATTGCTTTGGTGCAGACTACATACTCGAAAGCTCCTGCTAAACATATTTGCTCCTGGTGAGCATAATGCCTGGGAGGCTTCAGCCCCACTTGTCTTGCCAAGGATTCAGTAGGGCTGAAAGACTCCAGCCCACCCACTGTCCTCCTAAGGACTGTGCTCAGAAGGGTTCCAGTCTCCACCCATCTGGTAGCCCCTGGTGAGCACAGCATTTCTCACAGGGGCCAGCCCCACCCATTGTCCCTGTGAGATCCGCAAGCCAAGGAGGCTCTAGCCTATCCCTCTGACGAGCATAGGAGGGATATAAGGAGGCTGTATCCTTGCACATTGTACCAGTGCAGTCTTTGTGTCCATTAGGGTTCAGCCCCTAGCCCCCATTTCACCCCAGGAATAAAACACACTCCACTCTGACGCTTCAGCCTTGCGCACTGTCTCAGTAAGGTCAGTGCAACTGTATGGCTTCGGCCCTGACTCCCCCACCCCCTTGCCTGGGTGAGTGTAGTGTCCAGTCCAGACAGGACCCAGCCCTGTCAGTGTCCCTGGTGAAGCTAGTATATTCTTACATCTATGAGACTTCAGCCTCGCCCATTAGTGCTGTGAGCTGGCATGCATGCAGTGAGGTCAGTATGTCTGCCAAGCCTCTAGATCCTTACCCCTACCCTTCCAGGTGATAACCACACCCTAGTACCTTATGGACAGTGTAACAGTGTAAGCACTGACTCTGCAGGAATAAGGAAAGGTAAGAAGTAAATTCAACCAGTGCCCTAGTTCCCATTCAAAACCACATTAACATGAAAATCAAGGCAAACAAAGCTTCCAAAGCTTAATTAATCCTAGGTAAAATGGGTTTGGTGATCCACACCTTTAGTCCCAGCACTTGGGAGATAGAAGCAGGCCTGGTCTACATAGCAAGTTCCAGGAGAGAGAGGGCTACACAGAGAAACCTTATCTCAAAAAAAAAAATAGTCTTACATTAATTGTGTAAGCGCTGTTTCTCTGGGGAGACATAAGCCATGTATACCCACTCCTTACAAGCCCCAATGACAAACCCAAGTTCACTGTGGAGAACCAGTGAATTTATTTACTTACAGAGCACAGGTTACCCCCAAATCAGCAGCACTGGAATGACTTCACTCATCATAGATGATGGCTTCACAATACTTGGTGACATCAGCAGGATCAGATCAAAACCAGAGATGAGGTCTGTGGTGGTTTGAAAGAAAATGGCTTGAAAAAAACCCCCAAAGGAAGTTTCACTATTAGGAGGTGTAGTCTTGTTGAAGTAGGCATGACCTTGTTGGAGGAAGCGTGTCACTGTGGAGGTGGGCTTTACGGTCTCACATATGCTCAAGCCACACAGTGAGACAGTTCACTTCCTGTTGCCTGCCCACCAAGATATACTACACTCGGCTGCTTCTCCAGCACCATGTCTGTCTGCATGCCTGCATGTTGCACCATAATGATACTGGACTGAACCTCTGAACATGTAAGCCACCCCAATTAAATGTTATTTTCCTTTATAAGAGTTGCCGTGGTCATGGTGTCTCTTCACAACAACAGAACTAAGACACGTTCAGAAAGAGCAGCAGTGGTGTTGCGAAGAGCCAGACAGCTGGAACTAGGCAATGTAAGCAGTGGAGCATCTGCAAAGGGGAACCCTGGCATGGATGTCCTCCCCCGTGTAGAGTGGGGGTCATGCCTCCTTACTGAAGTAGCAGCGGGATTGCCCTTGCTATGAGTAATGAGATGCTTAGATGAGCCCGAGCCACCAGGAGGTGGAGTTTCCATTGCGGGATCCCAGGGCAGTAGCTGTCTTCATGGAGAGATGAAGTGGCGTGACTGCTTGATGTCTGAGGTCCACCGTGTGAGTATGACGACACCCTGAGAGGGGTTGAAAGTCTAAAGCAATTATTATGGTTGCTCAGTAGCTTTTAAAGGACAGAAATATTGCCAAACTGATGTGGAGGTTTCCTGATCACTGTCGTGGGTCATTAGAAACCCACGGAGGCTGTCGTAGCTGCCTGGGAAGAAGTTTGTAGAGAGTTACAGTGGGAAAGGGATGTATGGCTAGCATCCTCTATATTAACCTCCAGATTAGCAGGGAACTTTGGCAGAAGGGGTCATGAAATGGAGGTGTTGGCTCACTCCTTCTCATGGTGTGGGAGGCAAGAGGTAAAGAGAACACGAATCAGATCCATATCTAAGAGGCCTTCCTGGAACACCCCAAAACTGAAACTCATGAGAGGAGTTGGATAAAGAAGAGGAACAGAGATTAAAGTGGCAGCAGACATGCCTCAGGACAGACCTTGAATACTTAGAAAATCCATGAGTCAACATGTAGGTGGGCCTACACAGTGGTCTGCTGAAGAGACTGGTAATCAGAGAACATTCAGTATCTGACCTGCCTGAATTGGGGCAAGCCTTTTAGCAATGAAAGAAGCTCTCGTGGACTTATTCATAAGGATGTAGGAGGTGTGGGCAGATGGAATCAGTCTGAGTGCTGCTGCAGAAGCAGGAAAATGAAGCAATAAGCTGCCCATCCCTCCTTAGGACAAAAGCCGAACAACCTGCTGACTGGCTTACATGAGTCATTAGAGACACTGAACTATTGCCGACTGAGGTCCCCTGAAGAGTGGGCAGGCACTACTGAGAGGATGAGGTAGAAGCACAGCATGCCCCCCCCACCCCCAGTTATCTGCGCTGGGTGATTCTCTGTCCACTGTGGAGTAAGGAAGACCTTAATTCAGCAGGGACCTTAAGATCTGTATGAAGCACCAGTGACTTTTCTGAGCTCCTTGGTTGGGCAGGATCTTTAGGAAGTAGAAAAGGCTTCGGTGGATCCAAGTGACTTTGGCCAGCATGTAAATCATGTCTATAGAGTGGTAAAGAAGCCTCGAAGAGATAAGAGAAAGGGAAAGCAGAAAAAAAAGTTATGTCTGAGTTATTTGAACACAGATGTGGCAAGATTTGTACGAAGCCCAATTTCCTAAGGAAAAAATTGACAGAGTCAGATTCTGTGCTAATTCATTTCTGGAAGTCTTTAAAACCTAAAGAACAGTTCACAGGAACATCAGTGATGAAACAGTACAGGTGAGAATGATTAAGCCTGTCCCCAGGGAGCATAGTTATTCCCCCAAAGTAAGTAGTATCCTTCTCCTCTGGAAAAAAAGGTATGTTGTGAACTGTTAGCCCATCCAGGGACCCCTTGGCAGCCAGGTGTGACGGATAGAGGCACCAGATGTAGCTGCAGCCACAATGCAAACCCAGGGCCTCTCAGACACAGGGAACCATTTTGGTTATCAGATGTAGCAGGGAAGGGCAGGACTTCATTTCCCCCTTGGGTATTGTATTGGCTAATTTTATGTAAACTTAACACAAGCCAGAGTCATCTGAGAGAAGGGAACCCCAACTGAGAAAAATGCCTCCATAAGATTGGGCTGTTGACAATGTTTAATGATTGATGGGAGAGGGCCCAGCCCATTGTGGGTGGTGCCATACCTGAACTAGTAGTCCTGGATTCAAAAGAAGGCAGACGGAGCAATCCACAAGGAGCAAGTCAATAAGCAACATTCCTCCATGGTTTCTGCATCAGTTCCTGCTTTCAGGTTCCTGCCCTGACGTCCCTCAGAGACAGACTGTCATGTTATCTAGGAATGTAAGCTGAAATAAACCCTTTCCCCCCACAAGTTGCTTTACTCAGGTATGTTTCATCATAGCAATAGTAACCCTAACTAGGGCATCTACGCAGGGAGCCAAGCTGTTTGAGCCATACCCAAAGGGTGAGAAAATACATGGAGGCCCCATGAAAGTGCTGCAGGATAAGGAAGTGGGATGGATCACAGAGAAAGATGGAGAATTATAGGGAGCTGTCAGTGCCTGATGTCTATGTCACTGTGCTCAGTACCTTGCTGAGTCAACCGACACTTGTTTAGAGTGCACAACAATAGACTTGCAGAGCCCTTCACCAAGGTCATCTTTCCAGCCTCACCATTTGTCATGGGAGAGTAACCTAGGACCTGGCTTTGTTACCTTGCCCGTCCTTTGTAAAAAGTTTTTGTTATGTAGATCACTCAATACTACCCACTAGATTTGGAAAACCTCTTAGAGAGGCGGAAAAGTGAGAGGATGGGAAATCAGTTCACAAAGTGTGAAAGGGCCAGACATAGCATGAAATTTCTTGTGAGTGTTATGGTTAGGTAGGGCACGGGTGATCACCACCAAAGAGGCTGAGAAAAGTCTACTACAGTGAAGACGGACGCTAAAAAGAAATCCCACACTAGCTCAGAATTGAGTATAATAATAAAGGGCTAGGGGGCTGGAATGATGGCTCAGTGGTTAAGAGCATTGCCTGCTCTTCCAAAGGTCCTGAGTTCAATTCCCGGCAACCACATGGTGGCTCACAACTATCTGGAATGAGTTCTGGTGCCCTCTTCTGGCCTGCAGACATACACACAGACAGAATATTGTATACATAATAAATAAATAAATAAATAAATAAATAATAAAGGGTTATTTATTTAGGGGTAGACTCATAGGTCACAGTCCTCTGCTCAAACAGGGAACAACAACCGAAACCCATAGCTGGGAGAGCAACTGTGTACTTTACATTGGCATTTATAGTCTATGAGGCCCCACCCAAGTGGGCGGGTAGCTTAAATGCTCCTGGCTGTAGGAATTCCTACAGCACTCTAGTCTCTGTAAATGTTAAATATGGTTAAAGAGTGAACAAGAGTTCTCTGCATTCCCAGAAGCTATCGAGTAATTGGTTGTAAATCCCAGTGTTAGCTGTGAGTTTCCTCCCTATGAGTTGTTTGACAAAGAGTCCGTAGAGTCCCCCAAAACTGTGAAGGATATTGCCATTGTTCTTGGTTTCGTGCCACAATTGGATGGTTAGACCCCTTTTGTTGAAAATATTGTGTAATGTGGTTGTAGAACTTGGAGGAAGCAAACCAAGAAAAAAACTGGAAGCATTTTCTCCCACTGGCTAGCTTCTTTAGTGCTGGAAGGTGCTGGGAAGCTGCCAGGAAGAATTATGGCCAAAAGTTGTATCTATGGGACCTGAATCTGTACTGTGTAAGTGGCAGGCAGGATGTGTGAACTGCTGCAATAGTGGGACAACTACTAAGCCCGCAACCAACTTTTCCATTGACTTAAGGCCCACTCCTCAGAGAAAGTTCATATCTGACATTCTGAACTCAGACAGAAATCTATGATTCTGCAAGTTAGACCAGAGGGAGAAATAACTTTGATCGTTTTGTCACATGAAAGTGATGCGTATGGTACCTTCCTCACATTTGTGTTTATGCCCATTGTTACTACTGAAGTCAGCTTCCACTCAGATATTTTTTCCATTCTTGTTTCCCTGTGCCCTATTCCTACTTGTTTTTTGTAGTAGAACGATTGTCTCTGAGAATCATCACCAGCCATGCTCCAGCAGGATGGTGGAGAGAGCCCAATGATTTAGTACTGTCTTGGTCGGTGTCCAGTTGCTGTGAAGAGACACCATAAGCATAGCAACTCTTTTTTTTTGATAGTAGATATAATTTATTAGAGTGGTTTACAGGCTGTGGTCCAATAAGTTCAACAATAGCTGTGTCTCAACAGAAAGTCCAAGAATCCGATCGTTGTGCAACCCATGAGGCTAGATGTCTCTGCTGGTCTTCAGTATTCACCGGAATACCCAGAGAAGTAGTTTCGAACACCAGTGAAGGAATGCTTCGGCAGCAGGATGGATGGGCTTTCCAGTGAGATTGAGGGCAAGCAGGCAAAAGGGAAAGTTCCCTTCTAGGCTGCCACCAAGGTGTGGCGCAGATTTAGGGTAGTTCTTACAATCTCAAATGATCCAGTCAGGAAAAAAATCCCTTACAGGTGTGCTCAGCTGATTCCAGATGTAGCCAACTTGGAAACCAAGATTAGCCATCACACTCCTCAAGATAGGGAGATTATAACATCTAAATTTTCAAAATGAGTCCATATAGGCATGCAGGAAGCCCTCAGCTGGATCCTGGTGCCGCATAACCTCCCATAACAACACGTGTGTCATCCAAGCATTCAAACGGTGCAGGCAGGCCCATTAAGAGTTCAAGGTTGGCCTAACTGTATTTGAGGCAAGCTACATGAGACCATGTCTCAAAATATTTAGAATAAATTTTTTTTAGAAAATTTATTTATTTAATGTGCTTTGGTGTTTTTGCCTACATGTATGTGTGAAGGTGTCAGGTCTTGGGGTTACAGAGTTGTGAGCTGCCACGGAGCACAGCCACTCTTATAGAAGAAAACATTCAGTTGTAGCTTGTTTACAGTCTCAGAGGTTCATTCCATTGTCATCATGGTGGGGAGCATACCAATATGCAGGCAGACATGGTGCTGGAGAAGTACCTGAGAGTTCTTCATCTAGATCTGCAGGCAGCAGGAAGAGAAAGAGGCCCTGGGCCTAGCTCAGGTTTCTGAAAACCCCAAAGCCCACTCCGCAGTGACACACTTCCTCCAACAAGGCCACACCTACTCCAACAAGGTCACTGAAATAGAACATGAATAAATTAATCCCACACTAACTCGAACTAAATATAATAAGGGGTTCTTTATTTAAGGGGGATTTACAGATCACAGTCTTCTGCACAAACAGGGAATAGGAACTGAATCCAGCATCCAGGCAAAAGAGGAGAGAGAGAAGGTGTGTGAGCGCTTACCTTTTTGGTACCCAAGACCACGCCTAACCTGGTCTAGTCTCTCAAAGGCCATTGGCTGAAAGAGGTTCCCCATCACCTCCCTGTTTTGTCGAAATAAGAGAGTTTCAAACCCAATACAAAGTTATATACAATAAGAACAGATATCAAGTATAAAAATTAGAATTATAACCAGCATAAACAATATTAAGCAAGAAACATAAGCTAAATGTTTTAATAATTATTTTATCCTAAGGAGTCTAAGTCTTGTATTAGAAATAGCTTGGCCAAGTCATGATAGGAAAGTAACTACAACTATCTAGTCTTCAACCCCATCAAAGACCTGAGAAGGGAGATAACATTACTTGAGTAGGCAGGAAGTGCAATCAAACAGCTTCCAAAATGTGCAGTAAATGACAGAGACAACTGGCCACCTGGGTAATCACCCCAAGTCTCATTTTCAACGTTGGAGCAACCAACTTTGGCTAAGGCCTAGAATAACTGACAGACCATTTTTAGAGGTAGGAAAGTTGTCAAAACTGTCTTACCCTGTCTTGGCAAGGTTTGGCAGTCTCTTTTCTTGTATCCTGCTTGTCCAGTCCAGACACCATGTATTTTGTCAGTGGTCAAGGCATGGGCAGTTCCTTGCACAAAGGCAAGTTTTGTCAAGAAGAAAACAAGCTCCAAGTGGAGTGTCTTCAGTACTCAATATTCTCTCGGGAATAGATTGGTGCTGCCAAGAGCAGTAGTGTCTCACGTCCACAGAACCTTAAGTTATTGAAATGCCACATTTTGGTTCTTTGAAGTGGTTGAAGATTACCTATCTATGTGCAATACAATCTCTATGTATATAAAGAATCTGATTAGTCTGACTATAAGTATGACAAACATGGATGACTATTGACCTATAATACTTAATATCTGTATATCTTAAAGAATAATAAGACTTTATGTTAGAATATTAAATAATCTTTTTTTTTTGGTTTTTTGAGACAGGGTTTCTCTGTGGCTTTGGAGCCTATCCTGGAATTAGCTCTGTAGACCAGGCTGGTCTCGAACTCCCAGAGATCCGCCTGCCTCTGCCTCCCAAGTGCTGGGATTAAAGGCGTGCGCCACCATCGCCCGGCTTAAATAATCTTTAAACAACTGTGTGGCAAATGAGGATAATGACCTCAAAGTGGAAACAATATATAAGTAACTTGATCAGAGGTAGAAATGTATAGTGCAATATGATAAATATATCCTAAAATTGTATCCATATGCAAAATGTCTTAAGTAGAGGTATTCATATATACATACAATATGACAAAGTAATTTTGCATCAATGTATAAGTATTGTAAAAAGAAATAGGAGCATATTCAATATAACAAATATAATTTCCAAGGCCATGCCCAACCTGGTCCAGCCTCTCAAAGGCCATTGGCTGAAGGAGGTTCCCCATCAGGTCACATGTCCCAATCCCTCTCAAATAGTGCCACTCCCTAATCACTAATTATTCAAATGTATGAGCCTATGGGAGCTGTTCTTATTCAACCACAAGTACCTGATCAGAACTGAAGGAGAATAATCAGACATCCATGTTACTTCCTCCAGATCTCAGGGATCATTGCAGAAGAGGGGGTCAGAAGCTGTTAGGATTAGCTTGGGCATGGTGGCAGGAATTACAAGGCAGTGATCAGGAAGCAGGGAACTCTGGAACAGAAGTGGATACACGCTTAAGGCCCGCTTCTTTCAGCCATGTTCCACGGCCTCCAGACTAACCAGCTGAAAACCAGGCATGGAGCACGCGAGCCTGCAGCTCTTCCACATGCTAGCCACACGTTCCTGACAGCACATTAGTGGTTGTGGTGCTGTTGTGTTGGTATTCTTAGTAATTGTTGAACTCACTGAGACGTAGTATTGACTAAGGACTAAGCTATGTGCTCTATCTCTGGCGTCAGGAAACTTTAAAGAAAATAAATGACAACATAGGTTTTTGTTGTTGTTTTGTTTTACAGGCTAAATACAATTTCTTTTTTCTTCTTATGATTCCATGACTTTTTTTCCTGTAAAAAAAAATGACGTAATATTAGTGAAATAATTTAAATCCTCTCTATTTCTACCATCCTACCACAGTAGTCAAATCCATATTTCTGTCCAGTCCTGCTCATGAAGCATATTTTAAAGACATTAATTTTAAATGTATTTCCAGCATATAAAAATAACTTCAGTGTTCCTATTTTAAAATCTCATTAACATTTTTATACTCTAATCGAGTGTTGAAAAATGTATCATTTGAATTTAGTCACGGCTTCATCAGAACTACCCCTCCCTTCTCTCTCTCTCTCTCTCTCTCTCTCTCTCTCTCTCTCTCTTTGTCATATTATGACACATTTTCTGCCAATGGCTGGGGAGATCCAGGTGAGGAAGGCGAGGGCCTAGGAACAAATACCCAAAGGGTCGGATTGGGAAAGACGTGTGGGGAGTGGCTCATTTCATACCAACCATCAGTTTCTATTTAAGGTTCGCTTTAAACGTTTGGCCTTTGCATCATTCTCGGCTTTCTTTCTTTGACTGTGTCTATTTCTTTAAGAAGCTGTATTCCATTTGCGTGTGTACCTGCATGTTAGCACAGTGGCACGTGGAGGTCAGAGGACAACTTTCGGGAGTTGGTTCTCTCGAACTCGAGTCATCGGGTCTGGCAACAAGCGCTTTGCCCACTTTGCCATCTCACCTGCCCTCATTCTCGGTTTTGGTTTTGGTTGAGCAAAATTGCTTTTGGCTTCTTCATTAATTTCTCAGGATGGTGATGTTTTTCCTCTTTCTTTTCTTTGCCTCCTTGTATCTAGCAGTCTTCCTTAGCTGTGATGAAACTCACTTTTCTTCCCTTCTAAGATCATTTCATTGGCCCAGCAACTTCATCAGGTGTGTTAATGCAGCATATGAATGCCGAATGCATTTGGTAATTTAAAAACAAAGCAGACAAGTTCCCACTTATGTTGTTGTGGAGTAGGGTCCTTGTAGATCCTGAGGTGTATTGGGTTCCTGGCATTGTAGTTGCTTCTTCTTCTTAAAACTTCCTCAATTTAGCATTCCAGTGGTAAATACTAATAAAATAAAATAAAAAAGTCATGTAATTCATACAAAGAGGAAGTCTTAGCTTATTGATGCGTGTGTGTTGTGTGTGTGTATAAGGTACACATGTGCCATGGAAGTAAGAGGACAGCTTTTGGGAGTCTGTTTTTGTCCACCTTGTCTCTGCACTCTGCACAGTCCAGGCTAGCTGGCCCTCAGGCTTCTGTGTGATTCTAATGTCTCTGCCTCCCTCTCACATAGCTAAGTCTGGGGTTACAGACAGGAGCCACACTGCACACAGCTTTTTAAAAAGCACAGGTTCTGGGATTCAGATTCAGGTTGTTGGGCCTGTGTGGCAGATGCCTGTACCTGCTGAGCCATCTCTCTGGTCCATAAGTAGACACTGCTGAAGTCCATGTTGTTAAGGCTTCTGAGACCAAAATGTTTGAGGATGGCTAATATTCATTGAGCGTCTTTGTATTCTTAGACATGGTACTGGTAGCAGAACTTCCCTCACAGCTTAGAGGGGGAAGGCATACTCCTTTAAGTATATGAAGTCATTGCAGAGATGCCATGGAGTCTAGAGGGAGAAATACCCAGCTGGTTGTGATCACTTTGCTGGTGATAGAAGGGACAGGTGGGGTGCTGGAGCCACATTCTCCAGGCCTTCCCAAAGAGACCGCCACAGAGCCAATGACTGTAAAGATGAGGATGAGCTGGTCATGTGACCGACTGCGGTAAGAGACCTTCTGGAAGGGAGAAGCAAGGCATGGAGGCAAAGAATGCTGCATGTCCCAGACGCAGAGGGTGTCTCTGCTGCCCAGGCAGGGAGGTGTTTGGGTGCTGTCCTTAAGAAGAGAGGATGTGTGCTGTTTATTGCTTCTATATGTGAAAAATGTGACTTATTAAAAAAAATCTAGTGTGTTGTACTTCTAGGCATTTTGCATGTGCCAATGCTTTGCATGCATCTTTATTTTGGTTACGAGGCAATCAAAGCTCCGAGAGGGGAAGTGAGATGGTGCTGGAGTCTAAATGGTGCCACTGTAGTATGGGTGCTGGTGTGCTGTGGTGCTGTCCCGACAGAAGGGGCAGAAATCCAGGAGGAAGAAGGGTGCGCTGAGTTATTGGAAAAGTCTCGGAATGAAAGCATCTCTGCGTATGGGCTGAAAGCTACTGAGCTGTGTAATTTTAGAACAGTATTATTTTATTTTAGTGTGTGTGTATGTGTGTGTGTGTGTGCTTTGCTTTCACATACGTCTGTGCACCACTTGTGTGCCTGGTGCCGTGGCCCCCAGAGACCGTGTGACATCCCCTGGAGTCACAGACAGTTGTAAGCCCCCTGTGGGTACTGGGAATCGGAACCCAGTTCTCTAGAAAAGGGGCTACTGCTCTTAACCTCAGAACCATGTCTGCAGCCCCCCTGAGAGAGTCAAGATTTCTGGTGTTAGTCGTGTCTCAGGTGAGCTGTGCGTTTTGGGAACTCACCTAGCCGTAAGATCCGGTGATGCCATGACTTATATAAGTCAGGTAATAGTACGCCTCCGACTTACCTGACAGTCGATCTCTTGGTGAGCATCTGTTGATGGGCAGTTAAGCAAATGGGCTCCAAATAGGCGTCTGTGAGCTTCCTCCCGAGGGCCCTAGCGCAGGGCATGAGACACGTGTAAATTAGGTCAAAGCCCCTCCCTTGGTTGGTTCTAGGTAGAGATGCAAAGGTTTTCGCAGTTGCTATGTGGGAAGTAAGTGTGTGTCATTTTGTTACAGGACTTACACTTTCTATCTACTTTTTACCACTGACCTCACTAAGTTCTCCACCTTTTTTTTTTAAAAAAAAAATCAGTATATGGAGTTGTATTTTTGCTTTACAGTCAAAAGATTCACTTCTTTTAATGTATGCATATAAATATCACCTTCTCTTAGATTCCTAACAGGCTCTGTGGTACCATGAAATATATAGATGAGAGAAACAAACTTTTTACATGGTTTGTACTTTCGATTGAGAAATGTATTTGCAAGTTTGCAGTCTCCTTAGGAAGACAGTTAATTTTATTTTTCTATGAAACTAAAGGCAAGTTTTTTTTTTCAAACCGTAATACTAAGTTTACTAACAAGGGCATGGTAAATACCATCCATTTAGTTCTAATGGGTGGATAATTGTGGATTCTCTCGTTAAAACCAATGTTGTAAAAATGTTTTCATATTTTGAAAGGCTAAATTGAAAATGACTGGAAGTAAGAGCACGGAGTAGAGAAGGAAGGAAGACTGGCAGGAGGCAAATCCCAAAGCTCACTTCTCCATTCAGTGACGTACCAAGTTACCAAATCTGCACGTTTTGGCAGCCATTTAAATTTGACTGACAGTTCCTGACGACTGGCTCAATAGCTTTGAGAAATTTTGCTTTCTAGACTTTTGGAATGATTTTGATAAGATCTTCACTACTATGTGTGAATGTTTATCAGCATTATTGATAATATTATTTATAATCGCCACAATGTGGAAACAAATGTCTGTTGAGAAATACACTTATAAAATGGTGATAAGCCCACAAAGTGGAAGATTGTTCATTAATAAGAAGAAATAGATGTAGTAATACAGATGAGCTTTGAGCATTGTGTTAGCTATGTCATTCTGTTTATATGAAGCATCTAGATAAGCAAAGCCGTAGCCACAGTGAGTTTAGGGTTGTCTAGAGCTGAAGGCAGTTGGGAGATGGAGAAGGACAGCTAATGACCTGGGGAATTCATTCAGGGATAGTGAAAAGCCCTGAAATTAATTGTGGCATTTTAATGTATACGTTATACACGTATGTGCACGTATATACACATACATACATTTGAAACTACTGCACTCTCTCAATGGGTAAATTGTATGGCTTATGAGTTATGCATCGTTGGTGCCATTTGACCTATTTATATCACCAGAGGTGGTAATAACCTGAATATTAAAAGCTTGAAAATGAATATTGTGAGGGAAGGTAAAAAGCCAAGAATGTATTCTATAATGTCTATTTAAATGCAGCATTCCGTGAAAAACCGGGTTGTAGTTTTGAGCTCAATGAATGTCTTTGCTGGGAGACAAGAATGGCCTATGTCACAGAAAAAAATAATGACATCTTAAAATTTGTGGGCAAATGGATGGAGCTAGAAAACATCATATTGAGTGAGGTAACCCAGACCCAGAAAGACAAATAGCATATTACTCACTCATAAGTGGGTTTTACACATAAAGCAAAGAAAACCAGCCTACAATTCACAATCCCTGAGAACCTAGACAACAATGAGGACCCTACGAGAGACATACATGGATCTAATCTACATGGGAAATAGAAAAAGACAAGATCTCCTGAGTAAATTGGGAGCATGGGAGCCATGGAAGAGGGTAAAAGGGGAGTGGAGAGGAAAGGAGGGGAGTGGAGAGGAAAGGAGGGGAGTGGAGAAAAATATACAGCTCAATAAAAACAATTTAAAAAAATTTTAAAAATGAGTGACCTGTGTCTTCTGCCATCCTTGCTATCTTGCTCCTGTCCCTCCTTCCTGAAGGATTCCGGACTTGGGCAGAGCTCCTTCTGTACTGACCTGACAAGGTCCTGGAGTTCAGCCCTGTGATAGCTGTGGATCCAGAGACACCCTTGCTGGCCAGCTCCCCGAGCTGTTCTCGCAGAATCAGACGGCCTGAGGACGACCCATGCAATGTGTCAGGCATGTGGGGGTCATGCTTCCTCATTGCCATGTGTGTCTCAGTTGTCTGTCTTCCCCGGGAAGGAAATCTCCCAGCCTTCGCAGCTGAATTCTTCCTTTCCTGCATTAACGGCTGGGGTGACGAGTGTAGGCGGGACTGTTTAGTTGTACAGACACCTGCTTCTAATCTACCTCCCTTTTTATTCTTGTTAGGCCTTCAAGACTCAGAGCAGGAGTAAGATCTGACTTTTCTGATGACTCAGGGCACCGAGAAGTACAGCCTGTTTCTTGGTTCTGCTGCTGTTTAAGGGCCCCCCACATACACACCAAGGGAGTCAGAGAAACTTGAGGTGAAATGTTGACCATCATTGGTTAGCGGGGTAGATGGACTGGGAACCCCTCTAAGGTATGTGTTTGTCCTGCAGGCCAGGACGGATGACTTCTTGAGAGTTCTTGAAGGGATTCCTAGCTACGGAGAACAAGCACACTACATTTAATTAATTCCAAACTAGGTTAATTGTTCTTACTTTCTTGTAAAAATAGTCCGTTTATGAGTCTTCAGTTCTCCTACCTTATTTCTGCCTGGCTCTTTTGTTTCCTCTAATCTCATTTCCATGACTTGACAAGTGTGTTTATCTGAATTGTATTCTTAAAGAGAGACCTCCTTCGTGCCAGAACCTGCGGTCCTTCTGGGGATCTCGTTCTGTCTCCCCCCTTCCTCCTGTGATCACATTCTGACAACTCCTTCCTCCTCAGAACTCCATGGATGCAGGATCTGACTGTAGCTGCTCACACTGCTGCATGCAGGGTCACTTCTTCCCCTGCCATCTTAGTTCTCGTAGCCAAGCGTGCCGCCTTCCCCCCTCCTCACTGGAGCATTCTGTCAAGGCTCTGCAGACTAGAACAGACCAGTGCAGAACAGTGCGTCTTGTTTGTGGTCAGACCTTGTGGTTCAGGGAGGTGAATGTGTCCAGGAGATTCAATCACCGCAAAGAATCGATAATTTGGATGTGCTAAGGCAATCATCATAAATGCCAGTTATGCAGTTATGATTCTTCTTTCTGTGTTTTGAGACAGGTTTCTCTGTGGAGCTCTGGCTGGCCTGAAGCTCACTCTGTAGCCCAGGCTGGTCTCGAGCTCACAGAGATCCGCCTGCCTCTGCCTCCTGAGTGCTGGGACTGAAGGAGTGCGCCACCATGCCGGGCAGATGTGACTCACTGGAGGTGCTCTAGAGGGTTTCAGTCCACATGTCTCCTTTAGCAGATGCTTCAAGACTTTAGAGAGTCCGCAGTCACCGAGGACAATGGTTTGAAGTAGGTTTCTGAACTCCTCCAAACCCATAATTTAGATGCTCTTGTCGTAGGGCTCACAATCTCCATTTTTTTTTACATCACCCAAGTGTTTCCAATGCATTTTGTTGTGACTCGTTCTTTTTATTTGTTTGATGATTACATAAGTTTATAGTACTTTTTTTTATAGGAGTAACTTCATTCTTTAAGGAAGCAAAGCTATAACTACCTTTCCTTTAGTTACATGTTACATCCCTAGAAAATTAGGAGGAACCAATTGCAATTTGCAGACACGTAGAATAGGTTGCCTGTGATGGACTGTGTCTCCTCCTGGGATCACAGCCGCGTCTTGTCACCCTGTGTTTGTTCATCAGTGAAAACAAAGAGGCTTCTTTCCATCCCTTTCAGTGACAGAGGAAAGGCAGCAGGCCCACCAGTTCCCATCGTCAGTCTGATTTCGTCTCCAGAAAGGTTTCAAGGCATCTGAGAGACCTGGAATCCAAAGACCCTCAAGGGAATTAGCGAGAAGAAATACATACTAAGTAGGTTAGCTATTGAGGTTATAATATTAATTTTTTTACATTGGTTAAGGTGCTCCATTATGTCCAGGGCTGGAGGGGGGGTGCCTTGTAATACTTTAACTGGTTGGGTTGGATTTCCTGCATCCTCCACAGCCTTCTTCTTGCTCCTCTAAAGGGGAGCAACCTACAGAATCATGCAAGTGGCTACTAGCACACCTTCCTGGCTTCTTCCTCTTGGAAGAATTTCCTCTTGCAAAGAGTTTCCTCTTTCCTCTGGTCTCAGGAGCCTTTCTAGCTGTAGGAGTGAGCCTCTTGACCAGACCTTTCAATCCAATGTTCAAAAAAGAATCCTGAGAAGGGAGAGTCCTCCCATACAGCAGCTTCTTTTAGTGCTGGAGGAAAAGAATCTTAGGGTCAGAAGTCAGGCTGGCGGTGGTTCATGTTTGGCTCTGGAGAGGGGTACCACTGTCTCACTGGTGGTTGTGACTTTCTGCTTTATGGGACTGGGGTGCAGCTCAGTAGTAGACCGAGTTTTTGCATGTTCAAAGCCTGGGGCTCAATCCCTAGTACTGAGGGGGACAGGAAGATAAAATTTAAATGTTTGGATCCGCTGTGATGTCACTGATTTTAATAATGTGGAACTGATTTTAGTTCTGAGGATCAACTTGTGATCCTCACAGTCGTAAAAAATGTTGTTCTAGGAGGAAGAATACTGTATTCATTAGACATGTGCTTCTTTACTGGTGACAGCGATGTATCTGTGGGTGGCTTGCTGTGCCCTAATTACTTCTAGTATATGAATTCCATTTGCTGCTAGGTGACAGTGTAGGTGATTTGGATGCAATATTATGATCCAGGCATTAGCGGATATGATCTGGATGAGTAGGCTTCAGCGCCAGTGAATACGGTTTAAACCGTTCCCTGCTGTTCTCTGTCTTTCAGTATGAAACCCTTTGAATACGGGGTGACACTCTTCCCGCTGGGGGTCAGCCCGGAGTTCAGAGTGTCCTTCGGGAGGTTACTTAGATGCCCTAAGTCCGGGAGAAAAGGCAGAAAAGGATAGTAGTTTAGTTAAACTCAGACAAGAGTATTGTTTGAGATGTTGTGGAACCCCTGAATCCAGTATTATTTAGATGCGTTTTGAATCCCAGAAAGAACCTTGCAGTGACCTCTGCAGCAGGCCTGAAACTCTCCTGAGGCTGGCTTCTGGAAGGTAGTCACATTAGACAATAGAAGATAATGCTTTGGTACCTTGGATCCTGCTGGGTCTTGGCAACAAGCAGCCTCTGTCTCCCTAGAGGGAGTCGGGATGCTAAGCCAGTTTTGAGGAAAGGCAAATAGGATGATGGTGCAAGTTAAAATTGGGACCAAGGTTCCCGAATTTGCATTTTCCTGCCATTCTCCAGAAAGGAAGACAGCAATCTCCCTGTGTTTCTGTTTGTTTCCTTTTTAACAATGTCTGCTTTCTTCTTGTTATGGGGTGGGTTTCCCAGGAGAGGTCACGGTGGTCTCGCTACTGCAATTGGTGTCCACAAACACCAGCATCGTCTGGGAACTTGTTAAGGTCTCATAGTCTCAGGCCCTAGCCCAGAACTACTGAATCCAAGTCTGTGTTTTAATGAGACCCCAAGGTGTTGGTATGCATGTTAAGTTCTACACATGCCTGGTTTAGGAATTAGGGCTATGCATTTTACTGGCTGTCGGCACATTAATTTCCCCGTGTTTTTGCTTGTTTGTTTGTGTTTTCAGTGCTGACCCAGAGCCTTGCACATGCAATGCAACCTCCGAGTTGCATCGCCAGCCCTCACAACATCATTAAAGTGGCTGGGCATCTACCAGAATACCACACATGCTAGCGTGAAGGGTGTTGACATGTGGGGGTGACTGGCTTTCAGGCAGCAACCATCAATATCGGGATAAATGGTTTCTGATGGTGCTAACCTTATCCTGGGAACTGGAGGACAGTGTGGCTGTAGCCTTGCGGTGGCTGCTGCCCTGATGGATGAAGGGCTCTGCATCTGCAAGGCAAGCATCTTACTGACTCCAGAAAACCTTTTTAGGTGCCAAAAAAAGGCAGCTCTAGTTACGCCTAATATGCACCACTATATATATATATATATTTATATATTTAGGTAGAGTTTTGTTCTGCTTCTCAGGCTGGTCACTCCTTTCCCAAGTAGCTGAAACAACAGGCATGCCCCCACCCTGCCCAGTGACAACTCTAACTGTGCTAATGCGTGATGCTTCAAAGAGGTGAAAGAATGTGGAAAGAGATGGTGGGGCGCAGAGTCTTCTAGTCATAGCTGGGACCGGAGTTCTGGGAGGCATCCGATGGGTCAGATGACCATGGTAAGGAAGCCGTTCATTGTGGCCAGTGCTCACAGCTGCCAACAGATAGATAGCCACGACTACCTCCTATTTAGTGCAGAGTGAAGTGGGCCTGGGAAGCACTGGGCTCTCTGTGTTTTTGTTTTGTTTTGTCACTATGAACTTTGGGGAGAATGGAATTTTTTTTCTGGCCACTTTAAGAATCTGGCTCCTGCTGATGCACGCACCACAGCGTCAGGCCAGGTCATTTGCCGCACTGGTCCCCTCCCCTGTACTTTTAGGCGATGACATTTTACATTAGGTCACCATTCACGTGTCACTCGAAGGTCTTTCTGTAGCTCTTGGTGCGTAAGGATGTACTGGGCTTGCCACGCTTGCAAGCCAATTTCTGAAAAGTCAAATTCATGTATAAAACAGGTTGTCAGGCTGGTGTGTTGGTGGAAAACAAGAACAAGTGAAATCATTTGTTTGGGAGGAATATTTTGGCATGGCTTCTCTGAAGTTGGGTAAACATAATTTCTCCATGTACCCATCTGGGCACACAGTAGCACTCCTTCTGCCCACAGAAGGAGTTTGCACACATTAGTCGAGTTCCTAGACTGAATTCCTAGGGCATAGATAGATGGTTCCCATGTGTACGGATTGTGCGTATACAGCATTATGTATTATCTGTATGGATAGCACCTAAGGCACAGCTTCCCTCAGGGATGCTGCCTTCTTTTATGCCTCCTTGTATCTCTTTTGGTGGTGTCTCCTGCTTGGTCCAAGGCCAGTACAGGCTTCAGGCTGATAGGCATCATGCTTGCTATCTGCCTGACCCGGACACTCCAGACTCTTGTCATTCTCGGGGAGTCCAGGTCTCCTCTGGGTAAGTCTTACAGACCAAACTGCTCTCTCAGAGTCTCCCAGAAAAGTTAAACAGCAAAAGGAAAGCCCTGCCGAAGGCCTTTCGGTGTGTTTGCTTCACTAATTCAAGTTCCTCCCAAGTGGGGGCAGTTGTTCCTCCCACCCTTAGATGTTGTCAGCCTGTGACCCCAGTAGGTTGGAGCTCTCAGACGCACTGGTTTGTTTATTTCAGAGAACAAAGTGATTTTTATCAGACCGCTTTGACCCCGAGAGAAACGCATTCTGTATGTCTTATGAGCTAAAATACTCGCGTTAGAATTTTGTATTCTTACATCACGGGTATGGGGAGGGTCACTGGCCATCTGCCTTCCTTCTGCTGTCCCTGTGCTTACTTCTGGTGTGTCCCAGGGAGTGTGAGAGATGGAACACACAGGGGAGCCTGACTGCACGTTAACCTTAGCAACACGTCTGTGAGTGATGGAATGGGCTGGCCAAGGTCTGCACGCTTGTAAATTCCTTTCTCCAGGATGTGCTTCCGAGATGCACGCTACTGGATCTAGCCCTTCGCAGCTGGGGCATTGGTGTCGATTGTGAAAGGGATAGAATTATACCACTTGTTTTAAAGTGTCAAGACAGCAAATCTGTCTCAATCACTCTGAATCAGAACCATGGGCCAGGCATGGTGGCACACACCTTCTACCCCGCACTCAGGAGCCTGAGGCTGGAGGATTCCTGGTCTGCATAGCCTGTTGCAGAATAGCCAGGGCTGCGTAGAGAGATGTAAATAAACAAGCAAACAAGCAAAAACAAAGCTTGTGCATAATTTACTGTGGTCCTTCTGGAAGATGTCCGGCCGGGCCAGCCTTTCTAAAAGGTCTGTTTTGTACTGAGGTGAGCCATCAGGGCCAGGCAATCCCATCAGAGTGTACATCCAGCAGTTGGAAGGGCTAGGGCAAGAATCAGAGAAGATCTAAATGTATGTGTTTTACCATTGAGCCTCTGCTTGGCTCAGTGAAGGAACAGGGGACTTAAACTGGGAAAAGCTTGAAACCTGCCTGTGGGGTGGTGGTGGTGGGGCTCCCTCTGAAGGGGAACCGTGTTGTATAATGGAAGTCATAAACCAGAGAGGAGATGCAGATGGACAAAAGCCCATCAACAGTTGGCAGGCACTCTCCGGGTGTGACACTCAAGGTCATTCTTCAACCATTGCTAAACAGGAGCTGAATCTCCTGGGGATGCTTGTCACTCAGACGAAGTTCCCCAGGCGTGTTTCTTAGATTCTGATTCATTAGGTGAGCTCTTGACCTGAATGTGTTTCCAAGTGCTGCAGGAAGTCTTACGCTGGGTGATTTGGGGGAGAGCCCTCCAGTTAATGTGGTTATTTTGTTGGGTGGCTCCATGGAGGTGTCATGAGTCAGGTCGAGCCCTGCAGTCCTGTTTTATGGATGTATCCACTGGTGCTTTCCCAAGAAACCACTCTAATGGACGCCCTGGTGCGTTTTCCTGGGACTGTTTATCAGCACACCTGGAATTAGCTGAATGCGCTGGGTCTGAAATGCACAAGTTCTCTGAGCCCCATGCCTCTCTCCCCATGTGCCACCTTTATTAAAAATCCACAGAATAAGTATGGGCTGCAGAATGAACAGGAAGCCCAGGCCTCGGGTTTACATCATAGGCATACAGCTTGTAAATACGTGAGGTCTAAACTGAGCTTCGGTGGTGCACACCTTTAATCCCAGTG
This sequence comes from Microtus pennsylvanicus, assembly GCF_037038515.1. Taxonomy (NCBI): domain Eukaryota; kingdom Metazoa; phylum Chordata; class Mammalia; order Rodentia; family Cricetidae; genus Microtus; species Microtus pennsylvanicus. The sequence continues at coordinate 100,066,808 of NC_134580.1, read as the reverse complement.
TTCAGGAGGGGGAGGCAGAGGCAGGTGGATCTCTGAGTTTGAGTCCAGCGTGGTCTATCGAGCAAGCTCCAAGCCACATTGTTGGGGGGAGGGACCAAAAATATGTAAAATTTAAATTAATTTGTTCTGTGATCAAGAGAAGTTACATGGAATATAAAACTCACAGACAAGATGGACAGTAATTTAGTAATTTGTGCATATCAGGGCCTTGGTAAACACTTGAGGATTTCCAACACACTTCTAAGCAGTAATTTTTGTCACCATTAGCTAGAACTAATTAGTTTGGGGTGATTGCGAGGAATCTGGGCTAGCCTGAGCAAACAGAGGTCGACTTATGACTTGTCTCATGGCGGAAACAACATGCCTGACAAAAGCAACGGAAGGAAGTGGGGTCCCCAGGTCCAGGGGTTGCCATGCAGGCAGAGAGATTGGCAGCCATGTCGTTTGTCCACAGTCAAGAAGCTGAGAGCAACGGGTGCTAACGCTCAGCTCATTTTCTCCTTCTCCCTTAGTCCAGTCCGTGGAATTAGGGTGGGTCATCCCACCTCAGTCTAAACTAACCCTGACCGACAATCTCTCACAGACATCCCAGAGATGTCTCCATTATGCCCCCAAATCACATCTTATTGACACTCAAGATTAACCACGACAGGAGGGCGCTCGTTATAATGATACAAATGATGCCAGACCCAAGAACAGGAGAGCAGCTGGGCCTCAGACAGGAGCCAGGCAATATGCTCTCTTCCCTTCACTTTTCTTTGTGCATCTGCTTCTGGCCTAGGAGGCACAGCCAGACCAGACTCCTCTGTCCCTCTGTTGGTTACAGCGTAACAACCCTGCAGTACCTGGGCAGCTCGTGAATGCACTCCCTTGGCAGATGTCACAGTTTCAGTTCCAGACTCTTAGCGCAGGAAATGCGACTGGCCTGGCTGAGCCAGCGTGCACCCTGGGCTTACAGAAAGCCTAGAAAGCTCCCTGTGCATCTGGAGAAGGTGAGAAGCAATGTGGAGGGGAGATGTTGAGGACCCTCGTAAGATGATGCACTTACCCCAAAGTGCGACAACTGTCATAAACATTTGTTTTTGTGACTTTTCAGGGCCTACGGGTCTTGTCCATAGAGATATTATATTAACCTAGTTACAATGTCTTATAAAAATACTACGTCTTTTCTGTGTGTTTCTGTAAGCTAGAGCTTTAGTTGTGCTAATCCGTCACCTGACTGATGAGTTATTCCCTGGTCATGCTGAAGCTTTACATCCCAGCCTTGGCAGACAGGGAACTCATGGGTTACCATTCTTGTATGTTCATATCCTTCCTTTCTATATCTAATGAGATCAAGGGTTTTTTTCCCTCTTGGCCTGAAGGAGGGAGAGTTTAGAAAGTGTGTATATAGCTGAAATTAAGCTATAATCATGCATTCCTTACCTAATCTATGTACATTTCCGTGCCAGTTCTTGAAAACAAATAAAAAGAGAGCAGAATGGAGAACGGAACAAAAAGGTAATTGCTATAACACCAAGTCAAACGGAAGTTCAGTACGAGCAGAGGTAATAGTAGGTGTGAGTTAGCTGAGAGTTTTTGGAAAACATTCCTCCTGCATACGTCTGAAAATAGAAATCAAGGGGCCAGGGAGCTTGCTCGGTTGGTAAAGTGTTTGCCTTGCAAGCGTGAGGATTGAGTCCGGCCTGCAGAAGCCATAATAAGGTACAAATGCTTGTAACACCCATGCTGGGGAGATAGAGACAGGGCGGGGCTGTAGTCAGGCCAGCCTATGTGCTGGGCGCTAGACCAACAAGGGACACTGTCCCCCAGAGTCAAGTGAAAGTGCCTGAGGAACCAGAGCCAACGTGGTTCCCTGACCTCTGCACACTTTCAGAGACACACGTGCACGCTCATACGCACTCACCCATGCTTACACACGTGCACGTGAACATACGGAAGCGGGTTCCTCAGCTTTATCCTAAATTTATCTATGAAATTATTTCTACACGGGCACGCTGTGTACTTACTTTTCCCTTTCTCTCTGGACGGTGGAAGGAGCAACAAATGGTTCTAAAGAAAAACAGAACAATAACTATCCGTTTTAAAAAAGTAAATCCCAACTTCCTGTCGAGTGAGGATTGCATTTAGCACCAGTCTGCGGTGTAAAACAAAGCAAAGATTTGGGGGCTGGAGAAATGGCTTGGAGGTTAAGATCACTGGCTGCTCTTGGGGACCGCAGGTTTGGTTCCCAGCACCCACATGGCGGCTCCCAGCTGTCGGACTCCAGTTCGGGGATCCTGCACTCTCTTCCAACCTCACTGACATACGGAGCACGTGCACGCAGGTAGGCACAGACATATCCATACGAACAAAGCAAATATTTTTTAAAAGCCTGTGAAAAGTGAACGAACATTTAATGAGCGAGCACCGGTGGAGGCTCTGCTCAGGCTCCTCTCCGGAACGTGGCAGGGTTGACCCGTTTGTCACCGATTCTCTATTTCTCCATCACAAAATCTTGTTCACATTAATGGTGCGCGATTTATCTTCCTCCAAAGTCTCCCCTGCTTAGGAGACAAGAGCTAAATCAGGAAAGATTTCATTACAGTTAATATCGTGAGCACCCCACCGGGCACTGGTGACAATGAGTCTTACAGATTATTGATATTTTTTGCTTTTTGGGATTTATAATATTGGTTAGAGAAATTGGCCATATAAACTCGTGTATGTATATACTTGTATACATATATCTGTGCATATGTTTGAAATAAATAATATTATGAACATATGCCAAGTGCCAAATAGGCCTGACTTTATACTGTTTATTTCATGAATGATTGAATGCACCAGCCAAGTGCAATGGTTTAATTAGATTTATCATTTTCTTCTCCTGAGGGAAAACACTTAAGGATTTCCTAAAAATCTCACTCAGAGAGAAAAATCATGTTTACAAATTAAATATAACAATTATTAATAGTTGCTATAGATTGATCTCCATTGTCAGGCAGTGAGTTCTTTTATTTATATTGTATCTCCATTTTTAAGTGTTTGTCCTCAAGCTGGATGTATGAAGTAATCTTAAGTTGCTCATTTTAATGTAAATATTGGGCTTTTAATTTCAGTTGTATATTTAGATACAAAAAAAATTTAGAAGTTTCTGGCCCAGAACACTAGCAATATATTGTGATAATACTGATGATAGATCTTGCTGGCTAGTTTGATGTCAGCTTGACACAAGTTAGAGTCATGAGCGAGGGAACCTCAGCTGAGGAAATGCTCCAGAAAGTCAGGCTGTGGGCAAACCTGCAGGACAATCTCTTAATTAGCAGTTGATGGAGGGTCCCACCTATTGTGGGTGATGCCACCCCTGGGCTGGTGGTCCTGGATTCTATAAGAAAGCAGGCTGAGCAAGCCAGTGAGCAGCACCCCTCCATGGCCTCTGTATCTGCTCCTGCCTCCAGGTCCCTGCCCTCCTTGAGTTTCTGCCTTGATTTCCCTCAGTGACAGACAGTTACCTGAAAGTATAAAGGAAAGAAACTCATTCCCAAAGCTGCTTTTGGGTCACAGTGTTTCATCACAACAGTGGCCCCAACCAGGACAGGTTTATACTGTATGTTCTACATCCCAGACCCACAGCTAAACATTTTCGATGTCAAGAATGGAATCCTGTGACGTATCCCAGGCTAGCCTCAAGCTCATGAGTGTTTAGTCTCAACCTCTTGAGTAGCAGGGTTACTGGCACGTGCCACTGTGGTTCATCTAGATATTTGTTAATGCGGTCCTCTCAACAGCTCTAGGGGAAGTTGTATAATTCTTAATTTTCTGACGAAGAAGTGGAAGACAAGTGACTTGCGGAGGTGAGGTCCTGCGGGTAGAAAGTGGTAGAACCAGAGCGACCACGACTCTTAGACACACACAACTCTAACACACACACGACTCTAACACACACACAACTTTAATACACACACGACTCTTACACACACACAACTTTAATACACACACGATTCTAACACACACACACTCGACTCTAACACACGACTCTAACACACACACGACTCTAACACACACACGACTCTAACACACACACGACTCTAACACACACACAACTAACACACAGATGACTCTAACACACACACGACTCTAACACACACACGACTCTAACACACACACGACTCTAACACACACGACTCTAACACACACACGACTCTAACACACACGACTAACACACACACGACTAACACACACACGACTCTAACAGACACACGACTCTAACAGACACACGACTCTAACACACACGACTAACACACACACGACTAACACACACACGACTCTAACAGACACACGACTCTAACAGACACACGACTCTAACACACACGACTAACACACACACGACTAACACACACACGACTCTAACACACACACGACTCTAACACACACACGACTCTAACACACACGACTAACACACACACGACTCTAACAGACACACGACTCTAACAGACACACGACTCTAACACACACGACTAACACACACACGACTCTAACAGACACACGACTCTAACACACACACATTACTCTAACACACACGACTCTAACACACACACTACTCTAACGCACACACGACTCTAACGCACACACGACTCTAACGCACACACTACTAACACACACACGACTCTAACACACACACAACTAACACACAGATGACTCTAACACACACACGACTCTAACACACACACGACTCTAACACACACACGACTCTAACACACACACGACTCTAACACACACACAACTAACACACAGATGACTCTAACACACACACGACTCTAACACACACACGACTCTAACACACACACGACTCTAACACACACACGACTCTAACACACACGACTAACACACACACGACTAACACACACACGACTCTAACTGACACACGACTTAACACACACACATTACTCTAACACACACGACTCTAACACACACACTACTCTAACGCACACACGACTCTAACGCACACACGACTCTAACACACACACGACTCTAACACACACACGACTCTAACACACACACATTACTCTAACACACACAACTCTTAACACACACACGACTCTAACACACACACAACTCTAACACACACACAACTCTAACACACACACATTACTCTAACACACACAACTCTTAACACACACACGACTCTAACACACACACGACTCTAACACACACACAACTCTAACACACACACGACTCTAACACACATACGACTCTAACACACACACGACTCTAACACACACACATTACTCTAACACACACGACTCTAACACACACACTACTCTAACACACACACGACTCTAACACACACGACTAACACACACACGACTCTAACACACACACGACTCTAACACACACACATTACTCTAACACACACACGACTCTAACACACACACGACTCTAACACACACGACTCTAACACACACGACTAACACACACACGACTCTAACACACACACGACTCTAACACACACACTACTCTAACGCACACACGACTCTAACGCACACACGACTCTAACACACACGACTCTAACACACACGACTAACACACACACGACTCTAACACACACACACGACTCTAACGCACACACGACTCTAATGCACACACGACTCTAACACACACACGACTCTAACACACACACATTACTCTAACACACACACGACTCTAACACACACACGACTCTTAACACACACACTACTGCACAAGTTGCCTTGCTTTTGTTCCAGGGGACTCTGCCCTGATTGCTCTTAACTGAATTCACAGTGTGCTTTGATTGCATTCATCTGGAATGTTTATCTTTTACTGTAACATTGTTGGGCTTCCTTTGTGTCCTGTTTACTCTCCTGAATTTTTCGCACCTGTAAAGGTGGGACTGGCTTTGACTCCATCTAGGTCGTCTCACATTGCCCTTTGTTTGATCAAGAAAATGGATGCTTTTTTATAGTCGACAAATCATTCTCATAGTCGTGATTTATTAAGTCGATTACTCCCTTTATTATATAAATATTCGATAAGAGATGGAATTGGTGCTTTTTAATGATAGAGGGGGTTCTACCATTTAAGTATCACTATACAGGTGTTCTGTCAATAGGCCAGTATCTCATCTTTAAAAACTCGTGGGGAAAGGTTGGAGTGATGACTCAGCAGTTAAGAGCACTGGCTACTCTTTTAGAGGACCCATATTCAATTCCTAGCACCCACGTGGCAGCTCACAATTGTCTACAACTCCAGTTCCAGGAGATCTGGCACCCTCATATAGATACACATACAGACCAAACACCAACGCACATATAAAAATAAAACAGTAAATTTTTTTTAGAAAAGCATTGTTAAAATATTGTGAGAAAACACATGTAACATAAAATGCTGGTATAAGCACTTTAAATCAGACAATTCAGGGACTAAAACATTCATCATTATAGCTATTACCACTGATCTAAATCCAGGACATTTTCATTACCTCAACAGGAAGCCCATTAAGGGAGCTGGCGGGACAGCCCGGTGATTAAAAGCCACAGAAGCTGGATGATCTGAGTTCTACCAGGTGGAAGGGGAGAGCCAGATCCACAGCTGTTCTCCGGCCTTCACGGGCATACTGTAGAATGTGCTCATGCACATATGTGCACACATGAACACACACATATATGAGTGTGCAATAATAATAATAATAAATAAATAAAACCAGTTTTAAAGAACACTCATCTAGCCTGGGGAGATGGCCTAGTATATAGTGTCTGCTGTGCAAGCAGGAAGGCCTGAGCCCAGATCCCTAGGACCCACGTGTGGTAACACATCCCTGAGCTGCCAGCCCTGAGGACAGGAGACGCAGAAGAGGATCCCTGGAGTCAGTGACCAGCTCGTCTAGCTGAATGTGTGTGCTTCAGGCTCAGTGAGGAACCCTGCATCAGAAAACAAAGAAAATCAGGATGGAAAGCAGTTGAAGCAGTTGCCTCTGGCCTCTACACTGAGGGCACACACTCAGGTGAGCGTATACACACACCAGACACACACACATACACACACCAGACACACACACACACACACATGCACAAAAGAAAGTCCACTAACCCATCATTCCTAATTCTTTCTTTCCATGCCTGTCAAGCACTAATCTGCCTTCTGTCTTTGTGTATTTGCCTGTTTGGGATGTTTCGTACGAACCTTTGGAGCCCGGCATCTTTCACTTAGCATTATTTTTCATGATTCATCCACACTGTATACTGTGTCAGTGTTTGATTTGCTTTATTCCTCTTTATGAATATATTTCATTTTGATTCTCCAGTTCATTTGTAGATAGATTTTTGGAAACTTTCTACATGTTGGCTATTGTTAATGGAACTGCTATAAAAATTCACGTACAAATAGGTATTTGAACTGTTTTTAATTCTTTTGCATTTATACCTGGGAGTGGGATTTCAGTGCCATGCAGTAAGTCTACATTTAGATTACGGGAACTCCAATATCTCTTTTATCATGTTATTCATGTCGTAGGACACATGCAGACATCATTCTCCCTTTTCTGCCATTCCTGGAGCTAACTGCTCAGCTGGCCCTGTGAGTCTGACCTTCTAAGACAAGCTCCCCCAAGTCAACCAGCAGACTCTCAGTATCTTACTGTCTACCTTCTCTGAGTTTTGGTTTCATTACTGAAAAGAATCACAGCCGTGACTCTGTCAAGCTGCAGTAGTGGTGAAAGCGAGGTGAAACATTTAAAGCTCTCAGTGCAACAGGCCTCAAAAATGTTAATTTGGGGGGGGGGGTGTTTGTTTGTTTGTTTTGGTTCTGGGATGTGAACATACAAAGCACATGCTTCTGCCACTGGACTGCATGGCAGCCGACTTAACTATTATTTATCACTTTCTAACCTCTTACCTGCCTCATGTTTTGGGGTATCTTAAATCTACCATGCTGCTACCAGAATAACTTGTAATATGCAAATCGAATTCTACTGTTTCCCTCCTTTATATCCCTGTTATACGTCTCCATGACTACAGGATGAAGGCCGAATTCCTTAACTTGGTTTGAGGCCTCTTTCTTTGTCTTCTGCTGACCTGAAAGGCCCCTTAATAAGATGGATGCCTAAACACATGCATACACACATGCATGCACACACACACGCATGCATACACACATGCATGCACACACGCATGCATGCACACACACACTCACTGTCACACGTATGTATGCATACCACCACCACTGGGTAATCACAGTTTCAAGTCACTTGCTGAATCTCCTGATTTTCATAAGCCCTTAGCTGTCTGTTTAAAGAAACACTCACTTGGGATATTCTAATGAGGCTTTTTTCTCTCAAATTTTGTTGAGAGAGGCTTTTTAAAGTTATCTGATCTACCCCATTGCCAGATAAAAAGATTTGTATTTCTTTTCTTGTCTCCAGTCTATTCCTTTTCTTATCTCCTATATTTTCTTTTTTTTGGTTTTTCGAGACAGGGTTTCTCTGTAGCTTTGGTGCCCATCCCGGAACTAGCTCTTGTAGACCAGGCTGGCCTCGAACTCCCAGAGATCCGCCTGCCTTGGCCTCCCGAGTGCTGGGATTAAAGTCGTGCGCCACTACCGCCCGGCTCTCCTGTATTTTCTTGTTGTCTCTCAGACAAATCTCCTATAGGGTTAGCACTGGGTCTAATTCTTATTTATATTACTAGCCTGTGTGACATAGTATTTTATATAGTATCAATTTAATTTAATTTTTCAAGTCATGTGTTTACTTGGATAATTTGTTTACCTTAAAAATTCACGACAAGCTAATTATTGTAGTTTTTAACTAAGAACGTATGCAGATGCCAGCTGCTGAGTAATGCTGGTACATATGAGAACTCCCCCCCCATGCCTATGTTTATGTTTCCGTGGATACAGCCCCCTGTGTTCAGATCATAAGTGTCTTTGTATCGTGTCCCTTCATGTGATTTGTACAATCTCCTTCCCCAGATGTAGATCATAGTCATAATCTTTGAGTAGAATTATGAACACAGTTTCCTATGAGAATGGTGGCCTCTGGGTTTTATTTTTGTTGTTATTATTTTGCTCTTTTGAGGCTGAGTCTTATGTATCCCAGGCTGGCCTCGAATTCTCTGGGTAACCTAGGATGGCTTTGAACCACTGGTGCTTGTGCTGTATCTCCATAGTGCCAGGATTATAGGCATGTTTTAAAAATTGGTTTTATCCCTGCCACTTCCCCAAACTGAGGGTTGAACCCAGAACTGCATACACACTAGGAAAGCACCCTACACTAAAGTATGAGCATTAAGTCCACCAATGAGCTATAAACCCAGAGTCCCGCTAGCAGATGAACACAAGGAGAGGGTCTGTTTTGTAACTCCAGGGAATATTCTTAGGGTTGCTTTCATTTCTTCATCATAGACATAGCAATTTAAATGTCTTAGATTTCTGTATAAAATTCTTTTTTTAAAAAAACACTTTGAGATATAGCACATGCCAAAATTCATCCATTTGTAGTACATGATCTGTGGGGGGGAAGGCTAAAGAATAATTAACATAGAAAAAGAGAACTTTGTGGAATATGATGGCTCCCTCCAGTACTCTCAGATCATCTCTCCTGTGACCTTGGGGAAAAGGTTCAGATCTGTGTTACAACTGCATAATAGGGAAGAATTGGGAAGTTTCAAGAAACTAGATAGGAGGAGACTGATTTATATCTGTTCATATCACAAGAATTTCTGACATTTGGTATTAACTGAAATGGCTGTCTTAGGAGTTTGTGAACCTCTCCACCAACAATAGTATCCAAACAAGCAAGAAGCCTGCTGGCTAGAAGCTTTGTAGTGATGTCTCGGCACCCACTGGTGTAGTTCTGTAGTGATGTTTCAGCACCCACAGGGTGGAGTTCTGTAGTGATGTCTCAGCACCCACAGGGTATAGTTTTGTAGTGATGTCTCAGCATCCACAGAGTGGAGTTCTGTAGTGATGTCTCAGCATCCACAGGGTATAGTTCTGTGGTGATGTCTCAGCATCTGCAGGGTGGAGTTCTGTAGTGATGTCTCAGCATCCACAGGGTGGAGTTCTGTAGTGATGTCTCAGCATCCACAGGGTGGAGTTCTGTAGTGATGTCTCAGCATCCACTGGTGGAGTTCTGTAGTGATGTCTCAGCACCCACAGGGTGGAGTTCTGTAGTGATGTCTCAGCACCCACAGGGTGTAGTTCTGTAGTGATGTCTCAGCATCCACTGGTGGAGTTCTGGAGTGATGTCTCAGCACCCACAGGGTGGAGTTCTGTAGTGATGTCTCAGCACCCACAGGGTGGAGTTCTGTAGTGATGTCTCAGCACCCACAGGGTGGAGTTCTGTAGTGATGTCTCAGCATCCACTGGTGGAGTTCTGTAGTGATGTCTCAGCATCCACTGGTGGAGTTCTGTAGTGATGTCTCAGCACCCACTGGGTGGTGGCTGTCTTCATTTCCGATCCTCTCGAAGTTTATTCATAAGACCAAACACACACATCCCTTTTAGTTTGGGCCTTAGAGTTGCTTGGGTTTTGTTCACAGTTGGAGAGCACAGCCCACCACAGCAGAGAGAGGATGGTGGCAGGTGCCTGGGGCAGCTGATCACATTGTGTTTGTAGTCAGGAAGTAGCGAGATGGATACTGGTGCTCCCTCTGGGATATATCAAACTATTTTTGAGTTCTCTTTCAACTGTGAGAAGCAGATCTAGACAAAGCAAAGGTAAAGGGCGTTAGCATACAGCTATTTGTGTAAGGTTACTTTGTTTAAATTTGGTGGTCACATTGTAAGATTTTAGAGCAGCAAGAGGTGTCATACATCTCTTGGCTTGTGTCACACATTGTATCAGTGGTGACATTCAGATACAAGAGGTTATTTATTTTTTCACCCCAGATCAGGTAGTCTATTAGAGGCAGATTTGGGATGAGAATCCATATAGATTTAAAACAAATTAATTACTCATTTCAACAACTCCTACTGGATTCCCTCACCACGCCTTGATGTGAGGGTTTGTGCTGGTCATATTGCCATGTTCAGATGATGTTCCAGAGAAGCCTGCTCTTTGGGGGTGGGGGGGTGGGTGGGATCAGAGGTAGGGGGTAGTGGATCTGGAGGAGAGGAGAAATGAGGGACTGGGAGGAGTAGAGGGAGGGGAAGCTGTGAATGGGCTATATTACATAAGAGAAGAATAAATAATAAGTAAGACAAATGAATTACTCATTTTAACAACTAAGGCAATTAAGACAGCTTATTGGGTAAAATAATAACAGGCTCTAGACTAGGTCATGTCTAGACCCCTTATGTTTTATTAGTAAAAGCTGGGTAGCTCAGGTCACTTAGGGACCCAGCAGACCTGGGAGTTCCTGAAATTGTCCATGAATAATGGCATCCAAGCACCTGCCAAGTGCTTATCATAATGGAGATTCTGTTTGTTCCAAGGAGAAGCTATCCTTCATCACACTGCTTTTGTCTTTATTCCAAGTCTGGGTTCATCTCAGTGTCTTGAATGATGAACAGAAACAACAGCTGCATCCAGACAGCGAAGCATTCAGAGCTTCTCACACCAGCAGCACTGAAAACAGTGGAATAGCCGGAACAGTGAAGCAGAAGGGTGCTGGGTTCAGCTGGAGCATGGCTAGCAACAGATCAGGGGGTTACTGGACCACACTCCTGAGGTGACCATGCTAGGTTTTGTGTGGGCAGACAGCAACTCTGTCCTTCGAGTAACTATATGACTGACTTATACAATTAAGACCTAATCTTCATCATCCTCATGATGGTGTGTATGCGTGTGGTGCTGGGGATCAAACCCAATGCCTTGTGCATACCAGGCAGATTCTGCTCTACCATTGAGCTGCACTCCTGCCCGCTGTTTCTAACATTTTTAAGATTTCATGAGATCAGTTTTCTTACCTAAATAAGATGGATGCATTTGTTCTGATTGGAGCATCTGAATTTGCCTCTACTTCATGAGATTAACATCTCCGCCTTCCCTAGAGCGTCCTGAGGAAGGTAGAACGTTTTCTGTGATTGGCAGTTCTGTTTCTGCTGTTCCGTTATTATATAAAACACCCTGTTTGCGTCTGTCCACTGAGGCGCAAAGGTAAAAGAAGAGCCCTTCATTCTCTCATTTGTAGCACGCAGAGCATTTTTGAGACTCTTGTCCTGAAGTAGGAATAGCTTCAGAAAGCCTTTCACAGAGTATCTTCAGCCGCAAGATCCTGGGAAGTTTAGCCTCCTAATTGCAATCACACTCATTTGGTGCCATCATGGAGTCAGAATCCACTTGGGAAAATACTAACTTAATTGCCAGACTTTATCTCTCCTTCCCTCAGTACACCTGCAAAGCACTTATCATAATGGGAATTATGCTTGTTCCAAGGAGAAGCTATCCTTGTGAATTACCCTATTAGAAAGTGTTTCATAGCTTATCTTTCCTCTCCAAGTCTATGAATTTCTTCCTCTGACTACTGACACTTACTTGTGAGCTTGCAAATTGAAATGTGTGTGTTCCTTGGCTTCACCTCTCGCCTCTGCGTAATCTGACCTTCAGCTATGCTTTTGGGAAATGATTTATTTATGTCTGGGTTTTTTTTAAAAAATGTATTGTATGTGGAAACTGATTTAAACTTTTTAAAGAATTCTATCTCATCATGCTTTTTGACATTTGAAACAATGAAGTTGCCAGCAGAAATAAAAGAGCAATGGAAAGATAGTTCTACTAAGCCCCACACAACTTCCTGTCACTTACAGGTAAAGCCACCAGCATTAAGATGCGTTGTCCTTCCAGAGAGGAGTCGTTCAGTGTGTGAGGCGAGTAACGCTATAAAGTCTATTCCTTAGTATAGGCACAGGGGATCTGTTGCACCCATGAGCCTTATTCTTCCTGTCTGGGTCTGATGTGTGTTCTGTCCGTGTGAGGTGGTGAAGGAAGAGGGTCTTTCTCTGCTTTACAGAGGTCATGTGATATGTTGCTCAGGCTTTGTATTGCCCAGGAAAACAACTTAAAAAGAGACTTCTATATTTGGGCTCATGGTTTTAGAGGGTTCAGGATACTATAGGGGATCGCTCTGGCCTGGTGGAGAACAGCTCCTGTCACTGGGCAGGAAGCAGGCAGAAAATGCCCAGACTCATGGGCTTGCTTCTTCTCCCTTTATTCTATTCAACCTCCTAGCACATGGACCAGTGCTGCCTGCAGCCAGGGCAGGTGTCCCTGCTTTGGGCTCCTCTGAAAACACTGTGACAACACCTTGCGGTGCTTATCACCCAGGTGCTTCTCCATCCACTTAAGCTTACTATATGCGTGGATGGAAGACAATCTGTGCGGAACCAAACAGCTTCGAGAATAGCAGGTTTTGGAAATAGATGGTGGCAATCTCCCCCAAAGTCCCAAGAAAACTTTAAAAGCTCATGAGAAAAACTGGTTTCCCAACAGTTCCAAAGCCTATTGCCGTGTCTTGGGTCATAAAAGGCCTCAGGAGATTGGTGCTGACATTTTGGGTCCACTCTCCTCCCGCATTGTCTCTGAGCTGTCTATATGAAGCAGATGGGACTGACTCTGGCAGATGACCTGGGCATTTTCACTGCTGCCATTATTAGAAACCATCCTTGGTGACGTGGCAATTCACATCAGCCGCAAAGTGGTCAAAATTAATGGGTTTTAAAATTGCCTTAGAAACCATTTATTTATGGTCCTAACACCTGAGTAGAATGTCAGTTTAGTGTTTCATTTGAATGGAGGATACCAGTCAGCCTGAGAGATAATTTTTAAATGCAAGCTAATAATTATGTTTATTAATGAGTTTCTAAGCACACAGAATCTTATGGGATGTCAGTATATAGGAGATGCGTGGTAAGTAAAGGAATGGATCTTAGTTCACTTTCGTGCACAAAGGACAGTGACTGGGGCCTTGGGGGTGTTTTATTATCTGCTTCCTCCTGGACTCCACACCATGGTCTCTGGGTTTTCTGGGATAGATAATCCCGAATTCTTTTAAGAATTGTGGTATTTCGGGGTGGGAGTGGGGGTTAGTATATGTATGGGTGGACGGCAGTGAACTCTGTAGTAAGGCATAAACTTTCCCAAGTTCATAGCTGAGGGTCTTAAACAGTCAGGAAAGACACAAAATTAAAGGAGAGAGAATCCAGAACAGGCTGTTTAAAACTAATCAGTAGAAAATTATGCAAACTTAATTAACCAGGCATCAAGGGAAGGGCTATGGAGTGTAATGAAATATTGTAGAAACACGGAAAAGCAGCCACAGGAAAACAGGCCTAGCTGAAGAGTTTCCAAAGGAGAGGAGAACCCCGACCCACAGAAGGAAGCTGCTTGCTGCAAGCTTTAGGCTGCTGAGCTCTGCACCAGGGAGCTCAGAGGACAGGGATGCAAGGGGAGTCTGTGCAGAATGACATGAGAGAGGGACTAGAGAGATGTCATCCGGCTTACACTGTTGGTGGACAGTGTTCTTGTAATAAAATGGAGACTGAAATACAGGCAGATGCAAACCTCTGGCCTTCCATCAGGAAATACGCCAAAGCGAACAGCTGGGATTTAGAGGAAATGTGCACATTTCAAATGTAGGCCGGCCAGCTGCAGAGACTTGAGAGTCCTGTCTGGAACTCGGACTGTTTGGGACACCTGGTGTTTGTTTGTTTGTTGTTTGAAGGTTCTGTGTTGTTTCATGGAGCAAACAGTGTGTGAAGCCTCCCATCGCCCTCCAGGAGTTTATACCTATGGAGAGAGAGGCCAGTAAATCACAGCCATGGCAGGCAGGGATAGAAATGAGTCTTCTATGCTAAAGATTCCCAAAGGTCTGTCTCTAGTCCCATCATTTCTCCTGCACCCTGGATCTGAATAGTGACCTATCTAGTGGATCTCTTCTGTCACCTTTGATAAGAGGAAGAATATAAAGTTTCTACCTCAAAGGTAGAGTTGAAAACCAGTGTGTGCCTGCACACACGCATGCACGCACAAACACACAGAATGCCTGTGTACATGCACACACACACACAGAGCGTTCCTGTGCGTGAGCACACGCACGTGCGCACACACATGTGTTTCCTCAGAACAAATGTAAAATTTACATGTTTTATATACTTATTAAGAATGTTTATTACATGTGCATACACATACACAGCTCCATATACATGCAGATCATTATGAAGAGAGCACATTCCCTAAATTATAGTACTTTCAATTTTGGAAGATTATATATGTGAATTCTTTGTTTAAAAATTTGAGTTTGGAAAGCCAGACAGAATTTTCTAAAAAATAAGAACTTTTTAAACAGCAACATTTTTATTTAACCTTTTAAACAACAAGCATTTTATTTTATTTTGTATATGGGTGTTTTGCCTGCATGTCTATGTGTACCTTATGTGTGCAGTGCCCACAGAAGCCAGAAGAGGACATCAGATCCCCCTGTGACTGGAATTACAGATGGTTGTGAACCACCATGTGTGCTGGGAATCAAAACCCAGGTCCTCTGGAAGAGCAGCCAGTGTCCTTAACCACCGAGTCACCTCTCCAGCCCCACAACAACCTCTGTAAACAGCAAGCTTGTGTTATTTAAGAGTGCACACAAGTTCTTATTTTATGACCTTCAGGAAACGTAGCAAATTACCTCCCCAAGAGATGTTTAATAATTACATGTTTGGTCCTTTTTCCTTCTTTGTGTGTATGCTCATGGATGTGTCCGTGTGTGTGGAGGCGCATGCAGAAGCCGCATGTCTGTGATGCCTGTGTTCCTCAGTCACCGTTGCCTTGTTTTGTGAGGCAGGCTCTCTCACTAGACCTGGAGCTGGCAGGCTCACTTAGACTAGCAGCCAGCAAGCACCTCTCCCTCTTCAGTACTGGGGGCCGTGTCTGACGTTTTTATGTGATCTGAACTCAGGTCCCCTCATGCTTGCTCAGCGAGCACTTTAATGATTGGGTCATTTCTGAGACCAATAACTGTTTTATAATGAAAATTCAAACCTAAGAAACATATGCATATTATTTTGCCCAATAAAAGGCAGTATTCAGAGGAACTTTTCTGACTTAGCTACCAAGCAGATTCATTCACCATTTTTTTCTCCCTAATCTACTCAAAGGAAAGGTACTTACTAATTTTGTTTAAGATCATTGTTAGATTTGTTTCCTGGACTCAGTGTGATTGTTTTGGTTAGAAGGTGTGCAGTTGGGACTGGGGAGCTCTTAAAAATTCTTATTATTCTTAGCTGGGCAGTGGTGGCACATGCCTTTAATCCCAGCACTTGGGAGGCAGAGGCAGGCAGATCTCTATGAGTTCGAGGCCAACCTGGTCTGTAAGAGCTAATTCCAGGACAAGCTACAGAGAAACCCTGTCTCAAAAAACCAATTTAAAAAAAAATCTTACTATTCTTTTTTTTTAGTTTATTTATTTATTTATTAAAGATTTCTGCCTCCTCCCCGCCACCGCCTCCCATTTCCCTCCCCCTCCCCCGATCAAGTCCCCCTCCCTCATCAGCTCAAAGAGCAATCAGGGTTCCCTGACGTGTGGGAAGTCCAAGGACCACCCACCTCCATCCAGGTCTAGTAAGGTGAGCATCCAAACTGCCTAGGCTCCCCCAAAGCCAGTACGTGCAGTAGAATCAAAAACCCATTGTCATTGTTCTTGAGTTCTCAGTAGTCCTCATTGTCCGCTATAGCCATAAATAAAGGGCATTGAGCCTATAATTCGCGATCCTAGAGAAGCTAAATAAGAAGGTGAATCCAAAGGCAAACATATACTCATCTTCCTGAATATTAACCTTCATCAGGTGATGAAAGGAGACAGAGACAGAGACCCACATTGGAGCACCGGACTGAAATCTCAAGGTCCAAATCAGGAGCAGAAGGAGAGAGAGCACGAGCAAGGAACTCAGGACCGCGAGGGGTGCACCCACACACTGAGACAATGGGGATGTTCTATCAGGAACCCACTAAGGCCAGCTGGCCTGGGTCTGAAAAAGCATGGGATAAAATCTTACTATTCTTGCAGAGGACCTGGGTTTGACTCAAAACTGCCTAGAACTCTAGTTCCAGGGAATCTGATACCCTCTGCTGGCCTGCTACTGCACACGTGTGGTGTATAAAATCTCAGAGGCAAATACATATAAATAAAATAAACCATTTTAAAGATGAAAACTTAATATTTTCATAGCAACATTCACATTTATTGGAATTATCAAATTTTCTTTTATCTTTGAACTTAGGCATGCTGTATTTTTCCTTACTTTTCCATCTCTCAGTTTAAGCATCTTTATGATTTCTGTTGGATCTGAGACTTTCTTTTACTTTTTAGGCTCCTGTGCTTATCCTTCAGACAAAGCCTCACCAAGCACATATCTCATTATTAAACAGGTTAAGTCTCGGCAGATCCTGGCAGGAAGCGTCAATCTGGTCAGCTTGCCCTCAGCGTTAGCCACCAGCCCTGTACACAACGTTTACAGTGTGTTGTCTGTTTGTCTCCTATCAGTATTTGGTAATTTCCAACTTGTGAGCACATTCACAGTTGCCGTCTACTGATCTGTGTGAGATAGGTCGTCTCTGAAGCTCAGCTCAGTTAAATAATCGAATAGCTGGGAGCGCCCCTCTTCTTTGTCCACTTTGGTTATAATACCAGTAGGGGAAGCTTTAAAAACTCGTGTGAAATAGTTTGCCGTGTTACAAAGGTCTGACCTCAGCACAACGAACATACTTTTTTTTTTTAAATAAAAGGACAGGTGTAAGTACTTAACATTATTTTTATTTTTGTTTGTTTTATTTAATTTTGTTTAATTTTTGAGACATGGCCATTTTAAAATAATATTTTTATTCTTTGTGAATTTCCTACATCCATACAATGTGTTTTTGTCATATGTACCCCTAATTCTTCCTGGTGCTACCTCCTCCCCAAATTTCGTATTCTTTTTCTTTTTCTTAATAATCCCCTGAGTCCAGCCTGTGCTGCCCATGTCCATGTGGGTATAGAACCACCCACTGGAGCATGGTCAACCTGCCAACGCTCCTTCCCCTGGCAGCCATCGGTGGCTGTCAATTGCTCCTCAGTCAGGGCTGGGGGCTCATACAGCCCTCCGGTGCCGTACTGTAAAGTTGACTGGCTTGATCTTGGGCAGGGAAGGAGTTCGCGGGCCCCCAGGGAAACACGCAGCTGTGAGTGTTCATGTGCAGGAGGCACCATTTCCTCCCTGCTCCTCCCTGACCTCTGGCTCCCAGTGCCTCCACCCGCCCTTCTGTGATGGTCCCTGAACCTTAGCATGGTAGATGCTTCATTTATGGCTGAGTAACTTCGTAGACACTTGAGACAGGATCTGACTATTTTTATAACCCAGTCTGGCTTCACACTTATGATGCTCAGCTTCATGGGTGCTGGGATTGTAAGGGTAAGCTACCATTGGATTTATATAAATTTTATCTATTTATTTTTGTGTTTATATGTATATGTGCATGCTGTGTCATACTTGGGCATGTCAGAGGACGGCTTTGGAAGAGGATTCTCACCTTCCATCGTAAGGCAGAATGTCTTATTTCTGCTGCCATGCTGAGTACTTTAGGTTAGCTGGCCCCTGGACTCTGAAACTCTGTCTCAAAACTAACAAACCAGGCACACAAACAAAACAAAATATGTGTGATAGTCCTATTAAAGTTCATGTTTTGAATGTCTGAGAATGATTTATTCATGTGAAAATATGTTCTCTTCCCCTGTAGAGGCCTCAGGGACATACCAAAAACTGCTGTGTTGACAGAGGTTTTCTGTCTTGCCTGGTTCCCACAGTCATTAAGTCCCAAAGAAATCACACAGAGGTCTACATTAGTTATAAACTGATTGGCCCATTAGCTCAGGCTTCTTATTAACTCTTATGACTTATATTAGCCCATTATTCTTGTCTGCGCTATCCACTTGGCTTGGTACCTTATTCAGTGAGGCAGTCACATCTTGCTTCTTCTCTGGCTGGGTTAGGACTGTGGACCAAGCTTTCCTCTTCCCAGAATTCTCCTGTTCTCATTGACCTGCCTCTACTTCCTGTCTGGTTGCTAGCCAATCAGCGTTTTATTAAAATATAATTGACAGAATACAGACCATTGTCCCACACCACTGCTGTTGCTGTCTGAGGCCAACATTTTGTTTTAGCAAAACCCAGGGAAACGGAGGTTAGTGTCAGTAAGGTGTGTTGTTAAGTGTCAAATAGCACCCAGCACTGTGGAGAGCTTTATGTGCAGGGAGGCTTGAGATCCCAGGATAGTTGATGAATTTAGACCATGAGCGTCTGCCTGGTCGTGGACTTTCATAAGCAGGAGGCTCCCAAAATTGCAGCTGCAGTGGAACCGTGAAGAATGCTTCGTTCTAGCCCAGAGTGACTTCAGACTCTCTCTGCTACTTTTCTCTGTCTAGCTGAGACTCTTGGATGTGATCGCGGTTCTTGGGAAACTTGGTTCTAGGAAGTGACTCAGAGTATTGATGTGTCTTAGGGGCCAAGAATGGCTGAGGGCACCCTGAGTCTCTGGAAGTAGACCTGTAATCAAGTCCCATCTCTGCCACACCTGGTTGAAAAGTGGACATTTTCAGAGTGCCCAGCTTCACAAGAATACAGTGAGCATTAAATGGGAAATAGCTTCCATGTGGTGCTCCTGTGTTCAGCGCAGCACAAAGCAGTTGCGTATTAAACCTGGCAGTGATTATTAGAAATGTTACGTGCACAGAGCAAGTGTGCACTCGCATTTGTTGAGTGATAAATGAGTCACAGCGTTATTTCATGGACATACCACAGGGTATTTAGAAAAGCCCCTATTGTGAGACTTTTTTCAGTGCTGGAGAGACGGCTCAGTGGGTAAAGTGCTTGCTGCATAAACAGGAGGACCTGAGTTCAGATCCCCAGCACCCATGTGAAAGATGACTGAGGTAGCACATGCCTGTAACCCTAGCGCTGGAAGTCAGCGACAAATGGGTCCTACGTGCTCACTGGCCAGCCAGTCTGGCTGAAGTCAGGACGTCAGGTTCAGTGAAGACACCTTGTCTCAAAGACAAAACGGAGAATGAAAGAGGAAGATACCCAAAGTCATCCTCTGCGCTCCACATGTGCACATGCAGGCAAGCACATCTGTATACACGCACACATGCAGGCAAGCACATCTGTGTATATACACACACAGGCAAGCACATCTGTATACACGCACACATGCAGGCAAGCACATCTGTGTATATACACACACAGGCAAGCACATCTGTATACACACACACATGCAGGCAAGCACATCTGTGTATATACACACACAGGCAAGCACATCTGTATACACGCACACATGCAGGCAAGCACATCTGTACACACATGCAGGCAAGCACATCTGTATACACGCACACATGCAGGCAAGCACATCTGTACACACATATGCAGGCAAGCACATCTGTATACACACACAGGTAAGCACATCTGTATACACACACATATGCAGGCAAGCACATCTGTATACACGCACACATGCCGGCAAGCACATCTGTATACACACACATGCAGGCAAGCACATCTGTACACACATATGCAGGTAAGCACATCTGTATACACACACATGCAGACAAGCACATCTGTATACACGCACACATGCCGGCAAGCACATCTGTACACACACACATGCAGGCAAGCACATCTGTATACACACACAGGTAAGCACATCTGTATACACACACATGCAGACAAGCACATCTGTATACACGCACACATGCAGGCAAGCACATCTGTACACACATATGCAGGTAAGCACATCTGTATACACACACATATGCAGGCAAGCACATCTGTATACACGCACACATGCAGGCAAGCACATCTGTGTACACACACAGGTAAGCACATCTGTATACACGCACAGGTAAGCACATCTGTATACACACACATGCAGACAAGCACATCTGTATACACACACACATGCAGGCAAGCACATCTGTGTATATACACACACAGGCAAGCACATCTGTATACACGCACACATGCAGGCAAGCACATCTGTATACACGCACACATGCAGACAAGCACATCTGCACACACACATGCAGGCAAGCACATCTGTATACACACATATGCAGGCAAGCACATCTGTATACACGCACACATGCAGGCAAGCACATCTGTATACACGCACACATGCAGACAAGCACATCTGTATACACACACAGGTAAGCACATCTGTATACACACACATGCAGACAAGCACATCTGTATACACGCACATGCAGACAAGCACATCTGTATACACGCACACATGCAGACAAGCACATCTGTATACACACACATGCAGACAAGCACATCTGTATACACGCACACATGCAGGCAAGCACATCTGTATACACGCACACATGCAGGCAAGCACATCTGTATACACGCACACATGCAGGCAGGCACATCTGTATACACACACAGGTAAGCACATCTGTATACACACTCAGGTAAGCACATCTGTATACACACACTCAGGTAAGCACATCTGTATGCACACACAGGTAAGCACATCTGTATACACACTCAGGTAAGCACATCTGTATACACACACAGGTAAGCACATCTGTATACACACACACATGCAGGTAAGCACATCTGTATACACACACAGGTAAGCACATCCATATACACACACTCAGGTAAGCACATCTGTATACACACTCAGGTAAGCACATCTGTATACACACATATATGCAGGTAAGCACATCTGTATACATGCACAGGTAAGCACATCTGTATACGCACACAGGTAAGCACATCTGTATACACACTCAGGTAAGCACATCTGTATACACACACATATGCAGGTAAGCACATCTGTATACATGCACAGGTAAGCACATCTGTATACACACTCAGGTAAGCACATCTGTATACACACACATATGCAGGTAAGCACATCTGTATACACACTCAGGTAAGCACATCTGCACACACACACTCAGGTAAGTACATCTGTATACACACACAGGGATAAGGACATCTGCACACGCAGATGCAAACACACACACATAAGGGAGAATTTTTCTATTTTGAATAAATTTGACATGAATATTTATATTTTATAAACATTGTTTTATTATTCCTTTAAAATAATTGCCCTTAAATATAATTACCACGTCAGAAGTTGACCGCACTGTAAAGCTCTGGCATACTGTCAGAAAGCTCAGTATAAAAGCATGCTTGATATAGAATTGCTGCCTTTTTGAGCTTTACCTGACAAAGTGGAAATGGTCTCTTAAGATTTCTTTCTGTAACTTTTTAAAATTTGGATTCATTTGGGAGCTGGAGGCAAAAGGATCAAGGATTTGAGACCTGCCTAGTTTATATAGTAAGATTGTATCTCAAATAAAATAATTTGTTTTTGTTTGTTTGGTGTCCTCTTGTGCCCCCCCCCCCACCGATTTACTTGGAACTTTACTATGTAGACCAGGCTAGCTTCAAACTCACAGAGATCTGCCTACTTCTGTCTCCCAAGTGCTGGGATTAAAAACTAGTTCCACTATGTCTAGCACATAAAATATTTTTGATCCCTAATGCCACCAAATATTTCTGCCATATATTTAAGAATATATTAAAGAAATACATATCTCTTTGTAATGATTCTTCCTACAAACAGATAAACCCTGAAGTTAACTACTGATCTTTCTCTCAAGCAGTAGCCATCCCAGTTCATAAGAACAGATAGTGCTCATGCCTCAGTTGGGGGGGGGGGTAGTTTCTTTGATTTATGTGAACATGAATAGGCATAATAGGTAGTAACAGTTCATGTCTAAAATGTGTTCTGTTTCCCGTTTACATGGATCCTCCGCAATTTCTTCTTCTTGACTTCAAGGTCTCTCTAGGAAAACTGTCCTAAGAAATTAAATGGAAGAAATTATTTCCGGGTGAAATGATTAGGGCCAGAACACCGTGACGTCAGACCTCACGGTTCTCTAAGGCGCTCGATGTCTGAGTGCAGATCTGTGCCAGCTGAGCAGGTGCATCTGGCGCTCCTGAGGGTACAAGAGATGGCTGCATCAAGACTTCTGGTAACAAAAGTGGGCTAGTCTGTGATGCCCCTTTCTAGACGTCTCGGCTGGGAGAAGCCTTAAGGGGGATCCTGCTGAAATCTCTGCATTGGTCATGGAGCTTTTTGGTATCTCCTGTGTTTCCCCTGCCTGTCAAGACCTGGGTTTTCACATGTTCCTCCTTCCACATCAGGAAAGAGAATCATTGAATTTGCATCTGTTTTACGGGGACGAGGAATCAGACCATTCCTTCCTATACGAATGACATGGGAACATGGGAGGGAAATCTGGAGGCTTCTGTGCAGGCATGCACATTTGTGCTTTTGATATACTCAGTTGTTAGGAAAGAGCCCTCTGCATTTGTTTCATCTTTGAGTATCTGTATGGAGTGCTTCTTACTCAGACCAGCAATGTTGAGGAAGCTGCAGAGCTGTCTGTGTTGTTTTTGTGGAGTTTTTGTTTGTTTGTTTGTTTTGTAGCAATCTACTACACAGAAGGAAGAAGCAAGCATTCATTTTATACCGTTCAAACCAAAGCATCTCCTTGTATCTGCAGGAGTCACATGTACTGAGATGGCCTGGGATAAGCTCAGGCTCTTTGGTGGGTGCTTAGCCTCTCTAAGCCTCCAGGCCTGGCCTCGGCCTGTAGTGCTCCAGTTCCTTAGAGTGTGGCTTCTACTAGACCCATGATGTCAGTGGTGGTGGCGAAGCTGGCAATCTCCCAGAGAGCAGGCAGAAGGCATCATGTCCCCAGGAGGAGTTTTAAACATGTCTCATGTGAAGAAACTCAGAGATCTCCCAGACATTGCAGGGAAGGTACCTGTGAGACCATCCCCTTGACCAGGCGGAGGTCACAGACTTCTCAGTCATGCCCCTGCAGCGCTCAAGCCTTTGGAAGAACAGGCACATTCACAGTACTCCTCAGCCAAAAGGACAATGACTTTGTTCTGTGATTTTCTTTTGTCCCTACCAAAGGTCTTCCTAATTTTTTTTTCTGTTTTCATGTCCTTGGTGTTTTGAAAGATTTATAGTTCTAAGTTGTTTAACTGTTAATTCATTTGTTCCCTAATTTTATTGATAAAAGCCAGCTAGAATGACAAATCAATGTAGGAAAATCATGACTGATTAGTGCTGTAATTCCAGCTGGCAGGGGTGGGGGATGGGATGGGGACGGGAAGTAGATCGTTTTTGCTTAGATTGAGTAGCAAGAGTGGATGCTTTCCAGACTTGTTGAGGTGCTCCTTTGGCCCTGAGCACTGAGACTGGAAAATGACCTTGTATAGACCAGTCGTTGTGCAGAGAAACAGGCTAATATTAAGACTGGGATGGCTTAACTGCAAAGCCAAAACACCTGACTGCCGTTTTCCACCTCGCCACAAGTGAATTTTGGTGCATGAAACGGGGTTTGGAGACGACGCTCTAGGGTGAAGTGCTGGGTCACTGGCTCCTTTGAAAGAGTAGACAGTATCTGACTGGGCTTTATAAGTAGATTAACATCCTACCAAATACTTTATCTCACACACAATTATATGTAGGAACATTGTATAGTTCCCATGATCTGGATTGGAATACTAATTATTTTTTGTTTTGGTTTTGGTTTTTTTTCTTCTCACTATGTAGCCCAATCTAGCCTTAAATTCAAGATCCTCCTGGCTCTGCCTCCCAGGTCCTAGCTGTGTGCCATCACACCTGGATTGCGTTGGTTTTTATGCATAGTTTGTGGTTGGAACGTAATTCAAAACATTGAAGCAGGCAGCTATGAGGAAATCATGCATTGGGGAGGTAAATACTATGATTTGTCTAAAAGATGAAGTTTTTATTTAAAATTCCCATGGTATACTTTATAGTGGATTAAATTTTTCAAGCAAAAATTTGGAAATTTTTTTTAGCTGTGAAAGAAACAATTTCTACCATCTAGAACCAAAATCTAGTTAATGGAATGAGCTACTTTCAATCAGAACACAGTCCTCATATGGACATTAATGCAACATAGCATTGTAAATTCTGATAGCCAGATTTACTTTTTAAAAAATATAATATATACATATATTAATGACAAACTTCCATCATCTTTAATTTTTCCTTTATCTTGTTAGGGAAAGAATAGTCTGGCTGTGTTTCAAAAATCCCTTAATTAGCAAGATAAATCATCAGCCACCATTGTGAGAAGTAGCAGGAAGGTGTGAACATTGCCTGGTTGCGTGGAGGCTCCTGTACCCGACAGCCCCAGAACACCAAGAGCGATATCTTGTTTTTGTCTTGACTGTTATGTCGCACGTAGAACTGTTAGGTCTTAGAGTCTTTAAAATATTACTGATGAAGAAATACATTTTCTGTCTGTTTGTGTAATTAGATCATGTAAAGAAACCTTTAAAATTAAAAACAAACCAGTAATATAAGAAATTTTTTTTATATAAGCAGCGTGTTCATCACTGGGATGGTAGGGCTTTAAAAATTCTTATTATTAAAAATATAGCCAATGTGTTTTGACTGATACATGGCACAAAGTTTGTAGATTCATAGACTGAAACAATGGGCTAGAGCTAAAAGATGACATTAAACAAAAGTAAATATGAAGTACTGAAGTTCATTTCCAAAAACCCACTCTGGGTAATAAAAGACGAGAAAGAGGGCTCAGGGTCTGGTTCAGCGTACAGTTCGTGACCAGCAGGCACACCACCCTGGGTCCACACCTATCATCACAAAAAAAAAATGGCAAAACCAAAACAAAGCCCAGATAGCATTTTATAGGAAAAGACACAGATGGTCCAAGTTATAAGCTTACCATAAGACATTTAAAAAAATTTTAAAATCTCAAATGCTTCATTAAATTGAATTTTAAATGTCAAAACATTTTAGAAAGAAATACAAATAGTAAAAATACTTTTTCTCCCTTTCATCAAACTTTTTAAAAATGAAATACAAATGTTAAAAGTACTTTATAACAAAATAAACAAATAAACCAAAAACTAATAAAACCATCTACATACCAAAAGTTTAAAAAAACAACAAAAAGGAGAGGAGGCTTAACGTAGACTACTCGACTAGTGTTGCTGGATACACAAAAATAAAAATTAAAAACATAAAGGCACTCTCTAAGCAACAGCCAACTCAGTTCATAAATCCAGAAACACACCTATGTTGGCCTTGCAGATTTTCCCAATGAAGTGTGACAAAAGTCAGAGAGAAGGGTTTGGCGTTCACACCCGATGGCACTCTGTGTGCTGGGTCTAGGAGAATCAGCTCTCATAGCCTGTTCCTGACCCATCTCTACCCTGAGTATCGGGGCCACGGAGAAAATGGAGAGAACTGGCCGCACTGAGTCTTCAGCTGCTGAGATGGGGGGCTGGGGTGTCGGGCTGCTGCGGACAGTAGTGGGCTCACCGGGGTACGGGGATGCCATCCACTGCGAGGATGGCTGTCATTGTTACCTCCTGCCTTGCTGAGCAGTGAAACGCCACCTCCACAGTGAAAGGGCACTGAGCGGCCGGCACATCACTGCTACTTCTGCTTCAGGTCACGGTTGGACGTAATAGAAGCCCTTGGATGTTGCGTTTACGAAAGTGGCACCCAGGGAGGTGAATGGTGGACCTGTCATTGTGAAAGCCGACATTCTCATCTGCGGGCACATGAGCGGCTGGAGAATGGGATTTGGGGTGAACCTGAAGGATATAACATCAAAATCTGCCACTTACTTGGTGCAGAACCAGACGAAAGTTTAAAGAGCAGACTAGATTCCTCAAGGCCACCGTTCCATCCTTTCTGGTGGGATCAAACCAGTTGACTAAAACCGAAGCAAGGTCAAGGTCACCTCTGCCCATGGGATGTTGTGGACGTCAGGAACCCAGTCACTCTCTGAACTGTAAGTGATGCCCGCCATTCACATTCAGAACCTCCAGGAAGTAAGCCAGGACCTGCTCCAGATCTCATGGAAGGAGGCTGAGCTCGACCACGTGCAGGAGATGGTCCCCAGGATGCAGGCCCAGGTGAAGGCTCGGGGTGGTCATAGTGACAGGGGACCTTCTGGCATCGCCTGCGAGGTGAAGTCTGCCTGTTAACAGCACTCTTGGATAAAAAGGAAACATTCCAGATGACCATCACAGCCCGAGTTTTCTTAAGCATGGGTGTGTTCACACCCATATTCGAGCAACTGTGTCTGAGGAGATCATAAAAGGAAACGTGTGTGTGTGTGTGTGTGTGTGTGTGTGTGTGTGTGTGTGACGTACTTTTAACGTTTGTGTCATTGCTATGTTGCAGTTTAGACTTCATGAGGTAAGCTATCATTTTCTTTCTCCTGAACCAGTAATGATGGAATTCATTTCTAAGAGTCAGTCAGCATGTCTAGTTAGTGGTGAATTCCTTTGATATAACTGACTAATCATTGAGGGGGCACTCTCGGCTTATAGCTCACGATTTGATTTGCTCAAAGTTGTTCCTGGGTGGTGGCCTTGCTGTGCATCGGTGGCAGGGTATTTGCTTATTCTAGCAGTCCCAGTTTGGAGCCTCCTAATGTTATGCTTGGGCAGACCACCTAAGCCAGTTTGGCTGCTGGAGTTAATACGGTCAGTTCACCCGCACACTTACAGTTAGCGAGGTCGAACAGGGCAGACCTAGCCAGTGCATACTTATACTCAAGCAGCTTTCAATAGCCGGCTCAGGCTGAATCTCAAGGCCTCTGGAGCCTGTTGCTAGATCACCTTCAGATCTTTGTGCAGAGAGCTCACCACGAGGGCGTTGGTGATGCAGCTGCTGCTTATGCTATGCTGTGGAGAAAATCAAAGCAGCTTCACACTAACAAGACCTTTTATACAATAAGAGCCAATAAACTATTTTTACTCAACTAAAAAGGCAATTATTTTGTAAAAAACAAACTTTTTGTATTTTATACTGCACCTTGATGCATGTTTTATAACCGCAGGTGCAAAAGATCTGCTGTGGTTTGCGAATCACAGTCCTTGGCCAGCACAGCTCGAAACCCAGGCTTGCACTGGGCATTGCTTCTGAACAGCCCCAGGAAGCCCGGATGCCTGCCAGGTTTCCCTCTAACTTTTCCTCTTTTGAAGGATTTTCTGTTGCGCGGGAAAGAGCAATGCTCATGTTTGTGTGCCCGCTGCCGCCTCTGTAGCCACCGCTGTTCCTCCGGTGTGTGCAGATAAATGTCTTCATGTGTCCTGAAAGAATGCAAGAGTTTCAGAGATAAACCACAGGCAGGTGACCGGGGCCACACAGGGCCTGTGTTCTAGCATCTGGCCTCCTTGCTCCCTGCCCTGCTATCTTCCTGTCCTGTCTCCTACTGTCACCTACAAAAGGGGCCAGCGAAAGGAACGGAGCTGTGGAGGGAGCAGGTGCCATTTTGTGCTTTCCTTTCTTCTTAGGTGAGTTCAGCAGAAGAAGACTCTTGCTTTATGAGGAAGCGGGGATTTGGATTTGGTTGTTGCCTTTATTTTTTTCCATTTAGGCCAAAAAAAAAATAACAGTACTAATAAAGTGAAATTTAACAATTGTTAGTTATAAAGATGTGCAACCGAAAACAATCTCCTTCACTTTTAAAATTTTTAGTTGTGAAGACATGGCTCAGTGTTTAAGAGCCTGCCTTCCTCTTGCAGAGACTGTGTCTGGTTTCCAGCGTTCAGAGACGACTGTGGAGCCCGTGTGTGGATTGTGGTTGCCTAGCCTCTCTTTGCCTCCCTTCCAACTTAAGCTGTTTTTAAAACAAATTACACTTTATTTTTTTATTTTTAGCTATTTGTAGGTTTGTAAGCTGTTGTAAGGAATCATACCTAAAGACCTTACACACCATCTACCCGATTTCCTCTGGGGAACATTCTGCAATTCCATAGTCCAGTGTCACAACCAAGATGCGCCCTGATTCAGCGGGATACACGGTGCGGGGCATTTCTGTCACTGCACTTGTCTTCCTATTGTCCTTTCACGGACCTGGTCCTCTCGCGGACCTGGTCCTCTCGCTCACCCTTCCAGCCTGAATACTGATATCACTGATCTGTTTTCAACCTATGTAATATTTTCTGTTAAAGAATGTTATATGAATGATCTATTCCATATATAGGTCATTGGAATTTTTCCACTCAGGAGCATCCTCCAGGGTTCATTTAGGCCGTTGAGTATATCGGCAGTTCATTTCTCTTTATTGGTAAGTCAGTTTCCATTGGGTTAAGTATTATCTACACCTATGCTAGATTGTGGAGCAGTTGCCTGTTTAGTTTTACAAGAAACCAACAAGCATCCTCCGCCAGTGTCTGTACCTTTGTCTGTTCCCACCAGCAGTGGGAATACTCCAGTTCCTTTGTATCTTTGCCAGCATTTTGTGTTGTAGCTGTTTTTATTTTTGTGTCATCTGATAGGGGTGTCAAAGTATCTCGTGCCTTTGAGGATCGCACTCAGGGCCTTGCATGTGTGAGGTGAGTGTTCTCCCACTGACAGAGACCGGGCCCTAGCCTGTGGCCTTAGCTCACACTCCCTAACACTTAATGGTATTGCCCATCTGTTCACGCACTTTTCTGCCAGCTGGATATCCTTGCTGGTAAAATAGCTGTCCATGAGCTGTGTCCACTTTCTCATTAGCTTCTTTTTGTGTTTATTGATGGGTCTTGAACAAACCTGGGCTCATTTTTAGCTGTGTGCTATTCATTGCTTTGACTCTGCTGTTGCTGCTTTCCAGATCCCCTGCTTGTCGGGACTCCCACGACTTTATTTACACGACTTATTGAAGTTGAGACAGTCCTGGTTCTGTTCTGAACAGTTCTAGAATAAAATGAAAGTTCTCTAAACTAACTGATGCCTAGAAGTCTTTTTAAAGACATTATAAATTTTACCTGTTTAAAGTGTGAAAATCAGTAATATAAATGTCAGTTTTTTAATATATTCATAAAGATATGTAATCATCACCAGTGTATAAGTTCAGAATATTTTCCTCCCCCCCAACAGAAATATAATGTCTATTAGCATTCACTTCTCATCCAGACCCATTGTCCTCTTCAGGGTTCAGATCAGATGCTACAGCAACCAAAAGGAACTCTTTTCCCAGGGTATCTGAGGGTGAACAAACTCCCTCACTCATGTACTGTTTCAAAAATGTCTCTATTCTTCTGTTTCTGTTCTAATTCTCCTGTCCTACTTCTAAATTTTACTAACTCCTCTAGCCTAAAAAAAACTCTCTCCTTACAGAAGGTTTAAAGCAAAGAAAACGTTACAAGAGTTACCTCTCATTGGTCAAAAGCACATTCCTAGGGCAGGCAATAAGGAACTGAGCCATTGCAACACAAGGGTTTCAAGGTTTTAGGAATAAGACTGTGACAAATGGGCGGGAGGGTACAGTGTCCAATGACAAACTTTGAGACATAGGTCTATTGTTGGCAGACTGGCAAGCGAAGAATTGGCATGTCTTCCTTAGGGTGCTCTGTGTAGCAGCCTGGGTTGGACATCTGTGACTCTGACCTTGTGCATAGCTGTAAAGGTCTAAATTTACAATCTACTTACAAAAAGCCTTTAGTCTAGTTTGAATTTGCTCTGAGGTAAAAGTGAGCTAATTTGTACAGTTAGTCTGAGCAAAAGGAGAAAAGCAAGCTTTTATGTGTCTATAGTCCTCATGGGACAAATATATCTAGTTATGAAGCATGTCCTAGTATATTTTCTATATATCAAAATTATACAGATTAATGAAAAGTCATCTCCCTGAACACCCACAGATATATGTACCAATAAGATTGAGATGTAATCATGAGATTACATACACACATCACATGAGACTACATACTACAATACAGGTATTGGGGAGACACCAAGCTGTTTTAACAAAAGTGAGTAATAGTTTCCAAAGTCAATGGTCCTACAGGCCTTACCTGGACAGGATTGACCTCCATCAGAGAATCACTCCTCTGGTGTGCTGACATCTGAACACTAGTTACCTGCTGGAACTCTCACGGTCTCTGACAATCCCCCAGTTCTCCCCATTTCCCGCTTCTGGAAACCACAGATGTACATCCTGTCTTTATGAACCTGCTTATATTCCAGGGCATTTTGTAAAATTTCATCATAACATGCATGACCCTTCACATTGGCTTCTTTCACTTAGCATGCTTTAAAGATTCTTCCATGTTATATGTTAGTCTTCATTTATCTCATGGCTGTATAAGTACTCAATCCCATTTGTGACCTGTATTTCGTCTCCCTATTTATCAGTTGATGGACATTGTTTATACTTTTTTGTGACTGTGCATATTGCTGGCATGCACATTTGTGTTCAGCGTTGCTTCTTGGTGTCTGTTTTTGTGGTGTTATGGTACTGGGGCTCAAACCCAGGACTGTGGACATGGTAGGTCAATGTTCTTTCTTCCACTGAGTGGTTCCCCAGCCTTTAGATATAGTTTAGTTTTACTTTGGTTTTGTTTTACTTGGTGCATGTGTTTTCATTCCTCCTGGGTGTACTAGGAGGTACTAGGGATGACATTAACTGCTGGATGAGTTAGTAACTGTGTGGAGCATTGGCAAGTTGTCTTAACACCACCATCCATTTCTTACTCCACCAGCAAGTGCAGGAGCGCCGACCTCCACATTCCCAAAACAGTTGGTGTTTCACATTGCGGCTACTTGTGATTTTGTTTTGAGCATCCTAGAGAAATAACACATCTCTTTGGTTTTGATTCTAATGCCATTGATTGATGTTGTTGATGGTTGCTATATGTGCTGACTGACTAGCCACTTGAATTTCTCTGGAGAGATAACTACTTAAATCCGTTGCCTGTTTTTAGATAGGTTGTTGGGTTGTAACATTCCTTTGTATGTTCTGGATGCTGTACTGTTCTCAGACATATGACACAGCTTGTATTTTCACCTTCTTAATGGTGTCTACTATGGTATGAACGTTGGTGTCCTCCATGGTTCCTATATTAGAAATTATTTAATTAATGATTAATTTAATTAACAGTTACTTTAATTTCTAGCATTACCATGTCAGAAGGTGAGGACTTTGGGGGTGTGACTAAGTACTGAGGCTCCGCCCTTATGCTAGAGACTCAGGGGCATTCAGGGAGAGTAAAAGTGCTGAGAACAGAGACCTGTCAGCTGGGAACTGCCCTGCTGTTGCTTTGATCCCGAACCTCTCAGTCTTTGGAACTGCGGAGTGTGTTTATTCTGTTAGAAACTGTCCATCCTTTGGTATTTTTGTAGCATCCCAGCCAGAGTAAGATGGTGTCTTTTGAAGCACGAATGTTTGCCACATTTTCAATCTGACTGTGTACACTTTCCTAAGCTTTTCCTATTGGGGAATCCATTTTCTCACCCCTAGTTCCCTTGGTCTGTACAGATGAATGAGTGTGCCCTCTTTCCTGGGAAAGTTGAGATTATTTGTTATAAATTCCTTAACTTGTCTCAGTTTGCTAAGTGTCTGGGTATTTTTACTTTCCTTTCAAACCATACTCTGAAATGAAAAGGAAGAGGAAGGAAGGAAGGAAGGAAGGAAGGAAGGAAGGAAGGAAGGAAGGAAGGAAGGAGAGGAGAAGAAGGAGGAGGAGGAGAAGGAAGAAGAAGAGGAAGAAGAAGAAGAAGAGGAAGAAGAAGCAGCACCCAGCATTGTAGGACATGTCTGTGATGCTGGCAGTCGGGAGGGAGGCTGAAGCCAGGGGACTGTGAGTTTGAGATCAGTCTGAAATACACGGCAAGATCCTTCTTAGAACAAAGGAAAAAGAAAACCAACGCTTTATTTGGGTGATCTCTTCTTCCTGGTTCCTCCTACTTGCACTTTAATGGCAGGATTGATTTGTCTCCCTCCTGCACACATGCCCTGTTCCTTCCAACTGTTCTTACTTTCTGGCCTCCATAGAACCTCAAGCCTTTGTTGCCTGTTAAACCAAGGGCAGGGCACCTTGTCCAACTTTATTTTTGCGTATGCTATCAAATGTTTTGGTGGCTTCTCTTTGTTGTCAACCTGGGAAGCTGTTTTACTCCATCTGAGATATCCCAACCCTCTCAATGGTCCCCAAGCCCCTAGCCGCCTCCCACTTTAAATTGCTTACACATTTTCTTGTCGTGGTGAAGTCTTGTCATCTAACTCACCTGTCCAAAAACTTCTGGTGACTCATTTAGCTGTCTATAGGACCTTCCACCCTAATGTCCAAAGCCTCTTCTGACATGTGTCCCCAACTCTGGAACCTGTTCCCTTGTTTCTTTTTTTTTGTTTGTTTGTTTTTTTGAGACAGGGTTTCTCTGTAGCTTTGGTGCCTGTCCTGGAACTAGCTCTTGTAATCTAGGCTGGCCTCATACTCACAGAGATCCACCTGCCTCTGCCTTTCAAGTCCTGGGATTAAAAGCCCGTTAGTCCCAGAATGCCAACCTTTTTATCTTCCTGTGGAAAGTTTGGATAAAATTCTCCCTCCCCTTCCACCAGAGGGCGCTCTCCAATCTCTAACTTCTATCTGTGGCCCTTATTAGTCTGTGTGGCTATCTTACATTGTAAATATTTAAAATCGATTTTCATATAGAGACTAGAGGTATATCCATCCCAGGGCTCTCTCCAGCAAATGACCCAAGGTGTTAGAGCTCAAGTATTTCTTTTTTTGTTTTTTTTTGAAAGGAGTGTTATTGATTTGATATGGATTTTTGAAAACAAGAACCTAGGCACACACATCTTCGGAAAAAATCTGGAAAAGACTGGGCAGAAAACAGGGGTAGGCTGTAGAAGGTGAGTCAGAGAAAGTACTTTCGCCCTGTAACTGAAGTGAGACAAAATGCCTGGGGTTTAAAACCTCGGTTTTTTTTCCCCGCAATGTCATTATCACCTTTGAAAAGTAACCAGGGAACAGTGGATCTTCTGCTGAGTGTTTAAATGCTAAGGGTTAAAAATGCAGATGGGATGGAGTAAAAACCAAAGTCACCTTAGCTGCCAGGCTGAATCTCCTCTTCTGAAGGCTGGCCCAGAATCGCTGTGAAGGGCGTCATGTTTGCCTTCCGGGTGCAGAGCAGGGGTGGCGGATTGCCGGAACTTCTAGGCTAGAAAGGACCTTTACGGGTTTAAAAATATTTCCAGATGTAGGTCGGTCTCCAGCTTCCATCCTGCTGGCACTGGTAGACCTCCATGACCTCTCTGCTGCTTTTAGTGAGTGACCCCACCAGGTCATGAAATCTGTCATGGTTCTGGAGAGAGGACTCAGTGGTAAAGAGTACGCTGCTCTTGCAGAAGACCTGGGTTCGGTTCTCAGAACCCACAGCGGCTTACAACCATCAGTATCTTCATCTTCAGGTGACCCAATGCCCTCTTCGGACCTCCATGAGTACCAGACAGTGGTGCACGCACATACACGCAAGCAAGACACATAATACAATAAAATACATAAATCTAAAGAACACTTTTAAAATCAGTGTCATGACCAAACTCCATGTAGACTTGAGGATAGATGCAGTTATGAATCTGTATTTAAGCCCTAAGTCCACGTGTTTATGAGGTGTTATTTATTGTATGCTTCATATTCTTAACTTATTGGGTGTTCAAATAAGGGAAATTGTTTAAATATTTACCTGGTCTGTCTGACTGATGAATAATCTTGCTTTATTACTTCTTTAGTCTGAGCATAAAAGTCATATTCTTTATTATTTTATCTATCCTTTTGAGTCTTTTGGCTAGACTTCTAAATATAAGCTGTCAAAAGCTGGCATGCCATTCTCTGTGTTTCTACAACCCTATATACATATGAATATTTAATACGTCATACAGACATACCTCTATGGTTTGCACCATATGCTACACATATGTTAAACCCTAGTCCTAATGGGACACCTTTATTTGTAATAATTGCTCAGAAACGCTAGTACTGATAGTCCCTCTGCATTTTTGAATGCTAATGAAGGGTTAGACATTGCCCTAAACACTGTATATGCATCATTTATTTTAATTGCCATGGAAACTTTATGATACGTATCAAAGGAGAAGATAAGACTTTAGTGGTTTGCCCAAGACGTATTCCCAGGTAACTGAGCCAAGGCTGGCCCCCAGGCAGTCTGCCTCTGCGCCTGGCTCCTACCCACCGTCTCACCATCTTCAGTGCTCTGTGTCTTCAGCGGTGCCGGCTAGAGCCAAGCTGTGCTCATGGTCTCTGTGCAGTGACATCCTGTCTCTGTGTGATGTGCCCAGAATGCTGTAACCCACAGCTGCTGTCGGTTAATTATCATGGTGTGGGAATCCAAAAACCATTCCCAGAGCCTCCTGTGTGAGGAATTACATAATTTTCATTACTTGGTGATCTTTAGATTCTGGGACTTAAAAGAGATTTGTTATTTGGATATTCAGTTTAATGTAGTTATTTCTTATTCTAAACGTTGTATCTGAAATAGAAGCATATTTTCATATATTATTTCAGATTTATTGGTGAGAAAATAAATATAAATTTAAAGACTTTCTAGGAAATCTTCATTTTCAGGTTTTTAAATTTTAGTATGTTGATTTAGAGAGTGTGTGTGTGTGAGTGTGGGTGGGTGGGTGTGTGCATGCAAACACTCATGCGTTTGTGCTGGGACACTATTGTGGAGGTCAGGGGATAACTGATTCTCACCTTCCATCATGTGAGTCCCTAGGGTTAATCCTTACGTACTGAACCATCTTGCCAGTCCCTGTTTTCAATTTTACAATATCATAAATACATTATTGCATAACTGTACAGTGGAATACCTTGTAGCTACTAGTGAGAATGAATAGATAAATATGTCTAGCTAGGAAAGATGTCCACAATATATTACCAAATTAGAAGAGTATCAGAAATATGTTCAGCACTCAAATCTTTAAAAGGCCCCTTTGTAGGAGTTATGTTTCTGTAACCCAATGGGAAAATGTTTGCAGTAAGCCTCTTGTCTCCCTAGTTACTGAGTAGCCCAGGCTTTCCAAGCTTTTTTGAAACCTTCCTCAATCAAATGCCAAGGACCTGATCTGTCACTCTGCTTATTCGATTCTTCTAGGATTATCTGATGACTTCTGTGTTTTATTAATATTTAATGTCACAATAATGAGTTTCATTACATTTTCATGCATATGGATCACTGTGCTTTCCCCATATTTGCTGCCTCATTCCTCTCCCTGTTCCTCCTTAAGATGACTTTCAAAGTCAGTAAATGATGTAGGAGTGTCTTCCATCTATTTGTTGCTTTCATTGGTTAATTAATAAAGAAAACTGCTTGGCCTGATAGGTCAGAACATAGATAGCAGGGGAAGACAGAACAGAATTCTGGGAGGAAGAAAGCAGAGCCAGGCAGATGCCATGGAACCAGCCACCAGGTCAGACATGCTGAATCTTTCCCAGTAAGCCACCACCCTCGTGGTGCTACACAGATTATTAGAAATGGGTTAATCAAGATATGAGAATTAGCTGATAAGAGGCTAGAACTAATGGGCCAGGAAGTGTTTAAATGAATACGGTTTCCATGTAATTATTCTGGGGCTAAGCTAGCCGTGCGGGAGTCGGGCGGGACGAAAAGCAGTCCTGCTCACCTTATCACCACCAGTAAAGTCATAGGACGATCTCCAGTTATCCTGATCTGAAGAGTGGGCTGCACCTGCACACATCCGGGATATAATTGATCATCTTTTCACTTTTTTTGTTTTTTTGAGACAAGGTTTCTCTGTAGCTTTGGAACCTGTCCTGGAACTAGCTCTTGTAGACCAGGCTGGTCTCGAACTCACAGAGATCCGCCTGCTTCTGCCTCCCGAGTGCTGGGATTAAAGGTGTGCGCCACCACCACCCGGCGCATCTTTTCACTTTTAACAAGTTGAATTTTTATTTCAATGTATTTCTGGAGTACTGAGGAGAGAAACCAAGGCTTCACGCATTCTAGGTAGGCTAATGGTCTACCGCTGAGTGATGCTCCCAGCCAAACTTTCATTTTTAAAAGTAAAACTTAGTCTCTAAATAATTAACATCCTTTAATTTCCAGGTATTTACTTCCTGGCTGAAATGGCTTTTGGACATTTTTGGGCTTTACAATAGAATGGTTTTGGTGTTGTCAAATGTGGATAGATGCCAGGAAGTTTCGATAACCTAAATGAGAAATGAAATAAGCAACGCTCACTCGGGAGTGGTTGCATATCCTTTCTGATGTTCATCTTTTTCATACTGGCCACTGCAGCAGTATGAAATGACAGTTCATCCTGTGTTAACTTAATCTCTCGTGGTGGGTGATGTCTCACATTCTTCCATCTATCTCTTAACTGGTTTTATGTTTTTAAAGAAATGTCTCGAGGTCAGGTCCCTTACCTGTCTTGGAATACGGTTGTGTCTTCCTGCTGGAAGTATTCTGGACTTTAATCTGTCATGAGATGCATGCCTTGCACACAGGCTCCCTGAGATGCAGGACTTGCACACAGGCTCCCATTCTGTGCACTGAAGCTTTCAGTACAGTGTGCCCAGATAGATAACACTGCATTTCCTCCCGTGTGCCCAGATAGATAACACTGCATTTCCTCCCGTGTGCCCAGATAGATAACACTGCATTTCCTCCCGTGTGCCCAGATAGATAACACTGCATTTCCTCCCGTGTGCCCAGATAGATAACACTGCATTTCCTCCCGTGTGCCCAGATAGATAACACGGCATTTCCTCCCGTGTGTCCAGAAAGACAGTGTGGCATTTCCTCCTGTGTGCCCAGATAGATAGCGTGGC
This sequence comes from Microtus pennsylvanicus, assembly GCF_037038515.1. Classification (NCBI taxonomy): domain Eukaryota; kingdom Metazoa; phylum Chordata; class Mammalia; order Rodentia; family Cricetidae; genus Microtus; species Microtus pennsylvanicus. Next base: position 100,029,155 of record NC_134580.1, on the reverse strand, counting down.
ATTCCCCCTGTGTGCACAGATAGATAACATGGCATTTCCTCCCATGTGCACAGGTAGATAGCATGGTAACATGGCATTTCCTCCTGTGTGTTCTTCATTGTTGTACAGTTTGATGTCTGAAGCCTACCTTTTAAAAATGCTTTGAGTTGATCATTCACTGTGGTGGTAAAATACTAATACGTTGGCTCTCATCAGTACTGCAGGGGTCGTTCTCACCTCTGCTTTTTCCTTTAACAGTGCCAGGGCTGTATCGCCCATTTGCTCGAATCCCCTCTATAGGTGTGGCTGACACCTTTGGCAGTAGATATTCTCCTTCAGAACACTGCATCTTCTAGTTTCGGTGTGGACAGTGATGCCTCCACGTTCCCCATGGAATATGAAAATTATGAAGAATATTTTGTGTGGTCTACATTCTTCTAATTAACTTTCTGAAGAAGAAAATTTGGGATTTTCTTTAGCCATGTACATATTAAGCATGTTGATTGATGCCTGAGGAATTTCTTGAAAAATGAAGAAGAATTTACAAACAAGAAAATAGTCTTTATCTGCACCAATAAATCAGCAGCGACTTCACACCATCAATAGCCCAATGACCTGTGTCTGGATGTTTTATAATAGACCCTACCACTGGCGTCCTGGCAGCTGTGTCCCTCTCTGTCCCTAGACACCTGCCTAGGCTGTGAATGAAACAAACAGTAACTCACATCTGCCAATCACAAGAAATACAGACTAGAAAGGACACAAATCTGTGTCCTTTAGTGTCTTTGCCAAGAGCTGAAAAATATAGGAGGATACTGCTGTTGGACTCTTCTGAGCTCGTCAGAAGCTCCTCTGAGTGCTAGTGACAGCTTCAGTTGTGAAATGCAGGAAGGAACAGTTTAAAAGTTTATACTGCAGACCAGATCTCTGTCTCAAGTACCCAGAAGCATGAAGTAGTTCCTTCCTGAGCATATATGTTTTTAAAATTTATTCTCCTTGCCCTCCAAGTCTTCCTCCTACTTTTTGTTTGTGACCCTCTACATTTAACTGGGGGACCCCCTACATTTAATTGGGGGTTGCCCTCAGGAGCATGGGTTGGGATCATATACTTGACGAAGGGCAGTGTACCTGTAGCTACATCAGTGTGGAATGTGCCCCCCATAACCTTGAGCTACCTATAGCTCCTCAGGGTAGGGGATATCTTACGAGACCCTCCCCCATCAAAGGTGGAGTGCTCACGGGCCAGCCTTAGGCAGGTGGTACTGGTGCTGTGAACATCGTCACAGGGGTGATGGCCACGTCATATCCAGGAGACAACCTTTTACAGCACTCGCTCCCGTCTCCCTAACAGCCCTTCTGTGAAGTCCCCAGGTCTCGGAGGGCTGGTGTAATTGTGTGATTCAGGACTGAGCACTCCACGATCACTTTTTTCCAGCGCCTTGGCCAGTTGTGAGTCCCTGCATGAACCATCCCCCGCTACAAACAGAAGCTTCGCTGAGAAAGCTGAGAGCACCATGTCTGGTGTGATGCTCAGAGGGCAGTTTGACGCTGTGACCATTTACCCATACAAGGGTAACCAGTGATGCCCCCCAAAAAAACAATATAAGCTCTCATGTCGTTTGCTTTGCTTGTCCCGCCCCCAGAACTAGCGATTATCCTGCTGCAGCAGACAGTACAGTTTGGTTGCAATATAGAGAGAGAAAGCTGCAACGGAGCTGTAAAAGCGCTCTGTTCTGTTGGTCGGCTTTTATGGTGACCGTGCTAAGAGTACTTCCTGAGCGGTGAAAGTCATCCCAGCCACACCCAGATGAACCCTGTGAACTGCAGTACCAACCTTCCGGCAAGATATGTTCACCAATAAGGAGGATGGGGGGTAGCCAACAGCTTTCTTGTTGTATTTGTCAAAGCCCATGCTGTTGAGGTCACAGGCCCTGCAGGTAACCTGCCTGTTGTGGGGCCGCATTTTTAAGGACTTGTGGGGTCTGTTTCAGTTCCTGTCTGCACTCAGGCCCTATCATGGTCTCCTGAGATTCAGATTGGAAGGGAAAGGTCATATGCTGGGGATAAGGATGCTCTCACGCCTCCTCCTCTGCTGTCTTCATTCTTTCATGCAACAAAATGACTTTTGATTTTGTTCTCCCCGGGTTGCCCTCACCGAATAATCGTTTCCACCTTTTGCTCCATCGGGAATGAGATTTCTAGTGCTCTAGATCACCTGGAAAGAAATCTTTTTGGTCAACTAAAATGCAGTTGTGATATTATGATTTAAACGTTTTAACGTAAATGCGCCTGTAGTTACGGACCTGACAGTCTATGCCCTCATGTATTTTGATTTAAAGCTTAAAAGGTGTTTAAAAATCAGAAGTATCCTAGTTTCATCTTTTCTTAACCCAAGGTCGTGTTCAGTTCTGTAAGTATCTGTAGGGAGCAGGAAGCTGACTGATGCAGTTTGTCACTGCAGAGCCCCGTACTGCCACAGCCCCTGCTCCCCTGGGCTCTTTCATTGCTTAGTTGACAAGCTTCTGAGTATCTGTCTAGTGTCCTTGGGCATCCCAATGTTCTTCCCCCTCTTCCCCTTGCTGTGTTAACTCTTTATTAGACTGTAGAACGAGCTCCTTCTTTCCTATTTTGTAACTGGCTTTCTTCTGTCCCAGGGTCCACCACTTGGAACCTGCCTTGTTTATCTTGTCATGGTTTCAAATCTGCTTCCGTATCCAGCCTCTCTTGCAGCCTGACAGCTCTCTCTATTTACGTTCGTGTCTTTTCCTTCGTTTTCCTCTCCTGTGTGCTTATAGATGCTGTCATGGAGTTGGTGGGTGCAGGCTAGCCTTTTGTCAACTTGACGCGAGCTTGAGTCGTTTGGGAAGAGAGAATCTCGATTGGAACAATGTCTAAGACTTCCCATAGTCAAGTCTGTAGGGCATTTTCTTGATTGGTGATTGATGTGGGATGGCCCGACTCACTATAGAGAGTGCTACCCAGGCAGGCTGTCCTGTATAAGGTTCCATAAGAAAGCAGACTAAGCAGGCCACGAGAAGCAGGGCAGTAAGCGGCACCCTCCACGACCTGTGTGCTTCAGCTCCTGCCCAGGTTCCCGGCCTGCTTGACTTCCCTGTGCGATGGACTGTGATGTAGACTGTAATGCAGCAAACCCTATCCCCTATGGTTTGCTTTTGGTCATGTTCCTTCATAGCACTAGAAATGCTAACTAAGAGAAATTAGCACGAGGTCACGGAGTTTCACTGGTACAAACCTGACCATGCTGTTTTGGAAGAATAGTCGAGGGACTTTGGAACTTTGCACTAGAAAACTCCATTCGGTGTTGAGAGCTCCGTGGACTCTTCTGTAGGAGCTTGGAAGATAACAGTGTTCAGGGCAGTGCAGACAATGGAGGCCTGACTTGCAATGTTTCAGAGGGAAGTTTGAGAGGCCCTTGGAGACTCTACGGGGGCTGTTTAACCTTTTGAGTTAAGATTCCATCATATATGGTCAGCTGGGCTGAAGAATCTGCCACAATTAACAAGAGACCAGTACCACAGAAGGATAAACCTACATTTTACTGAGGCAATTGTTACCGGCTAGCTGGAACTGAGAAGTTAGCCATGATTTAAAAGAGATCAGCATCACTGAGGATCATAAACATGGGAATATTGCCTCAGGGACAACACACAAAAGCTGTGGTTCAGAGTGGGTCAAAGCTGCATCTCGTGACGGCAGCTGAACTTGGTACTGTGTTTGGAGTCACCCAGGTGGTGCTGGTTTTGACGGCATAAAGGGGACATGGAGAACAGCTGAGGCTCCACGCCGCCTGGTAGAGCTCTATTCCCTCAGGAGATGCTGTCCGTGAAGGCACAGCTTCAGCAGTAGTAGAAGGTCCAGGACTGAGGGAACCATGGAGGAAGGTTGAGGACTGGACAGCAAGGGATAGCATCAGAGTTCCTGAAGCGAGCCTAGGAGAAGCTAGCAGTGGTGAGCGTAGATTCCAATGCCATGGCATGACCACCAAGGCAAGCCGCAGGTGTGGAAGGAGCGAGTCTGCCCCTAGAATCTGTGTATGCTAACAATGGCAGAGCCAAAGAAACGGAGCCCTCTGGAGGGGCCCAGTAGATGTGAATAAATCCAGAGGGCTGACCCTAAGCCTTTTGCCTGGGTTTTGCTTTGATTTGATTGTGACTGTTCCCTGGTTATTTCCTCTTGGGATAAAAAAGCATTTAACTTATTCTTGATTTTACAGGAGCCCACAGTTAAGAGGCTTTGGAATTTTGGGAAGATTTTGATATTTTAAAGAGACTTTGAGCATTGAAAGAGACTGGGGGTTTTTAAAGAGACTGAACAATTCATGATTCTGGAACTTTTAAAGTTATTTATGTTTTATATTGTGTTAATATTAACATGAGATCCTGGGGACTAACAAGAAAGGAAAGGTGTTTGTCAGATTGACAAGGGATGGATTGCACTAGCTAGGTGTGTGTGTGTATGTGTGTGTGTGTGTGTGTGAGTGTGTATGTCATATTGAGATAAGCTAGAGCCATTGGGGAAAAGAGATTCTCAACTGAAAAATGTCTCAAATTGGCTTGTAGGCACATCTATAGGACATTTTCTTGACTGATGATTGCTGGTTGATGTGAGAGGGTCCTATAAGCATCTGTAAGCACACAGAAAGAGCTTGCTGTGAGCAGTCCCATATCAGGGCGGGTGGTCCTGGATTCTATAAGAAAGCAGGCTGAGCAAGCCGGTAAGCAGCACCCCTCCATGGCCTCTGCATCAGCTCCTGCATCCAAAGAAAATTCAAGTTCTTCTCTGAAGACATCTTTAATCTGATAACTCTTCAGAGCCATCATCACACCTGTTCGCCCAGTGTTGCCCTAAACGTGTGCTCTCTTTCTCCTGATGCTGGGGGCGGGGCAGGGGGAGTGGGGATCTACCTGTGCGTCTTCATAGTCTCTTTCTCCAGGACCCTTGTATGGTTGCCTCCAGCATAACTCTGTTCCCTGAAATGACGTGCTTCTTCCCAGGTCCTTAAGGTCCCCTTCATAGCTTGTGACTGATGTGACCTGAGAGCCCACCAGATGTATCACTTTGTACCTGCTCACATTAAACTCTGGTCTGGCTTAAATTCCTAAATTCCCCTGCAGTTTGACCCCTGAACGTCTAGCTATTGCTGCATGGGAGAATTTAGTGTCAAGCAGAAACCCAGTGAAGTTATTGTGTAGCTTTCTTTTCCGGGTCTTTTAAAATTTAGAGGCAGAGGC